>NW_006399950.1:2833899-2876840 GCF_000299155.1 Elephantulus edwardii | reverse complement strand
CAGATTTAGAGGGGTATCTGACAGACAGCAATTTGTGAAGCAGTGAAAGATAAATCCCTTATTGTGGAGTTAAGCATTAGTTACAGTGTTGACCCCACCCTTAGCCCAGAGCCTTGACCCACTTACTTCCCAGCTCCACCCTCAACCAGGATAACCCTTCTCATCTGCCAAGTCCCTTCAGAAAACAGAATAAAAAAAGAACTCTAACTTTTCCAAGGCTGTAAATTTTTCCAGACGCCGACTGCCATGGCTTCGTCCTGGGGAGCATGTGAACACCTCAGCACAGTGACACCCGGGATCTTAACTCGTCAAGGCTCCTTCATCTCCCTCCAGACCACATGCACATCAGGACCACCCTTCGCTTCCTCCCGGCTGACGTCTGAGTGCACCCTCGGTGGTCTCCATGCTTCCCAGGATGGCCACCTGACCACACGCAGGCACATCCACAGAGGCTGCACAGGAGGACCTTGGTGCTTCGGGCCAGGTACGCCGTCCAGCCTCGTGGGCGGGGATTCCGAGCTGCTGACTGCTCAGACGCAGGCTCTCTGCTGCCCCTCAGCATACGCCTCTCCTTTTGTTCAGAGGGACCCAGCTTTCTATTGTGCAGACTTGGGGTTGAGGCTCAGTCCACATGGCTGGACTGGGGGTACATCATCCCCCCCAATGACTCAAGCTAGACATGCACACAGCTGACCTTGTTGACTCGTTAGTGTTTCATGGTTGGGCATGAGACTCAGTTCAACACCATGAGAGTCAGACCTAGGACTTTCTTTTCTATTCACCCAGTTAAAAGAAAGCTTGGTCTCCTGTGTTATTTTTAGGGACATCCAATCCCTTGTGGCTCATCTCTCTGTGATGGAGTAGAAATTCCAGGTAGAGTTTTCCAGCATAAAATCTCTGTGAGAACAGATTGCCAAGTTATTTCTCTCATGGAATGCTGGGTAGACTCAAACCATTAACCTTTCAATGACAGCTGAGAACAGAACAATTGCACCACCGAGGCTCTTTCCCTTCCTGTGTTTATACATCGGAGGGCGAAATCCTGTAGCTTCCAGGGCATGGCAGGACACATGGGGACCCAAAAGGATGCAATCCTGAGGGATGGGATGAGGCAAAAGTCAAACTCCTGGGTCAAGGAATTCAAGCTCGGGCCTGTCCGTTGGTGATACAAGCCAATACATTCCCTTTGACACCTACTTTCAGATTGAAATTTTTGGTTTTTTTGTAGCGTCAAGGAAGCGTCTCATTGTTAACTGCTTACTTATGAATTGCAAAACTCTCTTCTCCCCTTTTCAGTAATTCCAGTATTTACTCCTCCAGTCTTGGCTACCATAAGTTCACAGAGAGTAAACAAAGGGAAATTTTGAGTTGAGTTTGCAGCAGAAATCCTAGACAAAGGCATTGACTGTTCCCAGTCTGTCCAACAGATGCTGCCCTCTGATATTTAAGTTACTCTGAATACCTGACACCAGCAGCCAGAAACAGCATTTTGTAAAAACACCTGTCTCAGGAGAATAGGGAGGTGCTGAGTAGGCACTAGTGAGCCTCCCTGCAGAAGATCCACTAGAGGGGATGCGGCCTCTGCTGCTGAACCCCAGAGATCTTCCTAGAGGGGCCACTGAAGGTGCTGCCACCGCCAGACACTCACAGCTGGCCTTGTAAGCAGCACGTCCCAGAGAGCGGCCATGGACAGAAGCCACGCCGGGAGGGTTACCCCTCCTGTGTGCACACAGCGGGCAGCTGCTGTCAGTCCCGGCAATGTCTCCTCTCCTGAGTCCATGTGTGGACATCCTTTGTCCCAAGACTGCCCTCTCTCTTCACGTCAAGTTATCCAAATGCCTCCCTTTCTCAAATCCTCTCCAGGGACACCTCCTCCCAAGGACTCTTTCAGAGATGCTGCAGGCTTTGCTGGCACCCCCTGGACAGCCTACAATGCTCAGACCCACAGCCCCAGCAGGACACCCAGGCAGAGGCATCATCTGCACATCCAGCTGGGACACATTTCTGAGATTGATTTTCTTGTTGCTCAGGCCCATGGGGAGGGCATGGGGAGAGGAGCTGAGGGCTGCTGGGTCTACAAGATGCCTGGGATTTAGTAACACCAGGAGAGGCTGAGAAGGTCTCATCATGGAGCACCCATTGTGAGCCAAGGATGGGTCCCGGGGTTTCGAGCATCTCAGCGTTCTGGCGGCTTCAGTCCTCCCAGGACGCCATGCTGACACTGAGATGTGGCTATAATGCCATAAGATGCCCTCAAAAGGTCACACATAGAACAAGGCCACCACACAGTGGCTGAGAGGCCAGCATGTCAGAGGGCAGCAGACCAGAGAGGCCATGGGGCTGCTCTGATCAGGAGTCATGGGGCTGCTGCCAGCAGAAACCTTTGGACAAGAGCTGCTGGCCTAGCTCTGTCACAGCACCTAGGACCCCGAGCTGGTCCTCCAGGGGGTTTCTGAGGCTGTAAATCACACAGGAGGAGACTGCCATCTTTCTCCAGAGAATTAGTTGGTGGGTTTCAATTGTCTGCCTTTGGCTCGTCAGTGCAACTTCTGAGCCCCTAACCCGGAAGCACTCCCTAACTATGAACAAAAGGGTACGTGCTGTGCAGGTAGCAGCTTCTGTATAAAAGCAGCTATTAACTAACAATGTTTAAAAGGAATTTTTAAGAATTTACTTTCCATTACGAAGTGAAAACATGAAGTGGACCAGCGATGCTTCTGGGTCAGTTAGCAGAGACAGCTGAGGGTTGTAACTGTAGCCAGACCTCAGCCCAGATCATGGGCAGTCAATGTCCTATCCACAAAGGCTGGCAGGGGAAGAAGCCCAGCCTCCTTTATCCCGACAGGACGCTGGAGTATGCAAAGCCAGGGGGACTAAGCTCTCTCGTGGAGGAAAGGGAATCCAGTACCTAGGACCCAAAGCCACAGCCATTCTCTTCGAAGAGGGGAAATCCTTGTTATTCTAGACACCAGTCCTTCCCAGTCAAGCTGTCCTGATGCCTTGAGCTCCTATGACCACAACAATCAAATGCTACAAAGTGGCACTGAAGACAGACGCTTCTCTCCAGGTAGTGCTGGGGAGCAGGCCCTGAATCCAGGGGTTTGGCTGGCTCACGTTCTCTGCTGACTCTCAGGGGACATCCTTCCTCTTGTCTTTTGGCTTCTGCTTGTCAAGGACATTACTCCATATTCTCTGGCTTGCAGATGGTGCCCCACATGGTATCCGTCTCCTCCCTGCCCCTGGCTCTTTGTATCTCTTCTCCCCTTTGCTAAGACATAACTGAAAAACAGTGAGTATGAAGACCCATCCTCCTTCAGTATGACTTCACAGATGACACCGGCAAACACTCCACTCCTCCAGGCAAGGTCACATCCAGAGTTGCCTTTTCAGGGGATACAGGCCAATCCATTGTTGCTAGGTGCCAGTGAGCAGGCTCTGCCCCCTAGTGACCCCTGTGCATGAACTAACACTGCTCAGTTCTGTGCGGTCCCCGCAGGGTCTGAGCCTGTTCTGGACCAGTGACACTCCATCTGTCTTCCTTTGGATCACCGACCTTCTACCTAACCAAGCTTGCTGTCCTTCTCCTGGGACTTGGTCCTCTATATATTTTGGGAGGACACCATTCAATCCAAAGCATTTCCTATCCAACCTTCTGAATCTCCTATCCAGCCTTCTGGGATTGCAGTGCAGCTTCTTGCCACCAGGCAAGCAGAGCTCCTCTACCCAGCCTCCTGAACAGGACATCTCACTACCCAGTCTTCTGAAAGCTCTCTGTGTCCACCCTGATGTCCTCACCAGCTCCATCCAAAGCCCTGAGCGTCTGTACACCCACAGGAATAACTGTGGGCCTCTGTTAAGAACACTTTGTTTATTGTATGACAATAAAAATACATTGAAAAGAGAGGGGTAGATTCATAAATTTCCTGGATAACAACTAGATAAGATGACTTGCATGCTTACTGGGAAGTGATAGTTTAAATATTCACATTGCTTTGAATAGCTTACTCATCAATTATCTAATCTTTAATAAGACCATCTCTAGCTTACATCCTTGTTCAGCCCATGTTTTCTTGACATTTTAAAACAGTGAAAAGACAAATAATTCCTCAGTTACTTTCCTTACAATTCCAAAGAATTCAGGCTATGAATACCGAGAAGCAGGTCTATTATTATTTTCTGAGATTTTAGTGATATGCCTGCTAATCAACTCATTAAGCATTCAGTTTGAAAATATAGGTCTTGGAGATGGAATGTTAATATTTTAGCATAGAAAAAAACAACACATAGCTCTCTTTCCGAAAGATCAGTTGAAGGATGGTTTGAGAATGGTCTACAGACAGAAAAATATTCTAAAGGTGAGCCCAGCATCCATTCTGACCCAATGAGTATTCTAAGCACAAACTCGGGATTTCAGCTTCCCTTAAAAAAAATCCATGTATTATTAATGGAAACTTTTAAGCAGATAAATAATAAAGTCCCCTGCCACTTCAAAGGAAAATGAAGAAAATGTGAGCAAATATAAAATCATTTCATCAGATATCTTTGAAAATTATAGCTGCTGGACTCAGAAAGCATCTCAAGATGATTGCACTGTGTCTCCGTGGGGGATAGGAAAAGTGGTAGGTACAGGCTGGAGATAAAGGTTGTTGGGTCCACGTGAGAGACGAGTTAAGGCCAGACTGTAAGGGCAGGGCTCTGGTCAACAGGGAACACGAGGCTGAATGTCACTTTCCAGTGGTTACTGGCCTCTCCCTCAGGTGCCAAGTCTCACAAACCTCACCCTATTGTACTGAGTACTTCTCTGCAACGAAGACTTCTGCCTGGAGCACTGAGGCCATGCTACCAAAATGCATTCGACGTGTTCTGAGCATAAGCAATTAGATGGACAGATGCTAGACTGCAGTAATATTGCTTTTAAACCCCACACTGTGCATAGTGTTTTCTTCTTCTATTTACATACACACATTCTTAGCACTTTAAAAGCTCACAACTCAACAAAGAAAAAGTCAACATAAACAGTGAGCTACTCTCAATGGCATAGCAACATGAACAAAGTGCTAAAGGAACACAGGACAAGGCCCAGGAGACAGCAGGGCGGTTTCACAGAGGAAACCCCAGAGGATGAGGGGAATCCAGGCACAGGCGCCCTGAGCGCAGTCATGAATGTGCCGGAAATGCTTCTGTTCAGCAGCTGTAAGTCATGAAAGATATGCCGCGTGGAAAACAAAGCCACCTTCACTTCTTACACAAACCTAACACGCTAAAGCACGCTCACAGCTGCGCAGTTCACATCATGGCTCAGTCCACTGAGAGGCGTGACCTCTGAAGGACTTCGCTATGTTCTCCTTGTGCTTGTCCACCTGTCCACATAGGAAGTCCTTCCCCTTGTCCCCCGTACAAATCCCCCATTGTCCTTTCTGATGCATCTCCAGTTACCACTTCTCCTCTCGCCCAGGGGGACCTCACCATTCCCCTCGACTCCTGGAGAATCTTTCCACAGCACTTGTCAGGGGATAGTTGAGTCCTTTGTTTCCTGCCATGTTGGGCTTCTGAATGAGTCTGTGCAGCTCTCCAAGACAGTCAGCCTTGGGCCCACAGTACAGAGCAAAATGATCTTGTATATATTGTAGATGATCATATTGATTATGTCAAATATCTATCCACGTTTAATGAGTGGATGAATTAACAACCTTTTCTCTGGAACGCTAGGCCCGAGGGTGGTAGAGAAATCACTATCGGCACACAAAGCCTCACCTGGGCAGGCGTTAGGAGGGGCTGTTCTTTGGAGAGGCACGCCATGTTTGGAAAGGTCAGCAAAGGAAAGACAGACCCGCAACGAGGTGGACTGACTGTGGCAATGGGCTCGAGTGACCAGGACGGTGCAGGATAGGACAGGGTTCAGGTATATCGTCCATAAATTCCCTATGAGCTGTACTCAAAGATACCCAACAACAACAAACCCAAGTGAAAGAATAATAGTATGTAGAATTAAAACCTCTAGGGAGTCATTTGTACTCTAAGTCCCAACTACATATAACCCAAAGATTTTCACATACAACTGCTCAGTTATTGACTTAAAACTCCACCTAGACAGATTCCTAAAATCCTTTTCTTGTTACCTCCTTAGAGCTCATAAGGGTGCCCGAAAGGTGGCTCTTTAGACTTTATTTAGTCTCACATACTAGGAGCAGGACGGTGGAAGGTCACTGCGAGCCTCCCTTCCTTATGGGGCTTGTAATCCATTAGAAAGGTGTCCACCTCATCAGCAAGTGTGAAATGACAGGAAATTAGTCCAGCGACAAAACCCGCCATGAGACAGTCCACTACAATCGATGCTTCCCAAATCCTCAGCTTCTCGGCCTTATTGTCTCAATCTGCTGTCCTCAGAATCCTCAGAGACCAAGCAGGGCTACTGCTCCTAAACTCACGATTTCTACTAACCTCCATCATGCATAAAGCGCCTGCAGACACTGCTGCTGCTTGACCTCTGGAGCGCCTGGAAGCCGCTCGATCCCGGGGTTAAATAACTGTATCATTAGCAGTACCTGATGTCAGCAGGCCTCTTATTAAAACGTCTACCACTCAAGCATCAATGCTGATAAATACCTAAGCTGTCCCCTTCTCCAGGCTACCCCCTTATCTTTGCAAGGTACTAGCAGAAACTGTAGTGCCTGGAATTGTTATTCATGATAATTCCCCAAACATGGTCATTCTGGGATGTCTTTAAGATAATGAGAAAGAAACTATTACCAGCCCCATGAAGTGCAAAGAGAGGACAGGCAGGTCACCAGGAAGGAGAGTAGGTGGGCAGATGGCAGATTAGATAGATGGATAGATAAAGAATGAGACAGGGGAGGAAGGCTGACCTTGGAACTTCCCCTTTCAATAGTGTCCTCCTCCTACATTGCCAACAAGTGGGAACCAGTTCACGGCTGAGCCTCCAGCTGGTTTACTGAGATGATCAGTCAGTCAGTCGCACAGGCGCAGATTGCCTGTCTTCTTGCTGAGCCATCGGTCGACCTGACCGTCCAGAGAGGCAGTTTAAAGCCTTGGGTTAGCCAACACTTGCCTGTGGACCACTTCCTTAAAGTCTGCCATCCATCAGCATCTAGTGACTGCTTTCCATAGGCTAACTTTTGGAAACCCGTCTAAAGTGAAACCAGCTCCATCCGGTTCCTGGAACTTGCACAGAAACACCACTCATGACTGGCAGCTGACCTTCCAGGGCAGCAAGTGAAGTTATCAGCCAGCAGAGGACTCAACTCAGCTATGCAGCACCTGGGAAGAATCCTCACACTGATGCCTTCCTAATACAAGTCTAGATGCACAGCTAGTGGGACAGACTCTTTATAAGGGAACAGACAGAATCCTGCTACCTGATTGGCCACCTAACCTCATTTCCACATTGTACCTTGTAGCCCACCTACACCTGCCCTGTGGCATCAGCTGCTTGGGGGGCCTGCGGGTGTCCACCAGCCAGAACTTCTCCCAGTGAAGGGGGCTTTGTCCAATTAGATCTGATCCTCCTGATTGAATTCTTCCTCTACAGATATCAAGAACCGTCAAGGCTGATGAAAACCACCAGAATTAGCACCGTGGGCAGGGAGTCTAGAATCCATCTTTATAGCTTTACTCTGGTCTGCACATGGCCATGAGCTTGGGGCATCTGCATGCTGAACTTCACCCCCTTGACCCTCTCCTGTGTTCAATGCACACGGCTGGCCTTTCTGTTTGGATGTTCTGTCCTCCGGCAGATCTCTCACCAGAACCAGGCCTGCTGGACTAAGGACCTGACACTTCCCGGCTCCTGTACTCCAACCCGCTGGGATCCGTCCCCACGCACCTATAGATCCTGACCTACATTTGTTGTACGGTGAACATGCCCAATCCACTATGTGGCTTCCTTTCTCAGGTCCCTGATTCTCAAGAGGCTTAGCTCTATCTCCGACATGATTTCTGAAAGTAGGAGTGGTTGCACAGCAGGGCAAACTACTTCATCCCACAATGCCCTCCTCTCACTGACAATCAGAGGATGAAGGCCAGTAAAAAACATCCCATAAAGATCTGGATTAGCCCACACAATTCTTTGTCTGGCATTCCTCTGGACATACATATTGGTGAAAAATCTCTGCTTCTCTCTAAGTTTGATGCTCATGGAATATTGTTGCTGTTAAGTGCTGTCAAGTCAGAGATGACTCACAGTGACCATATGAATGAAAGACCTGGACACTTGCATAACTTTGGTCATTTCTCCATGTTCATAGAGTTTCTGAAGGAAGCTGTTTCAGAAGTAGATACCACTCCTGCTTCCAAACTTGTTTTAATGGGGGAGCTCCACCAAACACTGTCCACCATGGGTAACCATTATCGCATTTGACAATCAGTGTCACAGTGTTCAGCTTCACAGCAACCATGAGTTACCTCTGTACAGCAAGTGGACAGATCAGGGCTATACCACTTAGAAGAATGTTTGACGAAAACCAATTTAAACTAGGTCTGTAATATCACGTAATAGATAATCTAAATGTGGTATTTATGGGTTTGGTTTTTTTCTCAACAGTATCACATATGCAACAAATTGTCCAAAATAGTCTCTAGGCTGCAATTTCAGGGGGCTGCGGGTGGGTACTAGGCTGGTTGAGAACTCTGCCAGGAATTGCTAACTGTTCAGACAATTGCATCACAAATAATACAAAGATCTTGGTATTTGAATCACCAAGTCCCTGTCACTACCTGGGCTTCTTTCCCATTGTAAATGGAGGTCCAGTGCCTGGCGGATTCTTTAGTCCAATAGAGCAGCGAAGTCCAATCATTTGCAAACAAGGTACATGTTGTATTATTTTAAATTACTTTCCATTTGCTATCACTTGCTATGTTTAAAATACCATGACATTGATTTGTTTGCCGTGTGACTCTATCTACGTGCCAGGCCAGCTGGTGTTGCATGAACCGTGACTCTTGGTGGCCATGTGCACCACAGAGCTTGCAGTGACATACTTGCAAGTAGATTGTGTCTTATCTCCCAAGACATCTCTGGGGACTCAGAACGACAAAGCCTTGGTTAGCCACCATCTAGGAATTCAAATTATGCCTGCAGACAGATTTTTCTTATCTATGACTAGAGTGAAAAGGACATTGTCAAATAGCTGTTTTAAAGAAGAGATGGCTGGCAGATTTGAGATGTCACTAAGAGCTTTGCGCAGGAGGAAGTAAGCATTCACGGGACATGTGTGGATCTTGAGAGAACTTCATAGGGTTCACCCCTTACAGCTGCACCAGCTTCTGCACTCTTGGTCTCAACAAGACGCTCTCACAGCAAGGATTCCCCAGTGTGCCTGCAGCCAGGTCTGTAGCTCAAGTTACAGATGCATCTACCACTCAACAAGAAATCCTAAGACTAAAAACAAAAAAAAGACAGAAAGAAATCCTAAGACTGGCATTCAATTCTAAAAATGCTAAGCCAATGGAATTAAAAACTAGTGTTAAGAATGGGAACATAAAAAAGCAGACTGATAATTTGTTTTAAAAACTATTTTAATAGGGCCTCCAGTGGCAGAGTGCATCTTCTGTCAGGCTGCCACCCAAAGGTCAATGGTGCAAACACACAGCTGCTCCAAGCACAAAAGACAAGAAGGCGTGCTCTTGTTAGATCTGCAGCCTTGGAACCGGATACAGGGCTCCCCGTGGCCCTTCTCGAGGGAGCAGACACAACAATAAGGTGCTTACACATAGTTCTTTCCTTTGATAGTCACAGCAGCCCTGTGAGATGACAGGAGGAAGACCATTTCCAGCTCTACTTGACCGAGGAGTTATCACAGGCCTTTGAGAAGTCTGCAGGCTCAGTGACACAGAGCCAGCAAGACCGAGCTGAGATGTCAAGTCTACAACTTCTGGGGTCAAATGCTGTGATCCCTTCGCTGTTTAACACTACTTCTCAGGCCAGGTAAGTTACAACAGGAGAAGAAAACATCAGAAAGAACAAACTTTAAGAGATCACCACGAAATAGTAAAATACAGAAATATTCTACACACATGTTAAAATTACAGATCGCAAATTTTTAAAGTCTAGATAGGAAAATCTGGCACACTGAGTTAGCGTAGTTGATTAAGGTGGGGTTACCAGGTGAACATACCTTCCACTGCACATTCCCTCAAGCCACGCCCCGGGACCCCTCTGGACAATGCTTGTGTACACACACAAGGTCTTCCCAGGTAGAGACCCACTTGAAGGCCACGGTGCTGCCCTCTACTGCTGAAATAGCAAATGGCACTGTGGTTTCCTATTTAGAAGCATCCAGGGCTAGGCTGGTCCACTCATTTCTCAATTGAGGGTATAAAGGCCCAAGGAGATGAAATCGCTTGTCAAGGTCCCTCCCTTGCTTGTAATTAGACAAGAATTCCACTGTCACATGTCTTAAAACACTACAGGTAAGTTTCTGAGCAAGACCTCCAAGAACTATACTCAAGAAATTCCAGCATAAACTTTGTAGAGGCTGTTGTCCCAGAACCACCCAGTCAGTGTGACCCACAGCTAACCTGTGGGCAGCAGGACCGACCCTGTAGCTGACCATCCACCAAATGTCCTAGGCAGTGAATCACACTGACGCGGACCACTCATCCTTCTTCCACGCGGCTGCTGGTGAGTTAGAACCGCCAGAGAGGCTTTGCCTTCCAGTTCACGGAGTTCACAGCGAGCCTTCTTAACAAGACTATGAAAATTCTCGTGTCAGGCACATCTTAGTCTTCAAGGTAATCTCCATGCTTTTTTATAACACTTTAAAGAGATTTTTTTATAGATTTGTTCAGTATGTTATGAGTTTGATTTCTTGGCTGCTGCTACCACAGGCCAATATTAACTGTAAATGCAAGCAAAATTAAACTCTCGAGAACATCAATAGTTTGTTTCATTATCACGACATTGTAAGGATTTTGGTTTTCTTTATACTGAAGTGTAATCCATACTGAAGACTGTAGCCATTAATCATCAGAAATAAATACTCCACGTCTTTGTCACTTACAGCAGGCAAGGTTAGGTCTCCTGCATATCATATCGCTGATTAGTCTTCCCCTAATCCTGGGGCTGCCTTCTTCTTCATATAGTCTAACTTTCTGGATCTTTTGCTCCACATACAGATTGCACAGTGAAAGGGAACAACCTTGATATATACTTTTCATGGTTTTAAGTCACACTGTGTTGCCTTATTCCAATCCATCAATGCAATGTCAAGAAAATACAGGTAAACCTCTTTCAGGGGTTCTCTACTTCCAGCCTAGTCCAGCTAGTATTTGTTACGTTGCCACTTGTTCTACATCCTCTGCTGACAGATTTGACTTTCTGACAATTCTCTGCTGAGGTAATACTCCAACTCTTTTAGAGCTATCCTCAGAAAAATGTTGCTTGTATGTGATATTAATCACAGTGTTGGACAACTTCTCAATTCTGTTGGATCATTTTTCTTTGGAGTAGACACAAATGGAGCTCTTGTCTTGTTAGCTTACCAGGTAGCTATCTTCAAAATTCCTTAAAATAGGCAAATTGGTGCTTCCATCATGGAATCTGTTTATTAAAATATTTCCATTTGCATTCCATCCTTTCCTGAAGTATTGTCCTTCATCAGTGCCTCTGGTGAAGACAGGCTTTCTTCCTTAAGTATCTTCATTTTTTATCATGCGGTTCTTGCTGCCTTAACTGACTGAAGATAATCCAATTCTTGGCACAGTAATTCTGTCTATTCCTGTCGTGCTTTCTTAAGTATTTTATGTGTCATTCAATACTCTGCTTACAAAATTGAATAGTTCAATGTACAACTTCAGGCTTGAGTTTCTTCAGCTCTTTCAACTTGACAGAAATTGAGTTCATCCATTTTCATTTTCTAATATAATGTCTTTGCACATTTTATATTTTACTCTGTCTTCTCAAGTTGTCTTTTGAAGTATTCTGTTTGCCTCTTTTATGTCATCACTTCTTTTGTCCATCGTCTAGAGCAAATTTCAGAGTCTCATCTGACATCGTTTGATGGTTTCTTTCTTTCCTATCATTTCAAGGACCTCTAGACTGCTTCATCTAGGAAGTTCTTGATCCAACAGCTCCTCTGGGCATCATGAGTGTTCAATGTGTCAAATCTATTCTTAAAGTGGTCTCTAAATTCCAGAAGGTTAGACTCAAGATCATATTTTGTAGATTTCTTTTTGTTCAGCTTCAACTGGAGTTTACCCATAAACAATTTTTGTCATTTTTTAAAAAAAATTATACTGGTTTAAATACAAAGTTGATAATGTTTGTATATATTGCTTTTCACATCAGATCTTTCCCCTTTCCTTACCCTCCCCTCAATCCACCCATCAAATTGTGTCACCCTATCATTAAGATCCGCCCCTTGGATCCTCATACTCATTCTGCAATAATGGTTTTATACAGTATTTTTCCATATGAGACTGAGTTCACTTAGCATAACACTCTCCAGTCTCTCCCATGTTAATTTACAAAATCATTGCTCCTGTGTGCCGCATAGTATTCCACTGTGTGAATGTACCATAATTTCTCAATCTCTTCCATTGTGGTTAGGCATTTGGGCTGTTCCCATGTTCTTGTGATGGTGAATAACATTGCTATGAATACTGGTGTACAAGTCTCTGTTTGTGCCTCAGTACTCATTTTCTCCAGTTATTCCAAGCCATGGAACAGCTGGACCATATGGAATTTCTATATTCTACTTTTTGAGGAAATGCCAACTGCCGTCCAGCGTGGTTGTATACCATTGCACAATCCTACCAACACTTTATAAGAGTTTCTATTTCACTACATCCTCTCTAGCATTAATTACTTGCTGCCCTGCTCAACTTTTCCACTGCTACTGGGGTGAGATGGTATCTCATTGTGGGTTTGATTTGCATCTCTCTTATTGCCAATGATTTAGAGCATTTCTTCAGCCCATAAACTATTGAGGATGTCATCTACGGCCAGTGCTTTGCCCTATTTGAATTACTGATGAGAAGCTTCTCCATCTCCTCTGTCCAAAGATGGAGCCACTTAGATGCTGATGTGTCCTACCTAGCCAGTGGAGTCTGTGTTCAGAGTCACCCTTTGGGTTGTGAACAAAGGTATCAGCAACACGGAGGGCCTGAGTCTTATAAAACTCTCGTGTGTGATTTCTGCTCTGATTTCCACCACCAAGTCCATGTTTTGCAAACTACTCACCTCTCTGTTTCCAACTTTTGTGTTACAATCACCAGGAATTACCACTAAATCTTCACTGCATACCTGATAAATTGCAGGTTACAAATGCTGGTAAAAATATTCTATTTCTTTTGTGAGTATTAGTGGCTTGTGTGTTAATGTGAGTAACAGGTGTCATCATCTTTCTTGTAAGAGGCTGGATATTGTCCTATCATTTCAGGACAGACCTTGCAAAGTTCTCTTTTGGCAATGAATGAGCAGTTGCTCTTCAAATCACCAACTTTGGTATAGTAGATCACATGATTATCTAATTAAAAATGTCCAAGACCAGTCTATTTCTGCCGCTAGTCCTTAGCATGTCACACTGCTAATCAGAATGTCTCCAAGTCAAATCCACCAGCGGCCCCACAGGCAGTGAAAAGATACGCAGTCTCCTCTCACGAGGCTTTATAGACTCAGAAACCCCAGACGGTCACTATCCTTTAAGCACCAAGCCCACAGCAGTGAGAACGCTCGCGATTTGATCTTTACGCTTTCCGGTCCATTTTTTACAACTTCAATTTCCTTAGTAGATTTCCTTTCCCTCAAGTAGATTTCCACGCCCTTTTCCCTATTTTGTCTTCGTCTATGAGCTGCACTAAAACCTGCCCAACATGAGGAACGCTCAGGGGATTCAGAACACCCATGGCCTGGTCCCAGCATGACAGCAACGTGCAAACCATCACAGAGTAACAAACTGACAGGTGTGCGTCCGTCCCCCTGTGCGTAGATACAGGGACTCCTGGACGTGAGGCCACAGGCAACATCTCCATCTTACAGCTGACCCTTCAGCGGTTCGGTCCGTGAGGGACACAGTCATTTCCACAGGTGCCTGTAGTTTTCTGTAGGCAGCGTACTGTTGGAGCGGCCTGCACGGTTCTACTGTGGAGGGCAAATCCTTCCAAGTTTCCACCTTATCTGCAACCTGAGGCATGAAAAAACGAGCTCTGCAAACTTACCAGAACAAGATAAATCAGTGATTCATGGGAGCTGGTTTTGCATGAATAAGTGATTAATCCTCTCTTTCAACCTTGTTAGGAAAGAATGCAGAATTAATGCTATTCTGTGCAAACAGAAGTCTCTTTCTCTGAATGCTGACCTAATTACAGGCATTTGTGAGGCAAAATATGCACGGCATTTCTTGCGTTTTTAAAAAATTAGATATATTTCTATCAAAAATCCAGAACCAAATATTTCTTTAGAAGCATTAGCTGCAGACAGACCAAATAAAGATTGTGACTTACCCTACAGGCCTGTCAGAACATTGTCCATTTCAGCAGTCCAACGACGTAGGACAGTCATGGTGCAGAAAAGATCTCACCACCACTCACCAAACAACTGAGCTCTTGGTTAAACTCACAGCCACGTGGGAGCCCTAGCAGCCAGAACTGATCACCTTCCAGGGGCATCCCAGGATGCCAGTGTCTCCACAGAATGAGAAGTAAGTGGCCCACTCAGGAAGCAAGCAAACCCTCTGAAAACCAAGAGAACATCAACATGAAACCCTCAGCATGTGGACAGAAAAGAATGCCTCCAGCTAAAACACGTGGCTCGGCCCTATGCTAGGACCTGAAGGTCTCTAACCCAGGACACTTCATCTGTGTCAGGGGCTCAGATCATGAACTCGGGCCCGCCAAGTAATTCCACATAAGACCCCACATGAGAATACTACCCCGTCCATCAAAAGGTGAACAGATTGTGAACAAATAGGGAGAAAAATTGGAAAAAGTCCTCAGAGAACTCCCCATAAAACTGATGACTTGATGTTGTTGTTGTTATGTGCCATTGAGTAGATTGCGACTCATAGCGACCCTATGTACAACAGCCCTAAACCCTGCTCTATCCTGTGCCAATCTCATTGCCTCTGACATACCCATCCTGATTACCCCAGTCACTGAATCAATCTACCTCATAGAGGGTCTTCCCCTCCTGCGCTGTCCCTCCACTCTGCCCAACATGATGTCCCTCTCCAAAGACCTGTCTCTCCTTACAACATGTCGAAAGTATGTCAGGCGAAGCCCCAGAATCCTTGCCTCCAAGAAGCAGCCTGGTTTAACCCTCTCTAGGATGAATCTATTTGTTTTCTTGGCAGTCCATGGTACATTCAGTACTCTTCTCCAGCACCACAGCTCAAAGGCGTCAATTCTCCTTTTAGCCTCCCTAGTCATTGTCCAACTCTCTGATGCATAACAAGTGATTGCAAAAACCATGGCCTGTATCAGGCACACCTCAGTCTCCAGAGAGATACCATTGCTCTTGAGTACTTTAGAGAGGTCCCTAACCACAGACTTTCCCATCGCAATACTTTTTTTTTTTATTTCCTGGCTTGATAGGTATTACAAAATGCACAAAGCTAGAAAACAGACCCAGTAAAACAAGACACGTGGACAAATACTACACGCCCCCAGTGATAACAAATATATAGAACAAGCAAACGCACAGAGACAAAACATACTAGTGGTGGCCAGAGACAGGGAAAAATGGGCATTACTGACAAGTGGGCCTGCAGGTAGAGGCCGAACACAATGTCATCGAATGGTTCTCTTAGAAACAACAGCAAATGCCTCCTTATCTATACTTTACCTTAGAAAAATTCTTTTTTAAAACAGAGGAAGAGAATACCAAAAGGAAGAGATGCCCTTGGACTGAAAGATGGTCCAAGAGAAAGTTTCATGGGAAAGTGGAATCTGAGTGAAGATGTGGGAGAATCTAGGAGAGGTGAGTAGATGCAAGGGGGAAATTACTGTCACTAATGGTGTTTAGAACTGCCTGCCAGTCAGGTGCTCGGCCAGACCCTTGACCCACACAATCGTAATTTCACCCTCATAACTTTCTGCTGGATAAACAATTCTCAACTCCTTCCCAGAAGTGAGAAACCCGAGGTTAAACAAGCGCGTAGCGTTACACATGAGGAGCAATGACTTCGTGTCTCCCGAGTCTACAGCTGAAATGACTCCATTCCAAGCAGAGGGACACAAACCACACAGCTAGAGGGCCACTAACTCAGACAAGGGGTGAGTGGTGGGGAGAGAGTCTGGGGAGCGCACACGAGGATGGAGAGAGCCTGGCTCTGGATGCCATTCTTGGTAGGCTAACAAGTGCCAGAGTTGATCCCCACCCAAGAAGGTGACAACTAATCCAGGCAGCCCTGACCTGAGAGGCAGGGAGGCTCAATGCCCACAGCCCAGAATGCTTGTCATCCAGCCTTCTAATTAGCAAAGAAACCATCAGCCTCAAAGAGTTATTAGCAAAGAATCCAGATTTGATCACGCTGTTAAGGGCACAAAAGGAAAGAAGAATTCTTTGATGTCTCTCAGGCGACAGATTTGTATTTTAGATATATGTTTGCTATCTTGAGGTCCCCACTGAAGAGAAAACAAGCAAAAGGATGAAGAGATGGACTAAAAGCAGAAGTGACCCAGAGAGGGAGGGAGGCAGGGCTGGGGGAAGGGTGTAGGGACCGGCTTGGGAGAGAGGACAGCACAGGTGGCTGAGATGGAAGGTGTGTCCCTGCCACAGGTGTGGACCCACCTACTACTGCGCAAGGTTATTGTTGTTGTTGTAGTTGTTATGTGCCATCAAGTCACTTGCGACTCATAGCAACCCAATGTACAACAGCCCTAAACCCTGCTCTATCCTGTGCCAACCCCACTGCCTCTGACACACCCATCCTGATTACCATATAGTAGTTTTATCAACTATTGAAGAACAACAGTGTCCAGGGACAAAAACGCAGATCCCAGGACAAAAAGGTCATCTTACAGGGCCAAGCTAGGTGTCAGAGCCTGAAACATGCACTGGACACCAGCTACTCTAACGTCCTCATTGTGTCCCTGTGGATACCATGGGGCAGCGGAATGGACACTGCAATGAAAACCAGGACAGTGGCCGTCTTCCTGCTGAGGACACTACATGCAAGGAGGCATGCTAAGCACTTGCTGTTGGGTCTTGTTATGTTTCCTGCCTGCTTCCGTTCCCGGGGACCATGGTACACCATGACCAAGAGCATGATCATGACCGTCGGAACGAGCCAGGCCTTCACTGAGATGCGTGGCCACAGGCATGCTGCTATCCCTGCCATAAAGGGAATGAAAACACTTTCTCTTCACTTCCCACAACCGTGGGTGAGCCTGGCATTAGCAAGGTGACAGGGAAAACAGCCAGCACATACCACTGGGCTTTCTGCTCAGGTTCTGACCAGTTCCCAGGTGTGATCTGAAGACAGCTCCTGGCTGCAGGGAGGGCAGCTCTCTCAGTCCTGAAGCTGCAGGGCCAGCTGAGTCAAGGTGCGGCTTTAAATGCTTCACGAGAAGGGCAGGAAATTGAGATGACAACTTTCATACTTGATCATATTTGCTGATTACTCACTTAGAGCTGTCCACTGTGCTCAGAGCTTATAGTCATTACCTAATCCAGTTTCCCAATAATCTGGTAGATTATTTTCTCAGTTGTACAGATGACAAAAGGGACTCTTCAGAGAGATTAAGGGACTGCTCCAAAGCTCACTGGCATCAGTTCCTGGCTCCCAGCTTGCTGGCTAATCAGGGCACATGCTGTCTTGTGAGCTATGGTCCTCCCACAACCTTCTGGGGCATCAAGATGTGCATGAGGGGGAGGGAGAGGGAGAGAGAAGGGGAGAAGAGTAAAGGGAGAGGAAGGGAGGGAGGGGGAAGGGCGGGGGCGGGGAGGGAGAATGAAAAGGAGAGAGAAGGGAAGAGGGGGAAGGGGAGAGGGGGAAGGAAAGGGAAGGGGAAGGGGAAGAAGAGGGAGGAGAGGGGAAGGGAGAGAAGAGGGAGAGGAAAAGAGAGGTGAAAGGAGGAGAAAGAGAAAAAGAGAGGGGGATGGGAAGGGAGAGTGGGGGAAGAGAGGAGGGGAAGGGAGGGGAAACACAATGTGAAGGGGAGAGGGACAGGGAAACTGTGGCACTTGGAGTTTTTAATGGTTGATTTTTCGGAAGTCAGTCACCAATTACATCTTCTGAGATGCACTTGGATGTCTAATTCTTGTATTATCCCCTATTTTTTATCGGCAGTTGAACATATTAACGTCTGCACTCCCACCATAACACGTGAATACTTTTCACCAATTATATGTCAGTTCTCTGTACCAGGGTGTCTACCAAAGGTGGAAGGGTTTCAGTGAAGTTCCTAAATGAACACAAACGAAGAAGCAAGGCTGGTCGTCCACTGTGGGCAAACGGGCCGTCCAAAGCCAAAGGAACGGCCCCGGGAGATGAGGGCCTCAAGCTGGAAAGCACTCAGGATACAGCAGGCGTAGACAGCAGAGACTGTGGGATCGGCAGGGTCAGCTGGAGTCAGGGACAGTCAATGGACCCTAACAACAGCAGCAGCTGGTTATTAAGGAGCCTGGTGACAAGAGTTGGCCACTCAGCTGCGGGCAGAAAAGGCCTGGCGCCCTGGTCATAGGCAGGAACCTTCCTGAGAACTTCTAGTCCATCACGCGGACTCACTACGAAGGGGCATGGATACTGGGCATAAAACAACAGGAACAACTGCCAGTTTTTAGAAGTAGAAATAGTGAGACTAGTATTAGTCTCACAATTTTAACAGGTGAAGGAATCCAAAGCAAAGGGCAGCTGTGCCCAGCGGGGGTGTCTGCAAACTCTGTCCTCTGACAGCGTTGGCCTTGGGTCTGTGTCCTGGTCGCTGTCATGAGGACACCTGAGGCCTCCTTCTCAGCCACAACACATTCCACACAATCCTGCTTCTTTACAAGACACACAACCCTGCCATCTCAGGAATGGCATCTAATGTGCAAATTCATTTGGCTCAATTTCGTAACTCTCCACTCTGAGTTGACAGTTATTTTCACTTGTAGTAAATGGGTGAATCTGTGACTGGTTAGTCACGCCTGACAAGGAGGACTAGCCAGCAAGGACTAGAAATCTGCAGTCAAGAGGACTTGCAGTCTGAAAGAACACAATTTGTTTTTATAATGCAAAATAGTTAACTGACTCCTTCAAAAAGCAGAGAGCAGAGAGGTGATAACACTGCTGTGATCTGCTAAAAAGTGAGCAGTGTGCCTACATCTCCGAGATGCCTTCAGGATAGATGGGGGAGGGGAATGTCTGGACCCTGAATGCATCTCCTCTTTATCTGGGGATCATCTGGGTACTGCTGCCACCGTACAGGCACTAATCCTTTCCTACTGACCACATGCTCTCAAGCTCTCCTCCCCGTCCCAGGTTAAAGCAGGAGAAAGCTGCACACAGCAGTGCGTTTGTGGGGAAAATATTTGGACTGCAGTGTGGGCTTCATGGTGTGAACGGTCAGGGCTGGGGCAGCAGGGTTAATGTGTTAAGCCTTTGCTAAAACACCAACTCACAAGCTGCCCGTGTGCTTTTTTTTCCCGCACACATGGTGTTCTCCTTAAGAGGAAAAGGTCAACACTGCCAAGATGTGCTCCTTGTAGGGCTGCTCCCAGGAAAGCCTTTTTCCAAAGCTCCATGGAAACCAGAAATAGCTTAAATTCTTAAAGCAATTCATTTTGGGCAATAGTGACTCTTGGATGGTCCCTCACACTTGCCAGCTTCCCAGAAAAATGAGGCCAATCTTGCTGGTCCCTTGCAAGCCAAACAGCTGCAATGAGGAGCTTGGGCCCCAGGCTTCCCCTCACCCTGTGGAGAGGCTGCTACGGAAATGCTCAGTATGCACACTGAGGCCTGTGCTGGCCTCTGAGTGCAAGAAGAGGCGACGCTTCCCTGGCAATCTAGGTTAGGATGCTGCGTTCCAGAAGAAGGACTCACAGAACCCAGCACCCTCCCTGGACAGACGGCCAGGCACTGGTTCAGACTCTGCCGGAGCAGGAGAGAACCACAGCCCAGCAGCTCCTGCCCCCTCGCATCCCCCAGTGGGATGTGCACTGGCCACCAGTCCTGCCTTCTGAAACATCTCTGCTGACAGTCCTTCAGAAGGGAAGGCCAACGTGCCTGACAACATCTGGAGGCTTCCTGGAATAAGAAAGGAAGGGAATGCATGTACCTATTTCTAGGCTGGTTGTTGTTGTTGTTGAGTGCAGTCCAGTCAAGCACAACTCATGGCAACTGTACAAACAGCCAAGCGGAACCCTGCCCTGTCCTGTGCCGTCCTCACCGTCACTGACCACGAGAGCCCTTTACTCCCGTCACTGGGTCAGTCCATCACATTGGGCTCTTCTTTGCTGACCCTCCCTCATAGCGAGCAGAATTCTTTGTTGAAGAATTAAGAACAATGTGGATGTAAGTTGGTGACCCCAGGGATCATACTCAAGTACTCACTCACTCAGGGCTACTTTTCTGATGATGTGACTCAGGTGGCCACATATTAAAGCTGTCCCTCAAAAGAAAGCGCCCTGGTAGTACCCTGTGCACTACGGCAGCCTGTTGATTCAAAGACTAGCCACTCAAGCCCACCAGATGCTTTGCAAAAGAAAGATGGGTAGTGTTCTCCAGGAGGCATGCCGCCTCCGAAGATGGAAACCCTGCACAGGGTCCCTGCGAGCTGCAGTCGATGCAATGGCGGTGAGTGAGAAGTCAGCAGTGTCCTGGTTCTGGAGGGAAACGAAGGTGATTCAGTCCTACATGACCACGGTTTGTTCTCAGAGAGTTTCTCTTCTATCAGGAGAGATAAGATAGACACACAAAAACCCTAATAAAGTGTAGAAAATTACCAGAGTCACAAAAATGTCTATATAGAGAGCATTTAAAGGAATCCAGGAAGAGAGATCTGGTGGAGAGGTTAGAGTGTGCGCGAGGGAGCAGGGCAGCCGCAACGGGATATGTCACTGAAGTCTTGGTTGCGGGAGTTTTCTCTCCTAGACTAGAAGTTAAAGGTTTTGTTCTGAAGACCAGCACGATCCATTCACATATGGCCCAAGCCAGATGTAATGACAAGAATTTCAGAGGCAAGATTTTGCCCTTGGAGATGGCATCTGACATTGCTCCCCTGGGATGCGAATCATGGTTCATGGGAAGAAACAGCAACAACACTCCCCCCATCTCAGCCGAGGAGCTGAGCAGCAGAGGGAGGAGGCAGGAAGGCAGTCGTGTTTTCTGAAGCAGTGGCTACATTGTTGCTGCTCCCAGAGAGGAAAAAAAAGTCCAAACAACTCAAGGGATTAGAAACCCAAGTCTTGAGAGACTTTCCCTGCTGATCCCCTGAGTGAAAAGCAGACAGGGAATCCATTTACTTCCTCACAAACAACAATTTCTCAGCAGCAAAATAGTATTTTCATCTTTTGTCTTACCCTTAACATAGAAGTGAGTGTGACAATCTTTCTCAATATTTGACAGTCTTATTTTAAAAGTCAAAGGGAAACTATTACAGGTTGGAATGAGTAGCCTGAACAATAGGTGTCCTTGACTTGATGAAATCCACTGACCGTGAACTTTAACCAAATAATGCAACTATTTACAAGGAAACTAGGAAGAACTTAAGGAACTTACTGAACTGGATTTTGAACAGTGAACTGATCCGTAAAATACTGGTCAAATAAAACACCAAGTTTTAACCCCAAAAATGTTCATGTATCTTTGTCTTTGTGTCTTAGTTCATCATAGCCTGAAATCTCCACCTTCACTTCTATAAAAATAAGTTATTAGAAAAAGCAGTGTTTGAATTCTGTGCCCAAAATGCAATGAGTATAGTTTCTAGAAATGTGTGAGAAGGAAATAAATACTCAAAGATACATGCAGAGGCTATTTACACACAGGCGTTATCTAACGTGGCTGAGAATGGAACAACAGAAGTGTGCCAGGAGAGGTCGGGCTTAAGGAGAGTAGACAGGCATCAGAGGGTACCACGGGGAGTCCCCTGTCCAGCAGAGAGTGCTAACCCTACAACCTGTACGTGGCAGGTAGCTATGATCTCATGTTTGCATTTGTAGACATACACAGAGCCGGTGTGGGCAGGGCAGAGAAGGAAGGGAGGGAGGAGAGAGGCCTAAGATGTTGAGGACCAGTGATGGGATGGATTGTGGACAATTCTTCCATGCCCACTCTGGACACTTGTCGATGATGCTGATTTTGTTCAAATGGGAAAATGTTCATCATAATAAAATGGGTATTCTCCCTGAAAAGGAAGACCAAAAGAGAAACATATGCCTTTAGGTCAGAGACAATACACCTACCCCAGTTTCTGTGTCAATCCATCTCATCCGGGGTCTTCCTCTACTGTGCTGTCCTTCCACCTTTCCAAGCAGGCTGTCCTTCTCCAAAGACTTGTCTCTCCTGGCCATGTGCCCAAAGTATGTGAGACAGAGCTTCAAAATTTTTGCTCCCAAGGACTTGTTTTCACCCTCTCCAAGACAGACTTATTTGTTGTCCTGGTAGTCCATGGTATGCTCAATACTCTTCTCCATCACTACAACTCAAAGGCATAACTTTTTCTGTCATCTTTAGTCATTGTCCAGCTCTCTGATGCATAATAAGTAATTGCAAAGACCATGGACTGGGCTGGGCGCACCTTAGTCTCTAGATTGATATCTTTGCTTCTCAGCACTCCAGAGAGATACCGGAGAGCAGATTTCCCCATTGTAATTCATCTTTTGACTTCTTGACTGCTGGTGCCAACAATGTTGACTGTGCAGCCAAGGGAGATGAAATTGTTAACAACCTCAATCTCTTCTCCATCCATCATGGTGCTGCCAATCGGCCCAGTGGTGAGAATCTTGATGTTGAGCTTCAATCTGTATTGAAAACTACAGTCCTTGACTTTCTGCAGCAAATGCTTCAGGTTCTCTTCCATTTCAGCAACCAAGGCTGTGTCATCTGCATATCGCATGTTGCTGATGAGTCTTCCTCCAATCCTGATGCCACATTCCTCCTTATAAAGCCTTCCAAATGATCTCTACTGCATACTGATTGAAAAGGTATAGAGACAAGATGCATCCCTGACGCAGTTTCCTCATTTTGAACCATGCAGTGTTTCCTTGCCCTCTTCTGACAACTGCTTCGTGGTCTAAGTATAGGTTTCACATGAGCACAACCAAGTGTTCTGGGATTCTCATTCTCCTCAAGGTTAGTCACAATTAATTATGGCTAAATTATTTGTTTTGGCTAGATAAATGGAGTAAGACTAAAGAACAAATAATATGGTCCTTTGAGAATATATAACAATGCACCTGAACTAGTCTTGAACAACTGAGTTTCATTTGATGGATGAGTATTAACATCTAGTTAACCAGGTGAAAAAAGGAAGGAGTGAAGAGGTCAAAAGAGCTCAGGAAGATGGAGAATCATGTCCCAAGGCCCTGTGGTTGCCAGAAACATAGTAGGTTTCCAGAACTGAAAGAAACAGAAAAGAACCATTAAGTCTTTTTAAACAAATAGTAGCTCTTATAGAATTGTTGCAAGACCATCTAAAACTGGGCATAAAGCACTGCTTTGACCATTAAAGTAAGAGATAGAGCTAAGTGCTAGCAAGGAGATAAAAGCACACAAATCATTTTGAAGGCCTCTTCGAAGACAAAGGTGTTATCAAAACACTAGGTGACACTGTTCGAAGAGACTCGCTCACTCTTTAATAAAGGCAGGAGCAGAACAGAACAGCACCATGGTGATTTTTTTAAAAGTTCAAAATATTCCTGCAGAAAGGGTAAAATTTTTTATTTTGTCATCTTTTTTAAAAGAGGAAGCTGCCTTTAGGAAAAGCAAATGAAAAGATTTGTTAGAAGTCTCCACCACAGAACCAGCCCTGGATGCCGGATGGTTTGCACAGAGCAGGGGACATTCCACAGAGCAGGGGGACATGCCAGCACAGCTGTCACCTCTTCTGTGATCAAAGTGGCTGCTGGGAGACAGTTCCAACACACACACCTGAATTTCTGAACTCCTGGGTCCAGTTCCAACCACACACATTAGAAGCTGATATGGCTACAACTGAAATTCCTTCGACAAAGGAGGTATTTTATTTTTAATTCCCAGGGATCTTGCAGAAAATAATCAGTGAGGTGGATTTTTTTTTCTTTTCCAGTCTGCTGGGGAATTTACTGTCTGACTTATAAATGAGGGCAATAAAATGTCAGTTCTGATAAGGATATTAATTAAAAGTAAATTGACTTTTGACATTTCTTTAAGTTCAGGCTAGTAGACCAAACAGGAACCCAAGAAAGAGAGGAAGGAGGTCAAGGGGATTGTCTACGTGCCAGAAAGTGACTTAAAACTTTCTGAACAAGCGAAGATGTGTGAAGTTGCAGATCTGTGAATTTTCATGACACATAACCTTAAGAATAGACTCAACTGAAACTTAAGTGCAAAGACATTCAAAGAACCAACACATTAAATACTATTCATGAATTAACACAGACCAGACTAACAAATTTTCTTTTTGATAAAATGATAAAACAAATAAATGGAAAAAGGGTACATCTGAAGGACAACCACTGGCCAACTGACTGGAAGGGATTCATATCTGTTCCCATTCCAAAAATAAGGTGACCCAACAGAGTGCAGAAATTATTGAACAATATTATTAATATCACACGCAAGCAAGATGCTGTTGAAGATTTTCCAAAAATCACTGGACCAGCACATCAACAGACAACTGCCAGATGTGCAGGCTGAGTTGAGAAGAGGCCACGGTACTAGGGTTATTATAGGTAATGTTAGATGGATCTTGGCTCAAAGTAGGGAGTACCAGAGGAATGTCTATGTGTGTTGACTATGCAAATGCATTTGGCTGTGTGGGTCACAAGAAACTGTGGCTGACTGAGAAGAAAGGGAATCCCAGAACACTTGATTGTGCTTATGCAAAACCTATACTTGGACCAGGAGGCAGTCATCAGAACAGGGCAAGGAAACACTGCATGGTTCAAAATCAGGAAATGTGTGCATCAGGGATGCATCCTATTGCCATACCTTATCAATCTATATGCAGAACAGAACTTTCAAGAGGCTGGACTTTATGAGGAGGAATGCTGCAAGTTATCGGAGGAAGATTCATCAACAACTTGCGTTATGCAGATGACACAATCTTCCTTGCTGAAACTGAGGAGGGCCTGAGGCATTTGCTGCAGAAGTTCAAGGACTGTAGACTTCAATAGAGACTGAAGCTCAACATCAAGAAAACAAAGATTCTCACCACTGGGCCAAGTAGCAGAAGTATCATAGATGGTGAAAAGATTGAGATTGTTAACAGTTTTAGTTTGCTTGTCTCCATAATCAACACTCTTGTTACCAGCAGCCAGTAAATTAAAAGATGAATTGCATTGGGAAATTCAGCTGTCAGAGACCTCTCTAAGAGTAACAATGCTAATCTGGAGACTAAGGCACACCTGATATGGGCCATGGTCTTCACAATTACTTGCTATGCATCAGAAAGCTGGACAATGACTAGGGATGATAGAAAGAGAAATGATGCCTGTGAGCTGTGGTGCTGGAGAAGAGTATTGACTATACCATGGACTGCTAGAAGAACCAACAGATTCATCCTGGATAGAATAAAACCAGGCTGCTCCTTGGAGGCAGGGATTCTGAAGCTCCATCTGACACACTTGGGGCATGTTGCTTGGAAAGGGACACTATGCTTGGGAGGGTGGAGGGACAGTGCAAGAGAGGAAGCCTGTGGAAGAAAGGAATTGATTCAGTGACTGTGGTAATGGGTGTAGGTGTGTCAGAGACAATGCGGTTGGCTCAGGGTAGAGTAGGGTTCAGAGCTGTTGTACATAGGGTCACTATCAGTCACATGTGACTCAACGCACTTAACAATAATCTATTAAAGTATTGAGATTGAGATTGTACACAGCTTTAGTTTGCTTGGCTCCATAGTCAACAGTCTTGGCACCAGCAGCCAGGAAATTAAAAGGAGCATTGCCATGGTAAAGTCTGCTGTTAGGGACCTCTCCAAAGTACTAAAGAGCAATGGTGTCTCTCTGGAGACTAAGGTGGGTCTGATACAGGCCATGGTCTTCACAATCACTTGTTATGCATCAGAGAGTTAGACAATGACCAAGGAGGATAGAAGGAGAATTGATGCCTTTGAGCTGTGGTGCTGGAGAAGAGTACTGAGAATACCATGGACTGCTAGGAAAACAAACAGATTTGTCCTGGAGAGGGTTAAACCGGGTGGCTCCTTGGAGGCAAGGATTCTGAGGCTCCGTCTAACATACTTTGGACATGTTGTGAGGAGAGACCGGTCCTTAGAGAGGGACATCATGCTTGGGAGGGTGGAGGGACAGCGCAGGAGAGGAAGGCCCTCTATGAGGTGGACTGATTCAGTGACTAGGATAATTGGGATGGGAGTGTCAGAAACAGTGCAATTGGCACAGGACAGAGTGGAGTTTAGGGCTTTTGTACATAGGGTCACTATGAGTTGCAAGCGACTCGACGGCACATAACAACAACAACAACAACAAGCTTTAATACTATTTTAGGTTCTAACCCAAAATAAAAAAAAGCTACAAAATAGCAAAATCTAGATCTTACAATAATAACGTGACTGGAAAGTTTTTCTCAAAACATCACTAACTTATAAAACATACACATATGTTATTGACTGCCTTCGAGTAGAGCACGACTCATAATGACCCTATGAACAAAAGTCCTGAAGCCCCATCGACAACTACCGACATTTATCAAAGTTCATAGTTTCCAGAGGCATGTTGTTTAGGAAGTGGATGCCACTCTAACTTCCAAAAACACACATTCAGATACACACATAATCAAGACTAAGGTGGATCTGAACCACTGCTGACATCAGGTGTCACTAGTTGATTCCAGCCCAGTGGAGCAGAGCTGGGTTCTCCAGTCTGTAATCTCTGCAGAATCAGATCACCAAGACTTTTCTTCACACGAAAACCCAGCGCTTGATGAGCCTGGACCACCAAACTTTCAGTTCTCAGGCGAACCCCAACAGGGCACTTCACATGTATATCAAATACCCCAAAATAAAAATAGCATTTATCTATATTAGAAAGGGAACACAGAAACCCTTTGGAAAAATCACAAAGAGAGAGAGAAATTATGACGTCTATGAATGAACCAGCTCGGAATGTCAATATAGAATTAAACAAGTTTGATGACAATTTGGGGGGGGGGGAAGCAACACTGTCAGTAAGAACTCAGATTGAATCTGGTAACCATGCCTCAGCCCACCACTGACTCTTCACAATCATGCTGACATAAAGGTTCCAGAAGGGTCAGGAATTTTCTAGGACAGTCAGTAACACAAGGGTAGCCAACATATATGTGAATGTTTTAGACTGAAGTGAGTAGAAATTACCTCAATGGTTTTAACTACCACTTCTAAGGCCTATGGAAGGTCTGAAACTCCATCCTCCGCTCATTAACGCTGACCACCATCCCCAGCCCCAGAGCACGTGTGACCACCCACTGTCCCAGAGCACGTGTGACCACCCACCGTCCCACAGCCCCTGAGCACGTGTGACCACCATCCATCACCCCCAGAGCACATGCGACCACTGTCCCCACATGTTTCACTTAGTTGGCTCATCAGGGATGTGCCTGCTGGTGCATGTAGTCCATGGTGTGACAGCTTACTGAAAAGCTGGTGGCCAAAGCCTCCCAGAGGCCCTCAGGGCAAAGGCTTGGTGACCCAGTGCTGGTGAGGTGCTTCAGGGTTTATGCTGCATGCAGTGAATGGTTTTTATCCGGAAGTGGCAAGGACAGATTCAATCTAGTCATTGTGGCAGCCCCTATTAATCGGTGGCCTGGTGGCAACAAGCTGGACTGCAATCCTGAAGGCACGTGGTTTGAGGCCACTAGCCGCTCTGTGGGAGAAGGATGGGCAATCTCCTCCCTTACGATCAATTGCCTTTGAAAACCCGCTGGAGGGCCAACTATGGGTAGGTTTCGACTCTATGGTCCACAGCAACAACAGGACGGAGCTCACGGAGCTCTGGTGGCCTGGCCGTAAGGAGCTGTGCTGCAATTACGAAGGCACATGGTCAGAATCCATCAGCTGCTCCGTGGAGAAGGATGGGCAGTCTCTGCCTGGTCTGCTCACTGCCTCTGAAAACGTGCTGGAGGGTCAGCTGTGGGTCAGTTCCACTCTACGGCACACACAGAAAATAAGGGGCAATCAGGACACCAGGCAGCCTGACTTTGTTCGTAACGCTGACCGGGGATCCTGTCTTCATTAGAGCAGTGTCATTCACAGCAAACACTGAGATAAATGAATGTCCCCGATGCTGCTCTGCCCTCACTGACTGCAAGCGAAGGCCTTCTTGTCATGACTCATCCACAAACCCTGCTCATCTTCCTAATTAAAAAGTTTCAGCCAACTTGATGCATTATTACTATGGACCCGGTCAGGACAGGTATAAACCCTTCCTGCCACACACACGCAGGCCGAGGCCACTGCCGCTCCCGTCATCATTACAGGACATAACGCTGGAGAGCGTTTTTGTGATTCCGTCTGCCATGCTTTCTTTAATGTTCTCTGAGTGCTCTGTGATTATGAATACGACACCTGATGTCTTTTAAAAGGATACCAGGCATGAAAAGGAGGAAATCGGCTTAATCCTTAAAACCACAACAGACTCAAGGGAGGTGAACAGTCACAAAACTTACCCACAGGCAAGCGCTAGCGAACAGACTCAGGACCGCACTGCAGGCTCGTCCTTTTTATACCAAAATCGATAATGCCGCTAAGGACAATGGAAGTCAACAGAATCGGCGGTTATCTCTCGTTTCAGCAAATTGACTGACTCGGTCTCGCACTGAGTATTTCACATTTTAAACATTTCACATTTTCATCAGCATAATTGGTTATACACTGTGAACTCATAAAGGGAGAAAGGGCAATTTTGAAAATTAAACCATTTCCATGCTTTCCTTAAACCTATTTATCCAAGACCTCAAAGCACCATGTCCTGTGCAGTGACTCCTCTAATTTATCAAGCACATGGTTTATTTGCATTATGTGACATTATATGTGGCCTCTGGCACAAAACCATAAGCATCTGTCTTACTTGCTTCCCTCTCCCCTCAGAAGTACAGACAAGAGTCTAAGTTTATTTTGGAAACAACCCCAGGACTCACTGATTAAAGAGCAAAAAAAGGTGTGGCAGGTATGTTGTTGTGATGTGCCACCAAGTCACCTGTGACTCAAAGCTATCCTATGTCCCACAGCTCTGAAACCTGCTTTATCCTGAGCCAACCTTGTCATCTCTGACACACCTACTCCCATTACTCTAGTCACTGAGTCAATCTATCTTATTGAGGGTCTTCCTTTCTTGACCAAGTATAGTGTCCCTCTGCAGTAACTGGTCTCTCCTTGCAACATGCCAAAATATGTCAGACAGAGCTTCAGAATCTTTGCCTCCAAGGAGCATCCTGGACAAACCTGTTTGTTCTCTTAGCAGCCCATAGTATATTCAGTCCTCTTCTCCAACACCACAGCTCAAAAGCATCCATTCTCCTTCTATCCTCCATAGTCATTGTCCAGCTTTCTGATGTATACCACCTAATTGTGAAAACCAAGGCCTGGATTAGGTGCACCTGAGTCTCCAGAGTGACATCATTGCTCTTCAGTACTCTGACAGCTGACTTTCCCAATGCAATTCATCTTTCAATTTCCTGGCTGCTGGAACCAAGAATGTTGATCATGGAGTCAAGCAAACTAAAGCTGTTAACAATCTCAATTTCTTCACCATCTATCATGATGCTACTAATCTTTGTTTTCTTGATATTGAGCTTTAATCCACATTGATGGCTGCAGTCCTTGACCTTCTGCAGCAAGTGCTTCAGTTCCTCCTCTGTTTCAGCAAGCAAGGTTGTATCTGCATACTGCAGATTGTTGAGAAATTTTCCTTCAATCCTGATTTCACATTCCTCATAGAGCCCAGCCTCCTGAATAATCTGTTCTGCATATAGATTGACAAGGTAGGGAGATAAGATATATCCCTGGTATATACCCTTCCTGATTTTAAACCATACAGTGCTTCCTTGCTCTGTTCTGAGGACTGCTTCCTGGTCCAAGTATAGGTTTCACATAAGCATAATCAAGCATTCTGGGATTTCCATTCTTCTCAATGAGCCACAGTTTGATGTGATCCACATAGTTAAATACATTTGCATAGTCAATGAAAAACAGGTAGACATTCCTCTAGTACTCTGTGTTTCCAGCCAGGATCTATCTAAATTATATATAATATCCTTAGTACCATGACCTCTCTAAACCCAGCTGGTACATCTGGCAGCTCTCTGTTGATGTGCTGCTCCAGTTGTTTTTGGAGAATTTTCAGCAGGATCTTGCTTCCACGTGATGTTAATGGTATTGTTTAATAATTTCCAGACTCTGTTGGGTCACCTTTCTTTGGAATGGCATTTAAGTAGGAAACAATAATAGGGACTGCCGGCAACTGACGTTCAACCCAGTCAAGGGCAGATCTTTGAGAAACCATAGATCTCAGATGATTCTTCAGAAGCACAGGAGCCTAAAACATGTATCGTTTTCTCCACTGCCTGCTGAGAGCTTGACTCATATTTCTAAGCTATGGCACGCCAGAAGAATATCTATAGATGGTTTACTGACCATGCAAAAGAAGTCTTCACAGGAACTGTCCAGCACAACTACTGCTGAAATCAGTGTTGTGGTGAGGGAATGAGGCTTAGTTAAAGACAGTATTGAAGGCAGAAGCCTTTCATTTCACATAGTTCCAGAGAGACTTGCTGAGCAAGTTCTTAGTGGTGGCAACTGTTCATGAACTGAATGGTATTTACTGTACAGCATAAAGACAATTGTCAACTTTTGATGAGTTTACAGTCTTAGATTATTACCAACCACAAATAAACCAACGTTCACCTGATTATTCTGACCATAAAGGCAGAAAAAGGAGAAAGGGTATTACAGATCATATTTTGTAATCAGGAAAATTTATGTTTAAATCTACTCCAGGATCTTCAGTGTGATTCTGTACAAGAGATTCAATCCGTCTGTGTCATCATTTCCTCAAATAAAGAATGGAGGGAGGGAATAATTTGCTTTGTGGTCCATCTGCTGTAATAACTAAAGGCATATGAGGCACAAATCACAGTATTTGGCACATAAGTTATATTTTATTGTCAGTGAAAGGCAGGAAGGAGGTGATTGATAGTCAAGCAGAAATTTAAGAGTTGGGTGGAATTTAGGAGAGGGAGGCAGGATCCCATGTGTATGTCAGACTTTCTTTTAATAGTAGCTCCTAACAACAACAGAACTCCCTCACTATTGACCTTTACCTTTTGAGAAACTCTATTATCTCAGGAGGAATTACTTCTTTTAAACTGGAAGGCAAGCACGTAAAGATTCCGATATACACATGACCTTTCCAAGTGAGATCAGAGTAACTTCACATTCATACCTCTTCCCACTGTATGACCTTGGGTGAATCTCTGAAATGTGTTTTCTTGTCCATAAATGGGACTGATATTATATGCCTCATAATCATGAAGATTAAAAAGAAAATGTCTGTAGGGTTGCTAAAACATTGAAGTCTCAAAAGTGATAAACCCTTTATTCTTATTCAGGAAGCATCTATTAACCACCTACCAGGTGCCAGTCTCTGTAGTAAGCGTCAAGGAATAAACAGACAAGAGCAATGACTGGTCCAACAATCAAAACTCTTGCAGGCTAATAGTCATTAACTCCTAAACGCTTGTCATCCAGGAAAGCCTGGAAACTCAGTTCCATGAACAACCCAGATCAAAACAGGGTAATGCTCAGCTACCATTATTAAATCATCATTTGATCAAGTATTCTATAAAATAATCTATTTCTACAATAATGGTCTCATACAGTATTTGTCTCTTTGGGACTTAGTTCACTTAGCATAAGGCTCTGCAGTCCCTCTCAAGTTAGGTAGTGATTTTCAAAATCATTGTTCTTGTGTGCTGTATTGTATTCCATTGTGTGAATGTACCATAATTTCTCAATCCATTCAATTATGTTTTGACATTTAGGCTGTTTCCATGTGCTGGTGATGGTGAATAACACTGCAATGATCATTGGTATACAAATCTCCATTTGTGCCTCAGTTCTCATTTTCTCAGGTTATATTCAAAGTGGAATAGCTGGATCATATGGAATCTCTATGTTCAGCTTTTTGAGGAAGTGCCAAACTGTCTTCCGGAATGGTTGTACCATTTTACAATCCCATCAACAGTGTATAAGAGTTCCTGTCTGGCTACATCCTCACCAATATTTATTACTTGTTGTCCTATTAAACCTTGTCATTGCTACTGGAGTGAGATGGTATCTCATTGTGAGTTTGATTTGCATCTCTCTTATTGTCAGTAATTTGGAGCATTTCATGTGATTGTTGGCCATCCAAATGTCTTCCTCTGTGAAAATTCTTTCCATGTCTTTTGCCCGTTTTGTTGTGTTATCAGTCTTTTCTTGTTTACAATTCTGTAAACTTTTGATATGAGATCCTTGTATGAAATAGTATTGCCAAATGTTTCTTCTGAGTCACTAGGTTTTCTTTTCATTCTGTTGGAAAATTACTGTCACAATCTTTTATAAAGTGAACTTAAAAATAAAACTAAAAACACCTTGACACAGTGACTGTATCAATCGACTCGACACTGCAGATGGTGAGGACAGTACAGAAGCGGGCAGGGTTCAGATCAGTTATCCCTCGGGTCACTATGAGTAATAATGCACTGGACAGAACATAATATAAAGAGCTTCAAAGATTAAAAAGTTGAGAGCTGGACTGCTTAAGCAATCTGTTCACTCTCCTTCATGGGGCTTCAGATGAGCTCAGAACGAAATCCAAGCCTCCTACTTCCACTCCCAGGGAATTTCCCATTCTCAGGTGAAACTCCTAAGGAAAGAGAAGGTGGCATTAATGGAAATGTAAAACAGTGACAATCAGAAACCATTTTTCCTCAGAGCCCCTGAGGGATTGCCCTCAAGTGAGAATTTCACCTCAGGAGCAGGTACTTCTGACTCTGCACCGTCCTCCTGGCAGACGGGGCGAGATCCTTTATTAACGTGGAGTTACTCGTGAAGAGTGTCATTACTGTCTCTAAAGTGAAGTCCAATGGAAACGAAGTGGTGAGTAATGAAGTCACTCCGGTTTATGGGCCCTGCGCCAACACTAACAGAGAGGAAAGTGTCAACAATAAAATGCAGTGGCTGGTAAAGCAGCTTCTGTGGATAAAAGAAGTCTTTCCCCTTGGAGACAAACACAGCATCCAACAATTCCAAGAGGGACAGATGACAGTTTCTTACATGGTCTTAAATAGAGACTAGAAAGAACAATTTCACCTTTAAAAATAACCTCTGGTTATTTGATAAAACGAGAGACACATGAGCGCAATTCTCCTCCGGTTAAATTTCTAGCATTTGCAGAGGTCAGTGTGTCTAGATTATACTGCTAAAAGAAATGGCATCTGTTTCCAAGGGCTACAGTCAAAAAATACCACAAAGGCGGTGTCTTTAAGAGCAGGGATTCACTGTATCATTGTTCTGGCAGCTGAAAGCCTGAATTCAGGGCACCAATCGTGTGTTCTCTCTAGGGGAAGGGATCAACTTGTCTCCCTTGGCTTCTGGCAGTCCCAGGACTCCTGGGCATTTCCAACTGACTTGTACATGGTCATCTTCCCCACTGTTCATTTTTCTGTGTCTGTTCTTTCTTTATAAGGGTACATACAACTTTAATGGTATTAAAACTTACCCTACTTGTGGAATGACTGCCTGCTAATATTATCAGTAACATTTTCAAAGACTAAATTTCCATATAAGTTGTCATTCACAGATACTAGAAGGTTAGGGCTTCATTTTCCAGGGAGGAGGAGGGCATTTAATACATCACAATATGCATGGCCAGGAACGAGGAGAAAGCAGAGCCTGCTGCCTGCAGACTTGTCCATGTAGTGACCTGTTCTCCCAGCAGGGTCCCAGGAGAAGACATGATTCTGAGCAGAAGTGGGCTGCACCAGGAAGACTTACCAGAATCCAGTCTCCTCCAGTGGTCCAGGCCCCCAGGGAACTGGAGAAATGCACCCACTGGCTGCTGGAGGCGTGAGGACAGAACAACTATTCCGGTTCTCTCTCAGCTGGTATTGAGTTGTTCCTCATGATCGTATCGACTAAGAGAACCAATTGTTTCTTCAACTCAATCCTGGGCATCCAGACAAGCCCTGGGCAAGCACGCTGAACGAGGTGGGCCCTGTCTGCGCTCCTGCTCCGAAGCCACGCTGCGCAGCACGGTCACCACCAGGCACGTACAGCAGCAAACCATGTTGTGACCGGGGACGTACTGTTTGCCTGGCCTTGCTTTCTGGCATTCAGTCATAGTTATGAGAGAAACCAGGACATCAGTTTCCTCCTCCTCACTCTTCAGGCTCAGCTTTTTGGGTGACAGTGGCACATTTCATGTGACAGAAGCCTCGCTCTTACCCTTTGGTCTAAAGAAGGGTTTTAGAAAAACGAAGATGGTCTAAGTTTCTAAAATCAACTAGAAGAAAAAAAATATTGTAGCCTTTCTCTCTTTTTATGCCAAGTAAACCTGCTATAGGTACAAACAGCCCAGATTTGAATTAACGAAATCCTACACATCCAGGAAATTGAGAAGATGGTGTTAGAAATGGAGTATATTACGAATTCTGGCCCATTTTCAAAATAACACAATATTATAATGTTGCTGCATACCATCAAGTCAGAACCGGAATAAGTCTGCAGTTCCAAGGGTCCCTTTGTAAAATCAGAGTTCGGACCCAAATTGAGTGTCACCTGATCATTTTAAAGCACCTCATACGATCAGCTTGAAGAGCTAGATCAGAGCTTAACTTTTCTCAAATACGCATTTATTTTTCCTGTTTGTCTTTGAGGGCAATTGAGAAGATACCTCGTGAATTTGGCAGACCCTCATGGTAACAGCTGCCCATCTGCTCTGGAACACCCGTCTGTGGTGTGTTGGCCTGTGGTGAGGCTGCCTTGGGCTCTGTGTTTTCTGTTCCACTGGGTAGGATGCTGGGAGTGAGAGTCACCACATGTGCCTGGTGTCCTGGGTGACAGAGTCAGGAGACACCCAAGGAACTCATCAACAGCTAAGGCTGTATTCTCCCCTCTGCGGCCCAGTACAGAGTACTGAGGAGGACGGGCAATCTCCTCCTGTGCGATTCACTGCCTTTGCAAATCTGCTGGGAGAGTCAGCCACGACTCAGTTCCAACTTGATGGTGGTGGTACTCAACAACAGCTGAAGTTCACCCCTCTGAAATGAAAACCGACCTTTCATTAAATGCTAACCACCGAGATAGGAGGAATGAAATGATCCCATCATAATTTGCCACCACTAATAGAGACAGAGAATTTGGACATGAAATACTTGAAATCATGTGACAGAAGAGAACACTGAGTCTTTACTACAGGCCAGGGACAGATAAGTACTTAATGTGACTTTCTAATCTAATCCACACAACACGCCTCTACATAATAAATAGTATTCTTATTGCCATGTTATAAATATGAAAGCTGATGTTCACACAGATAGATTTATTCCCCCATAGACTCAAAGCTACAGTTAGAGGTGCAGCTTGGAGACACAGCAAGATACACTCATACACCTACTTTACCATTAGGTGAGTTGGGAGACAGTCAATTTCAAGTTCATGGTGAGTGGGGACAAAGTCAATATCGTGCAAAAATTCAAGTTGAGAATGCCGGCCTTAATCACAGCTTCCATCCGAGATGCCCCTAGTTTCTCTTTGCTACTTCTGTTTACTTAGCAGAGAATGCCAACAGGCCAAGCAGAGCGGTTGTGCATCACCTTAAGTCCACTGAGACTCAGGCTAGATCTGCAGCAGGAAGAGTTATATTAGCAGAGGGAAGGGCAGTCGGAGGGGAGAGCCTTCAGGCCACGAAGCAGGTCAGACACTTGTGGTCAAGGGCAGGAGGGAGAGAGGGCGGGGTAGGAAGCAGCTCAGGCTACACCACGGTTTCAAGACAGGTCTGGAAACATTGATGGGGCCTTCAAGCTGAAAATCCCACTGGGGAACCCCCATTGGGTGAGCCCCACGCCTCGGACGATGAGTCTTCTGTGGCACCTGCTCCTGTTTAGATCTTGTGCAGGACTAGCCCAAGACATGGCTTCTGCAGGATCTGAGTGGTGCACCCCAAGGCATAAGTCACCTGGACTGTCAGGCCAGTGGCAGATCTCCCAGAGGGGCACACTTCCATGGCCACCGTCACTTGTCATGTCTCCACACTTACCACGGCTCAGTTCAAATGTCACCTCCCCCTGACACTGTCTTAACCAACTCCCCACTAGAAGCATGTGCCCACCTCCTGTTCTGCATTCGCCAGGCCCACATCTGACTGTCCTCATCTCACTCAGCCTGTGATCATCTCAAAATCAGACATCTTTTTCACAGTACACACGTCAGCAATCCAGCTAAGCGAGAAAATGAAATGGATGGCATCAGTCTTCCTCAGAAGTAGATGCAACTCCGCATTTGCCCCGGGGTAAAGCTCAGAGGGAAGGAAGTGCCAGAAGGAAGGATGAAGGAAGCTGAGACACACAGGGAGAGAGTGGGAGGGAAGCTGTGGTGCTACTCAGGTTTCAAACATATCCTGAGCCGAGATCTACATGAACAGTTGACTGGGAGCTAATTTACTCTGCAAACTTGTGCCCACATCACGACAGCTAAACAGTGGGTGAGGTGGAAGGGCCGATGGATAGAGCAGGGGAGGTCTGCCGGCATCGTCTACAGACAGTTGCTAACTGAATGGTAGTCAGTTCGAATCCACCAGCAACTCCACTGGAGCAGGATGAGTAATCTCCTCCCACGTGCTTTACACACTCGGAAAATGCACCTGAGGGTCAGCTATGAGTCAGCTCCAACTTGTGAGCAGTGAGTGAGGGTGACAGACAGCACAGAACTAACAGAATGGTCCTCGGGGCCACATAACCCACGCGGACATGCGAGTTCTTAGAACACAGGAGCCAAATTTGGTTTGTGATCGTTATTAATGAGGCGCACTGCAAATTGCCTAGCACATAGAAGTCACTTATAAACACACATTGAATAAACAAATTAAAAACCAGGGAACAAAACCCCATCCAGGGTCACTTCTCACAAGCACTATTATCTGCTTGCCGACTTGGGAATGGTTCTGAAAATTCTTACCATTGGTAAACATTTCCCTTCCCATATTTAAGGGTATTTAACCAAAGAAAGCAACAGTGAAGTAATGTCGGATATCAAAGGCTTAGGACAAACCCCAGCAGTGTGAGGATGGGGGTGAGGAGCGCAGTGAAGACGGGGGGCAGGAATAAACTCACTCTTGAGGTTCATCTGAACTCATGGTGTGCAAGGGCCGGTTAGGAGTCTTCTGAAATGATGACAAACACGGCTCAGTTACTATGCAGCTGTTAGAACCGACTCCCAGCTGACCCTCGGGCAGTTCCCTGTGTGTAAATCACACAGGAGGAGACCCATCCTCTCCCTGAGTGCAAATCGCTGGTGGGTTCATGCCTCTGGGAGGGCAGCCTGGCTCCTCACCCATGAGGCCACCTAAGTGTAGGTGCTTTTTTTAGATACTAACTACTGTACTTACTATTCATAACTCTCAAGTGAAGTGGATACAATTATCCTCATTTTTAGGAGGTGAAACTAGAGCTCAAAGAGAAAACACTAATTCAGTTTCTACTGCATTCCGCTCTGACTGATTTGTGTTATGCAGAAGTTATCAAGGACATAAGGCATTTCTCTGTGAGGGGAAAATCTTCAAGTCCCTCAAGACAGAAGTATAGCCAGCCAGCTTACCGCTCTAACAGGCAGAGGTGCTTATGCAACCTCTCCTTTGTACAACGCCTGAAGCAATGCGGTTGGAGCCCTTTGAATCCCAGCTAACAGAGAGCTGTGCAGACACACCGGCACTTGTGGTTGCTCAGGAGACGGAAAGGAACACTACTGCCAAAGACCATCTCAGCCCCACACCTGCCGAGATGCCAAGAACAGAGCTTTAAACAAGGAAACCAACCGCGAATCCTCAATAGCTCAAGAAGCAAGAGACAGCCCAAGATGGAATCTAGAAAACGGGCCAGACGCGCAGCCCTTTTAGACCAGCGCCTTAGAGGGTGCTGCTTCTATTTCCAAGCAGAACATGTTTTTCGCAGGTCCCTGGCGTGCCGCTAACTTCAGTACCTGGCCTCTGACCTCGTGCTTGACGGCTTGGTGGGCGTCTGCGTCCGTAAAGATTTCCGTCCAGGGACCCCACAGAGCAGTTCTTCTCCTTCACACGTGCTGTTACCGTGTGTCAGAACTGACTTGATGGCAGTAGCAGTGCGGGGGTTTTGTTTTGGTTTTCTCTCTCTTCACAAAGTTGTCTGCTCTTGTTGTGTACCCTCAGTCAGAACCCACCTCTAGCTCACCCTCCAGCAGGTATTCGTGGGGCAACTAGTCAGATGAAAGGAAACGCCCATCCTTCTCCTGCAGGAAAAATATCCAAAGTATCTTTCCACGGAATGACACATCAGAATTTTCTAATTCAAATATTGTATCACTATTTCTAGCTACCTACATGCATCAAAATTACCTGGTTGGTAGGAAAATACCCTTGCTAAGGATTTGCAATTGGTGTTTTTTTTTTCCTTCTTGTGTACGGTCAAGTCAGATCTGACTGGCACAGGAGGAGATTGCTCCCCAGTCTCCACCGGAGCATCTGGTAGATTTGAACCACAGGCCTTAGGGTTTGCAGCACACCTTCTTGCTGCTCGGCCACCAGAACTCCCAGGATTTGCAATTATTTTCTACATATCTGAAAGCTGGACAATGAATAAGGATGACAGAAGAGTCAATGCCTTTGAGTTGTGGTGTTACAGAAGCGTACTGAATATCCCACAGACTGCAAAGAGAACAAAGAAGTCTGTTTTGAGGGAAGTGCATCCAGGCTGCTTCTTAGAAGTAGATAGTGGAACTTGACCTCATGAACTTTGAGCATGCCCTCAAGAAGGACCAGTCCTTGGAGAAAGAAATTGAACTAAAATACTGACATAAAGTGGCTAATATATAGGAATAAAATCTGCATTTAGCTCATGGCCCGGTGGTAAGAAGCGGTCCTGCCATCCTGAGATCATGTGCTTTTGAATCCACTAGAAGCTTCCACTGGAGAAGGAGGGGCAATCTCCTCCTATGCAATTAACTGCCTCGGAACACCTGCAGGAGCTGTGGATCAGTTCTAACTTGATGGTACATACCACCACCACCAAAATAACAAGAGGTGGAAGAAGTTTTGTGGTAAAATAAAAAGTACCAACCCCACGGCTGTGGAGTGGCTTCCATCTTTCCATCTTTCTTCTCAGGAGTCGGCTACTGGATTCAAATTTCCTCGCAGTAAGCACCCCAATAAGTTATGTTCTGGGATGCCAACGGTCCTTAAAGAGAGGAATAATTGAGTACAAAAATTCATTTCTCTTTCAGAGAGGAAGATCCAAAAATCAGCTCTGTAGAATCCATTTCTATTCTAAAGTGACAAACTTGCTGCTGTCCAGTCTGAAGTGACTCACAGCTGACCCTCCAGCCCATGCTTCTCTTCCACCATCCTGGTAACTTGGAGCCACCAGAGAAGCTGTACCTTGGGGTTAGGAACACAGCTCCGTAAGCAGATGTGTGTGATAAATGACAAGAACAAGCAGACCCGGCACAGTAACCAACATAAATGGTGTGAAGCCACATATCAAAAGGTAAAGACTTTAATGGTAATAAAACATTAATTAGAAATTAAATATTCCCTATAATCTGAAGCCTATTTTTTTCAAATCTCCGAATCCAAGATGTAATGTGTTTATGTTCACATTTCAACTGAAATGAGTTTTTGCTTTTCATGAAAAGCTAGTACTAAATTGATGATGCATTATAATATAGAAGATACGATACAGAAAAGGCAAAATGTCTAAAACAAAATGTCTCAGAAAGATTAAAAATGAAACCTTTTGCCAAGTTTTTCTAGACAGCTGTAAACGAAGCGTGCAGGGGCTGTGATGTGAAATCAGACGAAGTTGAATTCAAGGGGAAGCACTGATGAGGGAAACAGATTGTTTAACTGTAGCTGGAGATACAGAAACTTGATCATGTATGAAACAAAGCGCTTTTCAAAACACTACATTTTGGCAGAAAGAAAATTCCATACAAACTTTAAAAGTAATGGGAAATCTGACAACATTATCCACTCCTGGTAGCGGCGGCAGAAGTATGACGGTGACGGTCAGAGGGTGAATCCACGCATCACAACACAGATCTTTTTTTTATTATTATTATTTTGTGTGCGTGTACCGTCAAATCAGATCTGACTGGTACAGGAGGATATTGCGCCTCCTTCTCCGGCAGAGCATCTGGTGGATTTGAACCGTGTTCCTCTGGGATTGCAGTGCAGCTTCTTGCCACTAGGCCACCAGAGCTCCCCGCACAACACAGATCTTAAAAATGGGCCTGTCAATGTCTTCAAGCAGATGTGAAACATCAAATTAGCTATATGTTAAAAAAGGAAAAAATGTAATATTTTTAAAGAAATAGGGAAAACTGTGTTTCTCAAGATGAAATGTAATCCTTTCCGTATTTTGTTTTGTATTTTTTTCCAATTTGTTTAGTACATGTATAATTTATTTCCGCTCGTTACTATCTCTTTCCTGGGCCAATTCCAGCTAACTCCCTCCTTCAACAACACAGAACTGCAGCTCTTTAGAACTTCCTCTTCCTCTTCACTCCTCATTTTATTCACTCACAATCCAGCATCTGACAGCACTTTCTCCAGGACTGTTCATCATTTTTTCAGTGATGCAAATGAACAAATAAAGGATATATTTATTGGCTACGCAATTGCTATTTTGTTGTTATGGATACTAAATGTAAAATGACAAAATTAAAATCCAAAATTGTCATGACAATCTGAAGAGACTAAACAAGATGAAACTGAACTGGCATGTAAATACACGGTGGGTATGAGAACCTAAATAAGGGAGGAGTCTGAGATTTCATTTAGCTGAACAATGTCACCTAAAAGATGACAAACAGTAGACGTGTTCTCGGAGAGGTGAAGCTTAGCGTGATCCAACAGTGTGAATCATCACTCTTTTATAAGAGCTAACTCTGTGTTACTTGTGACACCCACATACTACGGAGGAAATGATGAGGAAGACACAGGGTGGGGCACAGAGCTGCTGCTCACAGGGCTGCTATGGGCCCTGGTCAACGTGGCGACACCCAACAATGATGGCGGCTTAGTGGTAAGGAGTTACACGGGAGCACGGTTCAAATCCTCCGGCTGCTTTGCGGGACAAAGATGGACAGTATCTCAGGTGAGATTTAGTGCCTCTGAAAACTCTCTGGGGGGTCTGCGATGAGTCATCCTGACTCAACAGCACTCACACTAGCGATGCCCAAAGCCCCAGCCCCCTGGTTGATTCCCAGTCACGGCGGCCTTCGCCAGGTCTCCCATGCGCACGTCTTAATGGGAGGAGACCGCTCCACCTCTACCAAGGACCAGCAGTGCCAGGAGGTTCGCACTGCAGCCCAACTCTTCACCCACAATCTCATCAGGGTCACCAGCAGCAGGCGATCTAACCTCAGAAGGCGAACCATATGCATTTCAGGTGAGGTGACACCTGTCATTGAATGGCTAATGCCCTGGGCAGAGTTCCTACGGTCAGAAGTGTCCAAGCAGAGGCCAAAGAGTGGGTGTGGACACACTGCCAAGGTGCCCTCCTCTGGGTGCCCTGTGATCTGAAGACCCCAGCAGTGGCCACGGGTGCCTCCTGACCTGGAACATAACCAAGGCAACGATCTTCATCAGTGTACACTGCGGAACTTACGTTTCATGGTTACTTCACACGATAACACGGTCTTTGTATCTGAAATACATAACTCTCTGGAAAGCTTGAGCACTCCAATCCAGCTGGCCTGCTGGGAAGCTGACTCAGCAAAAGAAATGCCACAGACAAGCAGCAGGTGCTAATCCAACCTCCATCTGCCGCATGGCTGAGCTCTCCCAGGTGGCTGGACTCCACTGGGGGTGCAGAGCTGTCCCTCACCAGCAGCGCATTCTCAAGTCCATGAAAGCCTGTATCCAAGAGGACAAGGAGCAAACACAGAACAGTCAACCCTAGAGAGAACTGGGTACGCAGCCTCTATCCAAGAAGACAAGGAACAAACACAGAACCGTCAGCCCTAGAGAGAAATGGGTGTGCAGACAAGGCCGTTCTCACATGCCGCTGCACAACCCACCTGAGCAGCACTGGGTGTCACCTCTTCTGCAGACAGGTAAGTATGGAAATAGGCAGCAAGGGCCATCTTCTCCCAACGCTCCTCCCCAAACGGCGTGCAAACAAGAAACAAGCGTGGATACTGTGCTTCCACCGGAAACGGGTGGGCTCAGGCCCGGCCTGCAATACTGCTTTATACCTTCAGGTGGTAACAGCTTCCAAATTGACCTCGAATTCTGGATAAAACAGCATCTAAAGTGCGGGAGGAGACAATGAGAGTCCAGCGGGGTCCCAGTATCCATTAACTCTCTGAAAGGGGGGAGGACCCTCCATTTCTGCCACTCCACTCAGTAACATCGCTGTGGAACAGGCCCTGACACTTGTTTGCAGAAGCAGGTAAGGTAAGAGACACCAAGGAAGCTTTAAAATCATAACGTGCAATGTATAAATTAATGAAGATGGTGTATTTATTATTTCCTCTGATCTTTATAACACTCGGGAAACGCACAGCTCAGGTGCTATAGTCTACAAGCTGCTAACCCAACGATGGTGTTTCTCTGGCAGTTCAAATCCCCAGGG
>NW_006399950.1:2774128-2833761 GCF_000299155.1 Elephantulus edwardii | reverse complement strand
GAAGGGGAGAGGGGAAGAGCGGGGGCAGGGAATCTCCTCCCATTAGCTACAGAGCTGCCTGAAAACACACTGCCGGGCCAACTACCAACTGGACCCAACTCCTGGGCCCTGAGTTGTTTTGGGTTGTTCGTGAAATCTCACTAAGTGAAAATGAGGGGCATATACAGCGTTCACTTAAAAAGTAAACAAAAAGCGGTGGTGGTGGTGATGTTGATTGCCTTCAAGTCGAGCACAACTCATAGCAACCCTATGAACAAAAAGCCTGAAGCCCCTTTACAACTATTGACATTTATCAAAGTTCATAGAGTTTCCAGAGGCATGTTATTTAGGAAGTGGATGTCACTCCTTATTTTGTGAAATTAAAATGATTCGCTTAAAGTCCTTCAGCAGGTTGGACCCTGACTCAGGGCCATTGCTCACCCTTCCAAGCCCACCCTGCCCCATACCTGTGCCACTGTTTACAGCTTCCCCAAACCCACTCCGCCCTCCTCTGCACCAGCTGAGCGCCTGCCTCCCCTCGCGTCTGGTTGAAAATGGCAGAGGGGGAAGATGAGGGAAGTCGGGGCCTGATTTCCCTGTTCTCCCATCTGAGAACTGTGGTTCCAGCAATGACTGGGTTCTGAATGACACCAGCCCTCATCAACAGCCTCCATCCGTGTGGAGATTGGCTCCTGAGCCGCCCTGGGCCCCGCTCCTTGCTGGTTCTTCAGCTCTAAGCATTCAAACCTCTTTCTGCTGTTGCTAAACACAGTGGCACTTGATCTCTTCCTCAGAGCCTCAACTCTCCATGTAGAACCGTTGTTTCAGAATCAATTCCCACTCCTAGTGGCCCATGGTGTTGGGCAGGGTCAAACTGCTGCAGAGGGCACTCAATGGCTGGCTTTCGAAAGTCGCTGGCAGGGAATTCTGCCCAGGTGCCTCTGGGCGGACTTGAACCCTCTAACTGTTCAGTGAGTCACTAAGATCATGAACAGGTCGATCTGCAGGAATGCCCATCCCTGCCCGACATATCTCACGGAGGCGAGAGCACCCTCCGAGCTTTGCTGGGCTCATGACACTAAGTAACTGGTTCACAGATTGCTAAGGAGACTACCACCTCGCCTCCGATTCCTTACTCACTCCCTCCACCGTCCAGTCCCCTCTCGCTGGCACTCGGGTCTCCATGGAGCAGGGTTTAGACACGGACCTGCTGGCTACATAATCTGAGTGTGAAAACACAGCATGAAGCAACCTTTGAGTGTTTCGTGGAAAATATATTCTATATTCTATCTAAACAATTATAAATTGTGAATTATTTTAAATTTTAAATTTGTAAATTATTCCTTTAGAGTAAATAAAATTTAAAAAAAAAACCCACCCAAAAACCATTACTCTGCCTTAGAGGGATAAACAATTGGCCATCAGACTGTTAGGACACTGGTACCCTGGTGGAGTCAATCTTTCAGATCAGATCACAACTGGCCCGGGGCGCACAGACGCACATCTCCAAGGATGCAATCAATCCACGGTCCAACACTCTTTCACCATCAAAATTTATGGCAGAAGCAGGCAGAACAGTTATCCCAGCCTCTCAGGTGCCTTCGAACTGAAGATCAGGGGGCTGGTGCTTAGACAAAACACATAATAGTAGCTTCCTGGAGGGAAGAAAAAACATGAAAGCACTCGCCTCATGTTGGGATTCACAGCCTGCAGCCAAGACCTGACAAAGAAGTGTTCACCTCATTTTGGGGTGCACAGCCCACAGCCAAGACCTGACATAAGGTGCTCACTTCATGCTGGGGTGCACAGCCCACAGCCAAGACCTGACATAAAGGCAATCACCTCATGTTGGGGCACACAGTCAACAGCCAACACCTGACATTGTGTCCACAGCCTGCTCCTCCTCCCCAGGTCATGAAAATCATCAGCTGGTCTCTGTCATTCCTTTCAACTGCCCATGACGCCAGCATCTGTCTCCTTAGTGGCCTCCTTCTTCTCCCTAAGTGAACTGGCTGTCACCAAAGAGGAAATGGCACTGCTGGTGACACTGTCCAAACTATATTAGTCATGAAGTGTGGCAGTAATTACCAGCAGACTGAACTGGGTGTCCCAAATGACGACGCTACAGGTCTCCAAGTGCTGGGTATTGTTACTAGCGTTCAAGACTATGAGAGGTCATAAGGGATCTTATGACACTTCAGCTTCTGATCACAGGTACAAATTATCTGTTCCCAATTAAAGATGAAAGTTCAGCTTACTATAATTAAACCAGTATGTTGTTCAGCCTCAGGGCTGGAAAGAAATGTTAAAGATTTGTGTCTCTTGCAATTTTGAATAAAAAATAGGGAAGAAAATTCAACTATCATCAATATTCTTATAATCTAGGGCTTGTCCATACTGGATAGTATTCACGAGGAGGAGAAGACCCACATTATGAAGATATCCATACTGGAAATTATTCATGATGAAGAAAAATCAAGTCAGTATTATATTCAAAATAGACTTGAAACTTATTCTTCAACACAGAAAATCTAAAGCAAAGAAAAATACTACAGTAAGAGAGCTGAACAGAAGATTCCAAAGGAAAGAGCAAGACAATGAAGTAAAGCATAACAAAGTGGGCAAAGAGCTGGAGTGAGAAAATGACAAGGGAAGAACACTGGGAATTTCTCAAACAAAAGAACTCAAGAACAAATTCAAGCCTCAAGTTGCAATACTGGATTCTCTGGGCAAACTTCTAAGTGATGCAGAAAGCAGCTAAAGATGGAAGGAAGACACAGTCACTGGACTGACAAGAACTGGTCCACATGGGATCATTACAAGAAGCAGCATATAATTAAGAACCAACGGCACTAAAGGAAGAAATACAAGCTGCATTAAAGTCATTGGCAAAAAACAAACAAATAAACAAAAAAACAAAAACCATGGCCCTCAGACTTGCAGGAATACCAACTGAGGTGTTTCCATGAAGAGATGCAATTCTTCACAGTTCTCATTAATCCTATCAAGAAATTCAGAAGGCAACTACCTGGCCAGCTGACTGAAAAAGAACTGTATCTGCGTCCATTCCAAAAAAGAGATGTTCCTACAGAGTACAAAAATTATCAACTAATATCATGAATAGCACATGGAAAGTGAGATCTTGCTCAAGATTATTCAAAAATATCTGTAACAGAGCACCGACAGGGAACTATCAGCTAAAAATAAAAAATACAGAAAGATGTCTACTTGAGTTTTATGGACTATTCAAAGGCATTTGACTGTAAAAATCAAAACCAATTACCACTAAGAAAGAGAAGGGTGAACAATTCAGAACACTTAATTGTGCTCATAGTAAATCTTTGTTTAGACCAAGAAGCAGTCATTTACAAGAGAACACTGCATGTTTTAAAATCAGGGCAAGTGTGCATCAAGGTTGAAGTATTTTCACAACTGAACCAGTAATGCAGCCTAGAGGCAAGTACGGTGAAACTTTGGCTCACGTACTTCGGACGTGGAAGGCACCAGTCCTTTGAAGAACCAACAACATGGTTGGAAAAGTAGAGAATCAGCAAAAGGCAAGAAAACCCATCTTATTAAAGATGGGTTGACACAGTGACTACAAGAGTGGGCTTGGCCATGGTGGAGATGAGACAATGACGCACGGGTTCTGAGTGACAGTCAACTTGATGGCTCCCACCAACAATATTCTTTTGGTTGCCTTAAAATTAATGATTTTCTTCACTGCTATGTTTAAACACTGTGTCCTTATTCTCAGTAAATAAATCCAGATATCCTCTTTATATCTTGCTACAAACATAAAATATTCTACTTAAAACTTATTACTGTCAAGTGCAAATCAACTCTCAGCTGACTTGGCAGTGAGTTTTGGAGACTGTAAATCACACCGGGGGAGATTTCCTGTCCTCCCAAGGAGTAGCTAATGGGCGCCAAGAGCAAGGAGGTGCTGCCTGGGGGCCAGCGGCTCAGCTCGCTCGGGCTCTGCCACCATTGTCCCTAGACTAGCAAGAGCACCCACTCGTTGAGCCCAAGGTTGACCTGCGAGCTTCTGGAAAGGCTTGCTGTTGTGCATGTGGGTAATGGCTACTTTAAGAGAGATCCTTTCAGATCATTTGAGTGAGCGCCAGTAAATCAGCTCAAAGGCTTTAATAGCAGAATGGAGCCTTCTCTTCAGAACTCTGAGTGTGGCCTGGAGCTTCAGCGAAGCGTTTGCAGTCTACAATTCTTGACGGTCTGACCTTGAGGTCTTGGATTTGTCAAAGCAGTCCCCACAATGGTGGAAGCAAGTTCTTGCAATGAATCCCCTCATATGGAACTGTTCTGCGTCTCTGGTTGAACCCTTTCTGAGAGACACCTACCCTGCAGAAATGCTGTGAGAATAAAAGGATGGTGTGTGTAGAAAACTTATTGTGAAACAAAACAAATACCAGGAAGGACAGATAATATTACAGTTGGATGTGACTAAATCCTGGTGTGTCCTGGTCCCACCACTCACCTTCACAGGCTTGTTCTCCAACTTAAAGTTTACAGTAAGGTGCTCACTAGAGCCCAGCACTGACGGGTTTTGCATCTGCTGTTCCGAGGAAGTTTCAGAGGCCAGGATCTGCCAGACACTGACATTTCTAAATGCATTTTCCAAATGAAGTCAACCCCTCAGGCAGCCCAGCAGGGAGGTCACAGCACGCCAGCATGAAGGTAGAGCTGGATTACACAGCCTTCTGCCAAGCCACTCCACCCATAGCTAGGAGATGCAACCCTCCAGGTACAAACTGGTTAGTGACCAACACAATTAATTGGTAGAGGGTATTAATACTCTAAGGAGACAGGAAATCTCACCCTGGACTCGGTGACATCAGCCCCTTGTAGCAGACAAAGCATGGCCATGTGTAATCCTCAGACACTACAGGAAAGAGCCTGAACATGGCTCTGCTCTCCTTGGAGCAAATTTTAGCTCTCAGCCCTCATGGAACATTTTCTCGGTCAGCAGCAAATGATGCTTTGTATCGTCTGATCCTTACACGGTTCTACAGGATCGACACAAGCATCCCTCTCACTTCTGGGATGGTGAGACTCCCATGCAGAGAAGCAACACCTTGTCCTGGGTCACAGAGGTAAACAGCAATGCATCAGAAATTTGAGCGTTTATCTGGCTCTGCTGGTTGTGATCTAACTCCCGATAGATATCTCCTTCACAAACACATCTCATCATAATGATCACAGTTTTATAAAGGCTTTTCTGTTCAAGTCTGAGCTCAGGGCCAATTCTTCATGATTCTTTCTTCAACCCTTTGACAGACCAGACTCCACCCATCTCCGACGGCCCGTGGGCTTCCTGAGGGAGGCTGCATGACTGACTAATCTGTCTCTGATCCTACAGAGTGCTCTCCATGTATTAGGAATTCAATAAATATTTGCTATATTATTTTTCTTCTGTTTCTATAGCACTTGAAATGCTGCATCATCCAAGGCTCCTCTCTCCAATTCCTAGGGCTGCTGGGACACAGCATCGCAGCCGGGCGGCTCACAGAAACAGAGACTGTTGTGCACAGAACTAGAGGACGGAGTCACAACCCGGGCCTTGGTGGTGTCGACGCTGAGGGCTGCTCCTCTCCGTGCCTCTCTCACTCCTGGAGGTACACAGTGACCCCTGACATGTTTCTAGGGCTCTGCCTGCATCGTCACAGGGCTGTCTTCTTCCATGTGTCTGCCTCTGTGTCTGTTCTCTTTCGTAAGGACACAAACTAAATGGTAAATACTGTCACAGACAAAAAATCTTAAATGATACCTCAAAACCCTGTGTAACAGTCACAGTATTGTTCTGAGAAGTGTCTACTGGCCATGCAGACTAGAGTAGGTCCCACACTATCCAAGTGTAACTTGGAGTTATAATATCTTAAAAATCCCATTTCCAAAGTCACAGTCACAGGTATCGAGGCCAGGACCTCCACAGAGCTGGGGACATATCACAGCTGGGACCTCTGTCAGGGCTTGGAAAAACAACCAAGAAAGGAGATCACACCTCTCCTGCAAAGGAGAATTTAATAATCCAGTGGGGGGAATGAGTGCATTTGTGACGGTGAGGTTGGCACAGGACAGAATGGCATTTAGGGCTCTTGTACATAGGGTCACTATGAGTCGCAAGCAACTCGATGGCACATAACAACAATAACAACAACAACAATGGACAAAGGTGGGAAAACCAGGGAAAAACAGCTCAAAAGTGAAGCTTGTGTCACACCATTGTGCCAGGATAGGTGATTAGTACCACACAATAATCTCAGTGGTTTCAGAAAAGATCTGGTCCACCCTCACATTACACAGACAGTACAGGCTGGATGGGGGCACAGCTCTGCGTCACTGCGACCCTCAGGACACAGGTGAACAGCTTCACCTGTCCCATGACAGAAGGTATGTGAGAGACAGCGGACCAAGCACCCGCTCTTAAAGCTCCTCTGGAAAGAGCAGCCTCACAGCACTTCTAGTTCACTGAGCACAGCAACTCAAGGGATAGGGACGTGCTTTCCGACTGCATCCCGAAGATGGGAGGGAGGCATTCGGGGCAGTGCTAGTGATTGCCATGACAGTGGCCATTCGGAAATGGTCCATTTCTGACACACCATTCAGAAACAGATACCCCCCTCATTCCTCTAAAATAAATCTTTACTGAAAACATTGTAGATTCTTTTCCTCAGCTCTTGAGAATCTCATCTCAAGAGTAAGAAAACTCATCTATATCATGGAAATAAACATTTTCTTTTAGAGATGTTTGAAAACTTCCCTATATGTGAAAGCCCCATTCCAAACCTTGATACGAACAGCTGATCAATAAATATTAGTCTTAGGTGAAAAACAATATTCAAATGCAAGAACTGTCCTTGAAACTTGGGGGAAACAGTCATTCACTCAGATATAAGCGAGTGCAAATTACCCATCATCCTCTAAGCCTGACAGTCTCACTTTGCTGGCTGTGTTGGTTATTTCCCTGCCAAAATAATTGGTTGCAAACAATCACCCACACATCCTTACAACACTAGTGTCAAAATAATTCGAAAAGGACTGAGTTTATCACATTCTACAGCAGAAGGTTGGACAAAGGCAGGCAATGATGAAAGCTGTTAAAATAACTGGCAATTGTCGCTCCCGCTTGTGCAGAACAAAAACACCTGCGGAGACGCTGCACGAGTCGCCTCCTCGGTCGTTCTGCAGCTCGCTATCTCACATGCTTGCTTCCATGGAGCTGAGGTGGGAGCCCAGGTTGTGCACATGAGCTCTGTGCTGTCGCTTAATCTCAGGGCAAAGGACTTCCAGCAAGCGGCGTATCAGTAATGGGCAGCATCCCTAATTCACCCACATGTGTGATTTAAGGAACGTTAAAGGTCCAATATCCCTCAGCTAATTATATCCTATCTGGTGCCTCTGACACCACCACACCAACAGAGAGGACAGAAAGTGCATGGCCTGGCCAGCGCCCTGAGTGTGGGCTCCTGGGCCTCCAGAATGGGCAGTCAGGACTGTCATCCCTTAAAGTCACCTATTTATGTCTTTCTTTAAAGTCACCTATTCATTTATGACATCCCTAAGAGGCTACTGTAAAGCCCAAAATGGAGCCCCCACTTTTCCTTTCTTCATACTTTCATTACTGGGGAAAATGACTACATTTGTCAATAATTTCATTTCACTGGGTTTCTCAATCAACTTCAGTCCTGGAAGCAGCAGCTAGGATATCAAAGATGTGTTGCGTGGTGCACATCTGCTGTCAAAGATCTCTTTACAAGGCTGACAGTCAAGGATGGCATTCTCAAGTCTAAGGCACGCCTGACCTACATCATGATACTTTGGATTGTTTCAAACACATGTCACAGTCGGACAATGAATAAAGACCAGAGAAGACAAACTGATGCCTCTGGATAGTGGTGGAGGGTGGTGGTGATCTGTTGTCATGTACTATCATGTCAGAAACAACTCATTTCTGACCCTCCAGCAGGTTTTCCGAAGCTGTAAACTGCATGACAGGAAACTGCCCATCTTTCTCCTGTGAAGCAGCTGGTGAAATCAAGCTGCATGTCTTTGGGCTGGCAGCACAGCCCCTTACCACAAGGCTGCCAGGGCCCCATGTAGCGTTGGTGAAGAATCATAAATATATTGTGCACTTTTAGAAGAAGGAAGAAATCTGTCTTGGAGAAATAGCCAGAGTGCTCCTTAGAAGCACGCATGGTGAGCTTTCCTCTCACACACACTGGGCATGTTATCAGACAGCGCCAGTCCCAAAGGAGGACAGTGCACTTAGAAAAGCTGAAGGTCAGCAAGAGAGGAAGATCCTCGCTGAGGCTGATTAACACGGCGCCAGTGGTCACCTAGGCTTAAGCACAGGAGGGACCATGAGGACAGCACAGGGCCTGCCAGGGCGTTGTTGACAGGCGAGCTGAGGCTGACAGCAGATTTGACCACACCAAACAACACCCCCTAACTGACACTCTAAGAACAGGGACACAGGGCCCTGGGTGCTGGCGGAGGAGCTGCTGGGTGACAAAGCACCAGTGAGCACGTGCTTCTTACTGTCTGCTTCCTTTTGAAGCTTCTAAGACATAAAGGTGGTGGATTTGCTGCCACACTGGAGAAGGCCCGCCTTCCAGTTTCTCCGGATCACATCTTCCTCTTCTGTCCCCTAAGCCTAAGTGGCAAACTTGCCCAGGGCAACATCAATTCTGCATGCAGGATCATGAAAACATAAACAAGAGAGATCAACCATGTGGCTTTCACATTTCCAAACTGGATTTTATCTTCCATCTCAATCTATCCTCATAGCAACAAGGAACTTCAAGAGATGTTATCAAGTGGTTGACAGAGTTCATAAGAAATTTCTAAACCATAGAGCACAATCGCTTCATTTTATATCCAAGAACATGGACTCCAAGAAATGAAACGACCTGATCAACACCACGCGCCTATAGGCTGTACCGATGGCAGGGCGAGGAGGTCACCACACTGAACCCCGTTGCTGACGCCAGCTCATGTCACCAACTGGTGTCATCAGGTTCATTCCAATTCATGGTCACCCGTATGCGCTCCTTAGGGTTTCAATGCCTAATTCTCCAGAATTAGACAGGCAGGACTTCCTCCAATATCTCCCTGGATGGTCTTGAAGCTCTAACCTTCTGGTTAACAAGCAAACACACTAACCACTGATCCCACCAAGGAACTCTGGGCAGAAGGAACCCCAAATATATCCTTTCTCAGTGGCATGTTTGGTGAACTAGGGTGCACATGCCAGCCAGAGGGGGCACGTCAAGTGGACGGAGCTCCAGTAGAACTGCCCTTTGTTCCTGGAACTGGCCTAGGCTGAGCTGCAGACAAGGCCACTGCCCATGACTTAGGTGAGTTACTTCCCATGGGAATCCCAGGGCAGGAATCTTCAGTGCTATTCCGCTGACGTCACACACCTGGCCAGGGGGGAATGTTCTCACATGAATTTTCTCAGCCTAGGTGTTAAATTGTAGACACTACTCAACAACTCGCAATTTCCTTTACATTTTCAGTCCAGTCTTTGTTTCTCACTGTACCTCCGAGTGAGTGACAGAAAAAATAATATTTTAAAAATAAAAAACATTTATGGGTTAGGGAGGTAACTGTGCAACAATGAATTAATATTTTTTTAAAGTGACCTGGGGAGGGGCACAGGGGAAACATGCCACAATAAACCAATGAAAATACAACTTCTCTGTAAATGTTCATTAAAATCACAATTCAAATAAAAAAAATTTTTTTTCAAATAAAAAATTTTTTAAAGAAAATGTATTTAGAGGTTAAGAGAGATGCACTTGTGTATAACACAATTTAGAAGCTAGAGTAGAATGCAGAGGCTTCTGTCCAAATCCAGCCTCTCCACTGTCTGCTTTTATCCTGTTACATGGCCTTGGAACCACAGAAGGAGCAGAGGCCTGATTTCAGAATGGACGGCAATACGGAGTAGTGGGTGATGAAGAAGAGAGAAGGCAGGACAAGAAATTCCCCAGGTGGTACACTCAGACATCGGCCTTCCAGTGAGTCCATGTGACCTGCGCCCATTAACAATGCCACTTTTCCAAGTAAGAGAACTAGGAAATACAAATAAGCTTGGGAAAGTATCAGCTCCTACAAAGACTTAATCACAGGTTCCAAAGTCTTCTGGAAGTCCTACAATCACCTTTGCAGTGGGGCAAACCCAACCCCCACAAAAGTAGTCTCTCCCATATCTATCGCCAAGAAAATCAATAGTAACAAACTAGAAAAACACTGTCTGAGGGGACGATAAAGACCTGTAAGGTGATCAAACCACAGGAGACTCAAGCATGGCCTTTTGCTCAAGACCATCTGTTTAGTGACACTCCATAAGATAAATAACTTAGAAAGAAATGAATGCAAGCCAATCGTGGAAAAACAGTGTAAGAGCACAATTGCTACAATGATCTACCACGGCTTTTGAAGCAATCGTGTCTTCATATGAAACAGCACAGCCTCAATTTTAAAGAATTTACCATACAAACGATAAAATCTTTAGAAACGTCAGTACTGGGTCCAGAAGTCATCAAAGGAAAAACAAAAGTAGTAGAAGCAAAAACTGCAATGAAACATCCACAGAGCCCACTACCTCCATCAAATGCCATTTCTGTTATGGGCTGTCATCACTCTCCCACCCTCTGAAGCCTAAATGCCCAAATGCTGCAGCAAACGGTTAAATATTTTATCCAAGTGAAGGCTTGTCTGCCTCCTTTTGAAGACATCTTTACCCTCTCCTCTCCATTTATCTGTCACAGCCTATTAGCACCAAAAGCAGGCCTGTTCCCACCACTGTGCAGTATTTATGAGACACGGAGTGGTCAGTGCACAGAGCCAGCGAGGATCTGTCCTCTCCATACCCAACCTTCTGAACCCAGAGCCCCAGAAAAACAGGAGAACGAGGCAAACAAACACCGCAATCATAGCAGGTACTGAATGTTTGCTCTGCAATCAGCATGCTACTAAGGGCTTATGTGCAAAATGCTATTTCATATGCACACACACACACACACAATGTGATAGAAGTGTTAGGCATACCATTACTTTACACAGAAAAAACTCAGAAAGGCTAGAAAGCTCACCAGGATAAAAAGAGCTGAAGACTCAGTAACAACCTGCATTATGCATATGACACAACCCTGTTTGCTGAAAGCCTCTTGGAGAAGATCAAAGAGGACAGCCTTAAATATGGATTATATTATCTCAACAAAAGGAAGACAAAATCCTCACCCCTGGATTGATAAGCAACATCATGAGAGATGGAGAAAAGATGACGTTTCCAATGACCTCACCTCACATGCATCCACAATCAACATCCTTTGTACCAACAGTCAGGAGATCAGGGGGCATACTGCACCGTGAAAGTCAGCTGTCAGGGACCCCTCCAAATTACTGAACAGCAATGATGTCAGTCTGCAGACTACAGAGTGCCTGATTCAGTCCATTGTCTTTTCAATCATTTGCTCTGCATCTGAAAGCTGGACAGTGAATAAGGATGAAAGAAAAATAAAGTATACCTTTGCACTGTATTGTGTTGGAGAGGAATACTGAAAGATCCCATAAGTTGCTAAAAATGAATAAACATGTCGTAGAGAAAGTGCAGCCAGAGTGCTCCTTGGAGGCAAGAACAACAGAGCTTCATCTCACATAGTGTGTGCATGTCAAGCTAGGAAAGATGGAGGGTTGGCAAAGAGAGGAAGACCCACAAGGAGACAGACTGACAGACACTACAGCGCTGGGCTCAAGTGTATCACAGATGATGAGGATACAGGATGGGACAGAGTTCAGATCTGTTGTTCATTATGAGTCATATCCGACTTGACTGCATCTAACAACAGTACCATACTTGGTATTTTATATTATACTTTGTTTTTGTTGTTATGTGCCATTGAGTCACTTGTGACTCAGAGTGACCCTATGTACAAGAGCCCTAAACCCTTCTCTATTCTGTACCAACCTCACTGACTCCAACACACCTACTTCCACCATCCCAATTATAGAATCGATCCATCTCATCGAGGGTCTTCCTCTCCTGCACCGTCCCTCCACTCTCCCAAACATAATGTCCCTCTCCAAGGCCTGGTCCATCTTTGCAACATGCCCAAAGTATGTCAGACAAAGCTTTAGAATCCTTGCCTCCAAGGAGCAGCCTGGCTTCACCCTCTCCAGGACAAACCTGTTTGTTCTACTAGCAGCCCATGGTATATTCAACACTTCTCCAGCACCACAGCTCAAAGGCATCAATTCTCTTTCTATCGTCCCTAGTCACTGCCCAACTCTCTGATGCTTTATGTTACATAAAAATTTATATTAAGGTCACCCAGATCCTTGGCTCACTGCATACTGCTGACAAAGGTCACGCTGCCACAATGAAGGGATGATAAAGTTCTTCACCCAGCACTGTGGTGACATTCACCTGACCAAGTGCTTACCATAAACATCAACTCAGAGCTGGGAATGGCTGTAGGGGTCAGGGTGGTACAAGGATAAAACCTATGGTACCAGGATTAAAAAACAAAAACAGTGCAAAGTAAAAAGCAGTTTGTAAAATAGTCCTCCTCAAAGTTAAAATGTTAGTTAGCATCTATTCTTTATTCTATTCTTTCACAACCAGAAAAAGTGATTGAAAACCAAAATGTGTTAAGTGCTGCGTTTTCTTGTGTTATTGCCAACAAATTCTACACAGCAGGTAGCCCGTGGGATATGTATGCCTCTCTTTGAGGAGCTACCAGTCCAATCAGCATGACATCCACGAGTGCCAAGCCTCTAACAGATTCCTCTGTCTCTTCTAGTTGTTATACATCAGAGAACTGGACAAGGACTAAGGATGACAGAAGGAGAAGTGATGCCTTTGAGTTGCGGTGCTGGAGAAGAGCACTGAAGGGCCAAGAAATCCAAGTTCTCTGTAAATTTTCATTAAAATATCAATGAAAAAAATGGGGGGGGGAAGAAAACAAATAGGTCTTCTTGGAGAGGGTGAAACCAAGTTTCTCTTTGGAAGCAAAGATTTTTTTTTTATTATGGAACAGTTTAATAGTAGTGTGGACTTAAGATTATTTTATTAATAGAAATCTTTCACCTGCTTTTTATACTGGGGAACTGTAAAAATTTCTACTCAACAGAAGGTACAGTGGGAAGACTTCCTCAGCTGAAGAGCCATCAGTGTTTGCCATGGCCCTGTCTCTGGCTGGAGCGTGGCCACTCCCGCTCACAGTCTCAGGAGGAAGCAAAGATTTTGAAGCTCCGTTTCACATACTTTGGGCACATGACCAGGAGGGACCATTTCTTGGAGAAGGACATTAAACTCAGAAGGATGAGGGGACAGCGCAGGAGAGGAAGACCCTGCATGAGATGGACTGACATGTAACTAGGGTGACAGGATTAGGTGTACCTGAGTCAGTGAGATTGGCTCAGGAGAGGGCAGGCTTCAGAGCTTTTGTCCACAGGGTCACTATGAGTTGCAGGTGATTCAATGGCACATAACAACAACAGTGCCTGTTACGGGAGCTCTGGCCTAGTCTATAAGGAGTTGTTCTGCTAACCCAGAGGCCTCTCCTCTCTGGAGGTTCAAATCCACCACTGGCTCCCTGGGAGAAAGATGGACAGTCTTCTTCTGTGTGATTTACAGCTCCCAGTTACCCCCTAGAGGGGCAGCTTTGGGCTGGTTCAGACTCCATGACAAAGGGCTTGGGAGTTTAAAGTGTTTGCTAAATGCAGGCATCTTTCTCTTTTTTTAGGACACTGTGAATATTGGATTTAGACTCACGCTACTGTAGTATGATCTCATGTTAACTTACAACATTTAAAAGACCTTTTGTTCCTAGCGTTACAGCCACAAGGAATTAATGCCTGAACATCTATCTTTGGGGTCACGATACTCCGTAACCAGTGCCAGAGAGAAGTGCAGAATGGAGAAGTCACATGGTGATGACACCAGCTGCACCGAGCTAGGAAGATGACTGAATAAGAACGATGAAGGAGGAGAGGCTGGAGTGTGCCTGGTGGAGAAATGCGTCAGGAGCCAAGCCACACCACGGCATGGAGTGGAGCGAACAAAAGAAAAGGCTAGAAGTCACTGGTACATTCTTAAATCCTCCACATCACTGACTGCATCAAGCATGAGTTGGAGGAGAGCAATTCCCTTAGGATAAGGCCTGGAGGTCTGATGGAAATGGCACAGAGATGAAGAGTGAGGTGGATGGGAACCGGAATGGACTCGGTGACAACTGGTTTCAAGTGCAGAGCAGGGAATCAAATATTCTAATTTAACTACTCACTCATCTGTTGACATACAAAGGCAATCAAGAATAGCTGTGCTGTTTAAGGACATGGATAAACCAAAAACTGGACTCACTATCAGTCATGTGTTGAACTGGAAACAAAGAACAGATGACCAAATTCAAGTTCCATCTTCAATAGTTATGACTGTCCCAGTGTGGACCAGTTGATTGTTGTTCAGTTTCCTTCTCTGTACAGTAGAGCTGAAAGTCGTGTCTAAATACTTCACTGAACTACAGAATGGATGTTGAATATGCTTACACTTTGCCAAGAATCCTCATGGGGAGGGAAGGGCAGCCCGTGGTCCCTAATGGAACCTGAAGTGGCCTCACCATGGGAGGCGGGAAGGCATAGGAGGCAGAAGGTACTCTGTTATGTGAGGAGTTTCTTTGAATTGATACCTTTTAAAGAGAAGGATGCTGAGGGCTTAATTCACACTTGTCTTAACTCACACATTCTCCCTTCCCATCTTAAGTGCGTTATAAAGGGCCGTGCACATAGTAAAGCCTCTTTACTTATTTGCTGAGTGAAGGCCTTGAGTGCAGGAACGTTCAGAACCATGACAAGGGATGCATACCACTAAACCTTCATCCTGGGTGATTGACTGGGTATGTCAGACAAAGTGTCCACCAAATGCCATCAAGTCATCTCTTTCATAACAGCCTCTCCCGAGTCAGAGTACAATGACATGGGTAGGCAGAGTTTTCAACAGCAGATTTTCGTTTTCTTTTATTTGAAGGCACATTTACACATGTTTTTCATTCAATCCTTCATATATATTTTATTTCATAACATTGTAATTTACCATTTCATTCACTTGGATGTATTTTTAACACTAATTACAATAAATTACTACATACCATATTAGTATATATTGCCTTTCCCTTTACACAACTTAGCAGTTACCTTTCTACCCTCTCTCTCCTTTGTTATCACTGGTTGTTGTTGTTGTTGTTGTTGTTGTTAAGTGCCGTTGAGTTGCAGGTGACTCATGGAGACCCTATGAAGGAGAGTCCTCAACGCTTGGGTGTCTCTCATCCTCTCTCCAGGTCGACAGGGTTTCTGGAGGCAAGCTATTATGGAAGTGGATGACACTCTTCCTTCCAATGTTATCACGGATAACTAAATAAAATTCCTTTTCTCTGGGTGTCAGCTTTTCCTTGGCTTTTCTAAGTGTGGGCTGATCCTATGACGGTCCTTCTGTGACTGATTTTGCTCAGCGTCTTGTCCTCTATGTGAATCCTGCTCTGTTTGGAGCCATATTCTTTGTTGAAGTGCTGATTTCCTTGTTCCTTTTACATTTCTGTCTTGAGTCATGTTGTTATGGTTTTCCTTATTATTTCCTTCACTGTTGTGATTTGAATGTTTGCTAAATCTTTATGATTTTCCTCGTTTTCATTTGGATGAAAAGGTTTACTAATTCTTTTCGGAAGTTATCCTGTAAGTTACTATCTTATTCTCAAGTCTAAAATAGTTTAGGGACTAAAATCATGCAGGGACTTCAAAGCAGATGAGCAGGGAGGGCTGATGAAAGATGGCTGGACGGCTAAGAGGAAAATCAGAGAAATCAACTGATTCTCCCAGAAAACATGAGCTCATGAAGATATCTGATAACCTACAGACATTCTGTAATCACACTTTTTTTTGGGGGGTGGTGTTTTATTTTAGTGAAGGTTTGCAGAGGTTGGTTCCAGTCATTCACATACTTTGCCCTCCACTTCCCCTTTTAAGACTATTCATTGTCAGACCCATGGTTCCTAGCCTCCCCCTTCATTCCTTGCAAACATTCCAGGGTGACGTTCACTCTGAAGTCACACTTTCTATCCCCTCTTTTAGCTTTGTAGTTGTCATCATTTACACACTGAGACTTCATTTGCTATTTTTAGTCTCTTATGCTTATTGTACTTGGTTGTTCTGTATCTGGGTCCATTTCTGAATGACGTGGTCACGTGTATCAGTTTCAGACGCATCCTTCATCACAGGTTCATGATTCAAAGAACTCCGTTTACAAGGTAACGGTTGTTTTGGTTTTTTTTTAAGTAGATTTCTGACTTTTCTTCCTGAAGTTTCTGAGAAAGACTTGAACTTTCAATATTTCTGCTAGTAACTGAGTTCATTTCACCTATTTTCACCATTCAGGGACTCCCAAGCAGAGATGGGGTTTTCGTAACAGCTGAGCAGAAACTGCACTCAAAGAAGGCTGAGTAGCCAAGAGGAAAATCAGAGAAATCAATTGATTCTCACAGAAAAGATGAGCTCATTAAGATAATTTGATAACCTAGTATCTCTGATTATACAAAAAAGACAAAGTTAAACAGCATCATTAGAAAGAAACTAAAATAAGTGTGGTACCATGAAAGACACTGTGAGAGAAGAAATCTTTCCAATACATATTTTTAATCCTACAACCAGTAACAAGCCACCAGTGATCCCAGCCATTAGCCCAGTGTCGCTCCACCAGTCAGGCAAATCTAGTTAACAGTTTTTATATTGCATTTCATTTTCAATTTGTGAGATGTCAATCTGGGAGGTTCTTCTAGAAACCAATGAAATGTGATTACTCTGGCAACTACCCCTAAATAATGGATTACTTCATTTGACAGACACGTAAATTAAAAAAAAATGCTTTTCTTTTCATTAGAGGAAATGAGCTGTCGAGGGAAGAGGGCATTTGGAACAGCATATTATAGAAGCCAATCACCCCAAATAGTGAGCTTTTATGGGACACATTTCTAGAAGCCTGTAGATTAATCCCACAAATAAACCTGTATTAAATAAACACAAAAGCAGCAATACTTTCTCCAGACATCTCCAGCTCACTAAATTCTACACAGTCCACGGATGGGCACATGGAGGGTCTCCTCACCTGCAGTCCTGCTCAGCATGGGGGCTGCAGGCCCACCTCCAGCACCACCTGAGGATGGATCAACACAGAGACTAACAATGGCCTTGAACATGGCAGGGTCACGGGGATGGCGCAGGGTCGGCAAGGTTCAGACCTGCTGTTCACCGGGTCACTCTGAGTCACCGTCTTGACAGCGCCTAAGAGTGTCATGTCAGAGAAGACTGTGTACTGAGGGTCAGGACACAGAACGTACAGGCTTAGGGATGACACGGCGCAAACGTGGACAAAGTACAGCATCTCTCCACCTACATTTTATCATCTTTAAAATGGGACTAACAATTTAAGTTCCACAATCCTTACCCTAAATCTTAAGGGCCAGATTTTTTTTTAAATTTGTTGGAATTTTGAAGGTAGAGGGTTATATAGAAAACTCTCAGCAGAGCCTTGAGAAGATCTCATAACCAAAGATAGTAAAATAATTTGTCACAAAATATATGTTACAAAGACCCATGTAGATGTATGTCAGTTCAGATCCGTTTTATTCACCAAATGAGTTTATACCAAGCTGTGAAGGAATCACATTCCTTCAGAACCTTTTAAAGTTCAGAGGAGCAGGTCACTGAGTTTGAATCTGTAGAATGAAAGTCCCAGGTTTATTACAAGATATTGTTTCAGTTATTGAAAAAGGGTTTGGCACATGGACTATTATATAAAGCATCTGTTAAATAAATAGGACTGTAGTTTATCAACCTAGCTGGCTGTTGAATCTATACAATGCAGGCGGCAGTGAGGATAGCTTACAAATCCTATAGGACCTCGAAGTATGTGGAAGTATGTCTGTTTCAAATGATCCGTGGAGAAGTCAGGTCTGGATCCTGGCTTCACTCCTGACCAAGTAGGTCACAGCAATTCACACCCCTCCAAAGTTTTCTATCTCCGTTGTCGGTTCACTTACATTCAGACCATACCCTGCAGCCCACCTTTGATGCCCCTGTCATCTCATCGCCATTCTAGCGGGGACTGGCCTGTACAACCTCCCTTTCCACAGAACACCACTGCCACAGGCCCTGTTGGCCCCTCAGCACAATCATCATGAAAACAAATACAGAAAAGCCTCCAACTCAGACAAGGGACTTCTGAGACAAGCGGGCCCTCACTAGGGAAATGAAAGCCAACAGCCAATCTTCTCCTCTTGTCTTCAGACTACTGGTAAAGTGATATCGTTATCATCAACAAGCCCCGACACCTTACTGAGAGAAACGGTGCTTTTACAGCGTAGAAAGTTAATTCCTCAGGTGAAATGCTGGGGTGATAACAGAACTTGATTTTACTCTCCACATGGGTCTTGAGGGAGTCAGACAAGGTTATTAAGCTCAGCCACCTCACCTGGCATGGCCGACAGGTACACTCTGCCCTCGGAAGAATGTGCCCAGGGTGGACCGAAACAAGGAGGCCACTAACACTTGCAGAGGTCTTCTGTGAACCAGCAACTACTCTTCACACGTGTCCCTCATTTAAGTGGAAGACTTGCTTTTGTGGATAAAGTCATCACAGGCCTTGTTCAAATTCTAACTGTATCCTAGTTTTTATTTTATTGAAATACAGGCAATCTCCTCCCGTGTGATTTACAGCCTCTGAAAACCCACCAGAGGGTCAGCTATGGGTCAGTTCCAACTCTACAATACACAATACACAACACACACACACACACACATACACACACACACACTCTAAGGCATTCCCATTTTAAAGAAGAAAACTGGGGACGGCACTGGGAAACTTGGGAATTGAACCTATGACTATCGGACTCTAGACTGGATGCCCTCTCACTGTGCTGGACAGTGTCTCTGCGGTCCCAGGAAGGAGTGGAATGCAGGCAGATTTGCTAGATTTCTTTGCTCAGCTGATGTGGTTTCAATTCTTTCACTGGGAAGGACAATAAAACAGCATGGGGCACAATTAACAGTGTCAATGTCATGAAACTGACATAACAAACAGAAATACAGAGAAAGTGAAAACCTTTCAGGTTACGTGTTACATGTAAAAGGACAAGGTTTTACATGCCCCAGATCCTCCCAATAACTTAGATTTCTATTGTCCAGGGGAAACAGACACCCCAAATTTGAATACGTTCTGTGGGCATTCTTTTATTAATACAGGAACAGGAGAAAGACATCATACATTTACTATGAGGAATAGTTGACTCGATGACACCTAACCCCACCCACCGCCACTGCATTTCACTGCTTCCTCGTTTTACCTCCAGTGAGATAGAGAAGCAATTGTTTCTCATCTAGTCATCTTGATGCTCAGGCTTCACTGAACCAGCAAGAGGAGAAAATGGGAATGGGCAATCTAAAACCAAAGGCTGAAGAAAACGTTTACGTCGTAAGATTTGCATAGAAATCTCAACTTAAAGTTCCTTAGACAAAGTGAATGCATCTGATGAGCCCACACAGCCATGTCTGAATGATGGCCTGCTGTTCCCATTAGAGGCTGTGCCACAGAGCTGGGGGTTCAGCATCAGCCTCTGCCACAGGCAAGCTGAGTGGTCTGCTGGTCTGAGGGAAGTTCAGGTATATATTGTATTGTTGTTGTTGTTGTTATGTGCCATCGAGTCGTTTCCAACTCATAGCGACCCTATGCACAACAGCTCTAAACCCTGCTCTATCCTGTGCCAACCGCACCGCCTCTGACACACCCATCCCGATTACCCCAGTCACCGAATCAATCCATCTCATAGAGGGTCTTCCCCTCCTGCGCTGTCCCTCCACCCTCCCAAGCATGATGTCCCTCTCCAAGGACCCGTCCCTCCTGGCAACATGTCCAAAGTATGTCAGACGAAGCCCCAGAATCCTTGCCTCCAAGGAGTAGCTTGGTTTAATCCTCTCCAAGATGGATCTGTTTGTTTTCCTGGCAGTCCAGGGTACATTCAGTACCCTTCTCCAGCACCACAGCTCAAATATATTATATTATATTATTATATTATATTATATTATATTATATTATATTATATTATATTATATTATATTATATTAATATTCATTCTATTTCTTTATTCTATTACATCCTCCTTCCCCCATGAGTACACTGTACAGGTGTCCACTGAGCAAGCACTGGGTTATCAAGAGAATGCTCATCTTCTCCACCTGGTTATTGCGAGCCACTCTGTCCAGCCACACCACGGATATTCTCTGTGAGCATTTGCATCAAAATAACTCTCCGTGCTCATGCTGAATAAAGTCCACCCACATACCTCTCCCTCCGTAATTCTAATGTCCTAGCAGTGCCTACCCTATTGGCTACACCAACTGGACACCACTGCAGAGGCTGCTCAGTGACGCCATACACAAGCCATTCCTCACCCCACTGCCAAGCACAGAAATGGGGGAAGGAAGAAAAGAACATCCAGAAAGCAAAGATACTCAACTTGGTGGATTATTTTCCCCCAGCGCGTGCGCACGCGCGCGCACACACACACACACACACAGGCTCCCTGACCTGAATCGCACAGCTAGATGAGAAAGCTGACATTCTAATGTGTGTGCCCGGCCTTAGACGATCAATACCACACGCAGGAAGCGAAAGCATCTCAGCTTCCTGTCAAGGAGAATTAGGTTCATCTGAGATGCAAACCAATTACGAACTTAGAGAATCATTTTACATTTTACATTGATGGAAAACCCAAAGTTCCCTTCTGTGGTCATTAAAATGAAATCATAAAGATTATGGTGAACAAGGAACTCAAAGGGTTTTATTATCTCACTCTGTGGAACGTGTTCGTAAAGCTGGCTTCATCCCCAATTGTCGGTCCCATGATTACTCTCTCTAATGCAACACTAACAGAAGCCCAGGCTATATTTGAAATTTTACAGTTTACACAGCCACCTTAAAGTTATAAAAATAAAACAGAAAATTCATTTCTGTAATACATTTTTTATATTTAACATGTCCAAAACATCACTGCAACATGTAATGTTGTAAAATATTTCTATTCTTTCTCTAGAGGTCAAGTTTCCCCCTCCTTCCTCTAAGGAGCACCCTGGAAGCAATTCCCCAAATAATTTTGTTTGTTCTTTTAGCAGTTAATGATATAGTCAATACTCCTTACCAACATCACAATTCGAAGAGACAGTGATTGTCTGAAATACCCACTGAAATCTTCTGTTCAGCTCTTACACAAGCATTTTGTCCCTTTGTTCCAGCCTCTCGACATTCTAGGGCTCGTTTGAGAAGGGGATGATCCTTGAAAAAGACATCATCATCAGAAGAAAAGAGGAAGATCCTCAACGAGACGGACTGACAACAGTGGCTGAAATCGTAGACTGGAGCATGAAGACAGGTGCACTTGAGGCTGCTGTGAGGTCTCGTTTGCTGTCCGTGGGCAGCTTGGCGCTGTAGTGGACTCAAGGTCACTAACAGCAGTGACATTGTTCATGTCATGGTGTCTTCAAAGTAAAATCCATATTCTACACTTGGCACACATCTCAGTTGGACCAGCCACTACTCAAGGACCCCTGGTGGTGCAGTGTAGCATGAGTTGGACTGTTAACGAAAAGCTCAGATGTTCAAATGCATAAGCAGCTCTAAGGGGGGGGGGGGATAAGCACTCTGCTTCTATAGAGATTTACAGCCTCAGAAACTTGACGGAAACCCTGAATCAGAAACAGCCTGACAGCAGTGCTTCTGCTACATTTCAAGGGTTCGATACCTACATATGGCTAATGGCTACCATACAGACATGGATTGATTCAGTCACTGGAGTAGTGGGGGTTGGCATGTCAGAGACAATGAGATTGGCAAGGGGTAGAACAGGGTTTAAGGCTGTTGTACATACAGTCGTTGAGTTGCAGGCAACTCGATGGCATGTAACAACAACACATCCTTCAGTCCTTAAAATCAGATAACCAACTGTTGACATTTTAGACCTAAAAGGTCCAAAGCAATCACCTAATCCAGGGACAATCAGAAGGGCTGTACCACATGCCATGGTGATCTGACAGAATGCAGACAGTGCCTGATGAAGGAGCAGCCTGGGTCCCCTTTCAGAGTTCATGGGGTGGGGTATGTGACTGGGGGGATGGTGATGAATACCCAGGAGCAGAAGCTCAGGGGCTACGGTGGCCGATCCTGCAGACTTGACCAATTCTGGGGTCTGGGGCCAGAACTCTTTACATCAAAGCCCTGCTTCCTGATCCTGGGATATAATCTCAAGAAAATGGCTCAATCCCTTGAAGCATCAATTCTCCTTTTGTAAAGTGGAGATCAAAGAAACTACTGAAAATAGTGGTTGCGAGAAATGAGTTAAAGAGATGTGTCAATCTTTTTAGGAGCATCTAGTGTACAGGACTCAATGTATTATCATTTACCTATTTGCCACATGACACCCACACTGACTGGCATGACTTCAGGATTGCAGGGCAGTGTCTTGCCACCAGACCACCAGAGTTCCCCTCACTTTTGACTAAATGGTTGCAAACTAAACTGTCATTAATAGTGTAATTCGAACTTTGGTGGTGGCTACATAACTGGAGCCTCGCGGACAGCCTGCCTACTCGTTAAATATCAGACATTTGCACTAACGCTGTGTCCTTTCGCCAAGACACACATTACCAAAAATCACTGGAATCCCGAGGCAGCACAAGGCCAGCATCCAAGGCCCAGCCCTGGCCACACAGCTCCCTCCTCGTGTGAAGTGTCCCTTCAAGTGCTGTGCAGAGGCCCACAGCTTATCACCGGGCGCCCAAGGCTGGCATGGCCAGGGCTGTGAGATGTCCAGTAAATAAGGAAGCCACGCACTGTCACTGCCTTCCCAACACCACCTCCTAGCCCAGAGAAGGATCTTCAAGCAGATCTTTCTCTTACTCCTACATTTTACAAACGGGTCCTTTGACAGTCCACCAAGTATGAGATGCTTTGTTAGACACTACACACAGCTACATTAAAACCCCATCTCTACTCAGAAAGAGTCAGTACACTAGAGCCAGGGCAAGGTGTGAAACTACGAATAAGGCCAAGAGGGAGAGGTCTGAAAACTGGCCGGTGGTGGCTCATCAAAAGGCTAATTTAGCACTGCTAAGCGGTGGACTCTGATGGCCTAGAGGTAAGAAGCCATGCTGCAAACCCCAAAGGCAGGCAGTTTGAATCCACCAGATGCTCCATGGGAGAAAATGGGGCAGTCTCCTGTCCTGGGGTTTAGTGCCACCGGAGAGTCAGCTACCGGTCACTTCTGACTGGACTTGTTTCTTTACCTGCTTTGTGCTTTGTAATTTGTTTCAATTGTTATGATAATTATGAACAGTTTTTGCAAAGTTAGTAATGCCATTTCAGTAAGGGGTTTATGGAGAGAAAGGGATTTTTTAAAAAATTTTAATCAAAGTTTATAGAGAACTTGGATTTCCATTCATTCATTGTTGCACATTTTTCTCCCTGCCCACCCCACCTCTCCAGTTCGTGTTTCTCTTTGAAAAGAAAAAAAATTTTTTTTATTGTTATACAGTCTTACCCCCCCCCCAAAAAATCCACTTTACTACGCAGCTCTAATTCTGGACTCTTGTCATACAAATAAATAACAACAACATATCCCTTTTAAACAGTTCTCTCCCTCACCTGTTCCAATGCAGTGTACATTACTCATCCCCTCTCTTCTTAGTTTCCCCCCAAACCTGATGTCAGTCCTGTTTTGTAACAGTGGCATTATGCAGTATTTGAGAGAGGGGCTTTTTAACTGAATATAATTCGGGGGAGGAAATGGTCAATTTGTTGGCTACCTGAGTCCGAGGAAAAATACCTCCCTTATGATCTTGGGCAAGTTCACAGCTCCCTGCTTCTTGCTTCTGATTTCTCTGACAATAAAGGCCAGGAAATGCATGCAAGCCAAAAACAAAAACCCCAAGAGGAAACTACTAGGAGGAGGTATTACAAGAAAGGCCACAATCACCAAAGTAAAATGAGCAGTTAGACTCCAGCTCAGAGGTCTGGAGGCCACCCGGCTGTCCCAGCAGCCAGTGGGAGGAGCATTTGGTGCCTACCTCACCTTGCCCACAGGGCTGGGCAAGCCAGCTGGGGTAGCACCCCCCCAGAACCCAGAATGCTCAGTTATCTGACTAGTGAAAAAAATGAAGCTTTTCCACAAACAAAGTAAGACTATGAAGAGGACAGAGCACAGCACGAAGAACTTGAAGTCCCAGGTCCTTCCTGCCCGGGCGTGGCACCTGACACACCATTTCATTCGCCTAGAATCCTGGTTTTTTACTTTTAATCAACTTAAACCTTTGCCTTGACAGGTCCTTTTGAGCCTTGTGTCCTGGGAAAAAAAACCAACCCTGTTGCCTAAAGGCCACTTTTAAGTCAAGTGGTCTAGATAAACGAGTAAGATCATTTGCTGTGAGCATTTAAAGAAGTCAGTGAGCTTCAGGAGAGACACCACAGCCCAGACAGAGAACTGTTTATGGAAAACTGTTCGTTGTTTTAACTGTGAGGTTGTCCCAAACAGGGCCACTAGGAGCTGGAGGAAGACACAGGGCACTTAACGACATGACGTTAATGAGGCAGGAGAGGGACAGCTGTTACACAGGGATGTAATCATTCCCCCCATGTGATCTGAGATGAGGCCAAGTAATCAGTTGCCCTGGGGAGGGTATTCAATACTTTTTTTCTCAAAACAGAGGAAAAGAGATGCCAGTCAGCAGGGAGGGCAACCACAAAACAGACGAGCAGAGCACATCGTTTGTTTGCTTGCAGGGTCTCTGCTGGAAGTTCTAGAACTAAGTCACAGAGGCTCTCTTCAAGCCTTTCTTTAAGCATTCCCCTACAGCCAGCCCCTGGACTTGAGACTGCAAGTCCCGTAAACTGGGACACAATCTATTCCTCCACTTCTGGTATCTCTGTTATAAAATCACAACACAACTAAGACAGTGACTGCCGAGTGTGGTTTTCTCCACCTTTACAGAGCTAAACCTCACCACTAAATAAAAAATGAACGAACACACACATCGATTCAATGAGGCATCAAATTATTAACTTCAAGAGACAGTCACGTGCCTGGAACAGTCCTCTCTGTCATAAATAAGTCTTGAAATCTTGGGGACCATAAGTGGAGTGACAGCTTGTCATCCCCACATGCCCAGCACTTCTCTTAGACCAGCCTGTTGGCACCTGATCGCAACACAGGAAAAGTGATCATGTTAAGGGATTTAGTGCCATTTGGTTTTTTTTTTCCAGTTATTTTTAACTAAAGAGCTACAAATATAAGACATGCAGCTATTCAGGTACAAAGTACAAATGGAATGGAAATACTATTTTTAAAGACATTACACTAATATTCTCCTTGTAAAAATGGACAGAGCCCCAACAATTTTGTATTGATATATTTTCTTTCCTATTATTCCAGAAAACAAATAATTGGAGTAACCATCTTATACTAAATGACATTAAATTGAAATTTACAAGTGTCTGAAATGAAGTTTGATCCTATAAAACAATCACTATATCCCCAGATACAAATAATGCCAATTGCCTCCAACAAGATCCACTACCACACAGAAGATGAGATTGCACACACACGTATTTGTTGTCATATATGAAAATGACATTTTAAACACAGGAGAAAAAAAGTTATTAAGCAATTTAGCTAACAAGGTAAAATATTCTTTCCCAAAACCTTGATACATAAAACACTAAAATAAACACTCGGCAGAGTTTCCTCTACAACCCAGGAAAAGAAGAAAGGGAATTGCCACCATTACATCCACGTAAATCAGAAACTAAAACAGGGTATACAAGAATACTAAGGTCACACTTACTATTTTAACTTCTTCTCCAAATTATTTGAGTCGTTTGTGCCTACGGAAAGTCACTTCATCTGAGTCTCCATTTTTCCTCTGAAATAAAAAGATTAGATATTATTTATTATGCGGAACAACCACATTCTACAACAAAATGGAGTTAGAAGGTTGTTTTCTAATCCTCACCAGTCATGATGTTACCTTTTCTGAGTCTTAGATTTTTCAACTATAAAGTTAAAATGATCTATATGGTATACTTAATATTCCTGGAAAAATCGAACTGAAAGGGTTAGAAAATTTCTAAATACCATGTAATTCTAATTAATTACAAAGATTATGATAATTCTAATTTCCAAAAGATACTACTTTTTTCTTAAATTCTAAGAGAAAATCCTAATGTAATGATGTTAGCACTTTCAGCAATTTTGGCACCAAGGGATCAAAAAGCCAGTGAAGCTTCAACGTAGGTAATGGGCTCAGAAACCAAGCCCCAGAACGGACCTGATGGCCTCAGGTAGTCACTTCAGCTGCCTGCTGCGGCGTCCACATCTCACAGATGCAGGGCTGGACCAATTTAATACCTCATCAGCGGCTCACTGACAGAATTCTGACCTTCTGCGGGTGAGACTCGAGTTCTATTTCCAGCCAAGGCCTTGCCACGACCTTGACCTGAACCTACCTCTCATCTGTCAGTGGTGGAACTGTGTTGAATGATACCGGATATGTGACTCTAGAGCTTCCATGAAGGGGGACCAGGAGGAGAAGCTCGATGTCCTGCTTCCGACAATCAACAAGAACTGCACGGCCCTCACGGGCTGAGCTCGATGTGCTCATGGGGATAAGAAAGAACCAGGCAGAGCTCCTTCCATCAGCAGATGGTCACCATGAGTCAGGCACTGATTTGAAGGCCACAAGGACACATTTAGGTGCCACAGAGTCAACTACAGAGCACAGTGACCCATGAACAATAGATCTGTCCTGTCCTGCACACCCTCCTGACCTGTCACACTCTGGACACAGCTGCAGTCACGGGGCCAGTTTTTCTTGTTAGGGGTCATCTTCTCTTCCTCTGTCCTTTCCCAGCAGGGTGTCTTTACCCAAAGACAGTGCCTCCTGAGAACATGCCCAAAGTATGTCACATGATGTTTTCCTGTCCTTGTCCTCCCTAAGGAATTTTTTGGTTGCAATTCCAGAAAAACAGATTCTATTGGTTCTTTTGGTCGTCCTTGGAGTACCCAGTACTTCTGACCAATACTACTATTCAGAGGCACTGATTCTTTATCTTCCTTACTAATTATTCCAACTTCAGATCAATAGGAAGCAATTAAAAATATCATGGCTCGCACCAGATGCACCTTAGTCTTTAAACTGATATCCTTGCTCTTAAGCACTTTGGAGAGATCCTTGACAGACTTTCCAAATCCAACATGTCTACTCATTTCCTGATTTCTTGACGGCTGCTATCATGGGTGCTGACTGTGAATCTAAGTAAAATGACTTGTTGACAACTTCAATCTTTCATCTATTATGATAGTGCCTACTGATGCAGTGGTGTGCATTTTTGTTTTCCTGATGTTGAGATTTAATACATTTACCATTCAACATATTTTTTAAATATTTTCAACTTGGCACACAGTGCTGTCCCCACAGAGTCTTTCAACTGCCCCTTAAGGTGTCCTGTGAGACAGGTCATGGTATCACGTACATGGCAGAGATGAAGAAGCTCTTGGCTACGCAGCTTGCTTTACGTTAAATGGTGCTTAGCAGCAGCCACAGTCTGAGTTCCAGAGTCTCCACTCTGGACTTGGAATCGGCAGTTTCTTCTGAGAGTAGAAGCTCCTCAGTGGACCCCCAGTCCAGGAGATGAACTCTGCTCCCAGGCAAACGGCCAGGTGGTAACGAGGGACTTCTCTCTGTTGTCTTGCTTAATCTCGTTATATCTCCAAAAACAGTGACCCAAATACAACCTAATCCTGTATACTGTATCCTGCTTTGTTATTATATTTGCCTTTAATCCTGTCTCTTCACAGATGTCATAACCAACTTGATAGATTTTAGGACTTACAACATAGAGGATAATTAGCTCAGATCACAAAATGGGTGATAATTACATGATGTTGAGAATCACGTGCTAGCCAAGTTGGCACATAATGAATTTTGACATAACACAAACTGTAACAGCCATCATGAGTCAGAACTGACTTGACGCCAAAGAGCCATGACAATCGTGAATTTGTTCTATTTCAGTGAATTTCTCTAAGATTTAACACCTTAACTATAATTATTAAGACTTTACTTATAACCCAACTCACAGCTGTTGGTAGCATTCCAGAACGTCTAACTATGCTGTCTAAAACAGCTTGACTACAGACTGTGTGGAAAACAAGTTTAGGAATAAGGACAGCTACTTGGCAAGGCTTTGCTCTATTGTAGGAAGAGCTGCTAAGAGCCAGGTTGACTCAGCCTCTAACACCAACTTGGTCTATTAGAATAACATGTAATGGGCAATTAGAAACTGCCTGAATGATTCAGGACATAAGCAGAACTCTTTGGGGGGGCTTATTTAAACATATAGAATTCCAATTCTTTTTGTCTGTTCCCCAGTGTACTTCTGACATGGAGCCAGTCACAAACTTAAACTTTCAGGAAGATTTTGTAAATAAATGAATGAATTATTGCTGAAAAATAGGACTGCAGAATAAAAGAATCCTAATAAATTAGACATGAACACCCGACAGGTACACCCGAGACTATAAAACCCTAAACCTAAGCCGTTCATAAGTCATTCTTCAAGACTCTTCCACCACCTACAACTAAAATCTTTGTGAAATCTCAACCCAAATTTTGATCCTGATACTTTGTTACTAACTTCAGTATAAAATACCCATCACATTCCCCACTGTGGGAGTCATTCAATGTCAGCTCCTCTCATTGTGCTGACTGAAATATCTCAGTCACAAAAGGACCAAAACTGCGTAATACTGCTGTTATAAAATAGGACAGATATGGGGGTGTTGGGGGAAGAATGGGAAAGGAGTGGATAGATAATGAACACGGCATTCGATCAGATGAGGGGAAGAGCTGCTCTAAAGGAATATATAATTAGGTGTTATATGTATGACAAGAGTCTGGAACAAGGGGGACATTCACCAAGGGCAGGGGAAAGGGAAAAGGGAGGGAAGAGTGAAAGAAAATGTGCAACAATGAACAAAAATTACAATAAAACTTTCTATGTTAAAAAAACAAACAGTAGCGGTTATCAGGGAAAATAAAAACTGTGTTCTCTGACTAGGACTCCAGCCTCATTGACTCTTTTTTAACACCATTATGGGATCCTGTTCTTTCTTTCAGGGCTCATTTAGCAAATAAAACACACATTTATCTACATGACCACCTGATTTGAAATTCTCCACATCTTCTTGTTTTTAAGTGCATAGTATTAAGTTATTTTTCTTTCCTGGGCCTCAGCAAGATAAATATACAATAATTTCTCATCAAATATTAATTGATAGTGTCTTGGACTGGCTTATCTAGATTATTGAAGGGCACAGCCCTGACACACACACAACTTTCTTGATGGTGGTATGCTAAATGATACAACTTTGTTGAAAGTGAAAAGGATTTGCACACTTTATGTAAACATTCAACGCTTACAGCCTTCAACGTGGGTTATATAAATCTCAACATAAAAAAGAAAAAATCTTCACCACTGGATCAAAGGCAACATCATGGGAGATGAAGAAATTATTGAAGTTGTCAATTATTTCACCTTGCTTATATCTAGAATCAACAGCCTTGGAACCAGTAGTCATGACATCAAGACTTGTTGCATTGGCAAATCTGCTGTCAAGGACCTCTCCAAGGTGCTAAGGAGCTGTGAAGTCAACTTAATGACAGGTGTACCTGATACACACCATGGTTTTTCAATTACTTGATGTGCATCTGAAAGCTGAACAATGAATAAGAATGGCAGAAGAATCAATGCCTTTGAGTCGTGGTGTTGGACAAAAGTACTGAATATCCTACGGACTGCAGAAAGAACATAAGGTGCAATGAGGATGCTCCTTCAAAGCAAGGAGGTGAAACATCATTGCACGTATTTTGGGCATTTTTTTAAGAGAGGTCAGTCCTTGGAAATAACACCTGGCTTGGAAAGGTGGAGGGTCAGAAAAAGAACACCACCCACAAAGCATAGATTGACCTATAACTAACAGTAAGCACAAGGATGTCAGAGATGATGAAGACGGCTCAGGACAGGGCGGGGTTCAAACCTGCTCAAAGGGTCACCATGAGCTGTGGGAGATTCTACGGCACCTAACAGCAACTATAGTTGAGAGGAATTATAAACATAAACAACAGCAATGAATTATGTGAAGGCTAATGCAAAAGTAAATGACCTTTTATACACCTATTTACTATAATAATTAAGGAAATGACTTATCTAAGGATGCCAGATAATTTGGTAGTAGAGGGGGTGCAAAAGTGCAGGGAAACATCCGGAACAAGCAAGGCTGGACACCTAAGAAATAAGCAAAACTTTACACTTTTTCAGGCAAAGGAACCAGATGATGAGAAGTCAACATTTTAAAGATAATAAATCTTGTAGCCCAACTTCACGAGGCAGGGTTAAATCTAGAATTCAAGCTCAGTTAATGAGGGACCAGCTCAAGGCACTTGACTTTTAGCCTACAGGCAGTTGGGAAGATTTGGGGAACTAAAGAAAGGGAGAAATACATTTAAATTCTATTATAAGTATGTTGTGTAGATAAATGTCCAAAGTGGGAACTGAAGCGAAAAGAAACTTAGACACAAACTAGTTACAAACTCGAGGATTACATCATACATTGAAGGATAATCCAGTGAGCTTCTGGATACAGACAACATAAATATCAGAGGGAACAGAAGCCAATGGAGTCGAGTCACCACAGGAAGTAAAGTGTATGAGTGTGTGTAACGGTAAAGAGGCTACACATCGATTTTTATTTTCTTCCTGTTCCAGATTGTTAATTGTCAAGCACATAACACCTAATTGTCATACCCACAATATCTAAGAGTCAATTTCTTCCAGATGATCTTTCCTTTGACCTAGCCCAGTGCCATGTCCATCACCCACCCATTCTTTCCCTGCTCTCCCACCCCATATCCACCCTATTTTATAACAATGGTCTTATTCAGTATTTGTCCTTTTGTGACTGATATATTTCACACAGCATAATGTCAAGAGACTCAGACATGTGTGCAGTGTTTACGAGTTGTTTTTTCAATGCTGAATAATATTCCACTATATGACCATACCACAGTTTCTCTAACATTTGTTGCTAGGCACTTGGGCTGCTTCCCTCTCTACCACTGTGTATACTGCTACGATAAACATGGGTGCGCAGACACCAGTGAGCCTCATGGCTCTGGTTTCTTTACGGTATAATCCCAGTAGTGAGGAACAGGCCACACCTTACAAAGTACACTGGGAAAAGGGAGGGAGAATGAATGAATGAAAGACTAGGAAAGCAATCTCTTTGTAAACTTTCATCTAAATGATAATAAAAACATAGTATTTTCATGGGGGGGTGAAGCAAATGGGAAAGAATTGGTGTGAAAAATAACGTTTGTGAACTTTGTAAATAAACCATATTTAAAAAATACATAATTAAAAGAATGCTAAGGCCCAATGCATTATGGTTTAGAAGGGGTCGTGGTACTAGAGATATTGTAGCTGATGTTAGATGGATCTTGGCTGAAAGCAGGGAATACCAGAGGAATGTCTATCTGTGTTTCATTGACTATGCAAAGGCATTTGACTGTGTAGATCATAACAAACTATGGCTGACTCTGAGAAGAATGTGAATCCCAGAACACTTGATCGTTCTAATGCGAAACTTATACTTGGACCAGGAGGCAGTCGTCAGAACAGAGCAAGGGAACACTGCATGGTTCAAAATTGGGAAGGGTGTACGCCAGGGATGCATCCTATCTCCATACCTTTTCAACCTATATGCAGAACAGATTATCCGGGAGGCTGGGCTCTATGAGGAGAAATGTAGGGTCAAGATTGGTGGACAATTTATCAACAACCTGCGTTATGCGGATGACACAACCCTGCTTGCTGAAACTGAAGAGGACCTGAAGCGCCTGCTGCAGAGTGTCAAGGACTGCAGCCTACAATATGGATTAAGGCTTAATGTCAAGAAGACAAAGATTCTCACCACTGGACCAACTGGCAGCATCAGGATGGATGGTGAAGAGACTGAGATTGTACACAGCTTTAGTTTGCTTGGCTCCATAGTCAACAGTCTTGGCACCAGCAGCCAGGAAATTAAAAGGAGCATTGCCATGGAAAAGTCTGCTGTTAGGGACCTTTCCAAAGTACTGAAGAGCAATGGTGTCTCTCTGGAGACTAAGGTGCGTCTGATACAGGCTATGGTCTTCGCAATCACTTGTTATGCATCAGAGAGTTGGACAATGACCAAGGAGGATAGAAGGAGAATTGATGCCTTTGAGCTGTGGTGCTGGAGAAGAGTACTGAGAATACCATGGACTGCTAGGAAAACAAACAGATTTGTCCTGGAGAGGGTTAAACCGGGTGGCTCCTTGGAGGCAAGGATTCTGAGGCTCCGTCTAACATACTTTGGACATGTTGTAAGGAGAGACCGGTCCTTAGAGAGGGACATCATGCTTGGGAGGGTGGAGAGACAGCGCAGGAGAGGAAGGCTCTCTATGAGGTGGATTGATTCAGTGACTGGGATAATTGGGATGGGAGTGTCAGAGACAGTGCGATTGGCACAGGACAGAGCGGAGTTTAGGGCTGTTGTACGTAGGGTCGCTATGAGTCGCAAGCGACTCGACGGCACATAACAACAACAACAACATATGGAAATATAATATCTAAGCAAAAAAAGGAAGGAGGAGTGGCATCCACTTCCGTAATAGCTTGCCTCTGGAAACCCTATGGATCCTGGAGAAAGGAAGAAAGGCACCCAAGCATCAAGGACTCTCCTTCATAGGGTCGCTATGAGTCGCCTGTGACTCAACAGCACTTAACAACAACAACAAGAAGTAAAAAAAAAAAAAAAATCAATGAAGTGGAAGTAATCCAATAAAGATTTCTCTCAAGGCTTGGAAAATGTACTTTTTAACAGTTTTCAACATATATTTCATTTCATTCTAATAGCTGCTTTTATATTCTAAAAACTTTCCTTACCAAAACATTTAAATAATACATATTTAACAGGTCAACTCTTCCTACCACAACTTCCTGGGGAAATTACAGATCTCTTTTTTGTTGTTGGCTAGTGTTTCCAAGGGCATTTACTGTGGATCCTAGTAAGACGAAATTATTAACCACTTCAGTCTTTTCTCCATCTATCACATTGGCCCAGTGTTGAGGATTTTCGTTTTCTTGACGTTGAGATCAATCTATAACTAAGGTTGTCGTCTTTGATCTTCCACAGTAAATATCTCAGGTAGTCCTCATTTTTCACAAGCCAAGCTGTGTCACCTGCAAGTTGTTGATGGAGCTTCCTGAAATTCTGATGCCACATTTCCTTTAATCACCTCAGCAATAGGTGACCGTGGGTATGCAGGCTGGTTTTGGAGAAACTGGTGAGCAATGGGCCAGGACTCTGTAGACCATCAGTGCGGTGTAGGTGGATGACGACTGTGAGGAAAGCAGTCCGGACACTGTACCCTGGGATAGCAGTCCACAAGAGAAAGCTACAGATCCTCATCTCTATCCCTGGGACTCTCCTGCTCTCCCCCAGGACTAGCCACTTCTCATCTGCACTACTTAACCAGGTTTTCTGATCATGAATCTAAACCTCATGTGTACCTACCCTAAAAATGGGTCCCATCAGTGGCTGCATCCTATCAATTTTTTCCTGTCTTCCTAACTCAATGGTGGTTAATTCTGAGTCATCATTACCTTCCATTTGGATGACAAGGCTATAAATCTGAACATTGGGCATAATGGGGGCTCAGTGGTAGAGTCGTGCTGTCAACCCAAAGGAAAGCACTTCGAATCCACTAGCTGCTCTGTGGGAGAGAGATGGGCAATCTCCTCCTGTGTAATTTGCAGCCTCTGAAAACGCACTGGAAGGCCAGCTACAAGTCTGTTTTGACTCAACCACAACACATATTAACAGAAGGAGAGCATCTTCTTCGTGGGAACTGACGGTGAGCTGAACCACAGAAGACGGGCGTTGCTTGGTCTGCAGCTCAGCACACCACAGACGATGCCTCTAGAGAGGGTGTCTTTCTTCAGGGACCAGTCCCTCGTGATAACGTACCCCAAGTATTAGGGGAGGAAGTCTTCCCATCCTAGCCTCTGGCTCTGCTTCAGTTTGTTCTTTTGACAATACACAGGCTATTTCATATTCTTCACTAAGAAGAGTACTGGCTATCCCACAGACTATCAAGAGAACAAACAAGTCTTGTCTGTCTTGGAGAAAGTGAAGCCAGGGTACCCTTTAGAGCAAAGACAGTGAAACTCTGTCTTCCATACTTCGGGCCTGTTTTAGAAGGGTCAGTCCTTGGGTGAGGAAGACTCTCAACGAGGTGAACTGACCGTGACTGTAACAATGTGCCCACGTATGTCAGAGGTGGGGAGGGAGGCCCAGGGCAGGGCGAGGTCCAGACTGTTCGTGGAGGCGCTGTGAGTTGTCAACTCAACGGCACATAACAAGATGAGTCAGAATTAATGCAACACATTTGTTTTCTGCTTTTTATTTTTGCGTGGCAAATTAAAAGGTCAGTGAAAGAACGAAGACCTTTAAGGTAATGCACTGGCTTGGGGGCAACACCCACGGGCTCAGCAGTGTGGTGATGACAAGGACAGCAGCGTGTCATTCTGTCTGCACAGGGTCACTGTCCCTAACAGCAACAGGCATGCAACAACACTGTTCTCAGCTCCAAAGCCAAGGACTCATTTCTGGACATCGAATTAGACAAGGGATGGGACCAGGCCATTAGCTGCCTCAAAACCATAAAACAGTGATTTCACCATAGAACCTTACTTGAAGGAAGAATCTCATGGAACTAGGGCTACAGAATACATTTCAGAAAATGCAAATAATTGCTGGAGCTGTTATGAAGAGAAAAAGAAATACTGAATAAGGAGGAATGTGCCAATCATTGACGAGGCATTTCTAAATATGAGACTCTAAGTCATTCAAATCCACAACTGGTTCTGTGTGAGAAAAGGCCTCGGGATCAATTTCCATAAAACATATGAACTCTACCTCTCTGCTGACATATCAGAACCGACCCACGGACGCTGCTCCCCGGTCTTCAGATGCTGTAAATCACACAGGAGGAGACTGCCCATCAGTACCCACGGCCACCCCACCCCCGGCCTTCAGATGCTGTAAATCGCCCGGGAGGAGACTGCCCATCTGTATCCACGGCCGCCCCTCCCCGGCCTTCAGACGCTATAAATCGCCCGGGAGGAGACTGCCCATCTGTCTCTCGCAATAAAGAAGACAGACTAGGAAATTCTACTAAACAGATCGACTCTACCATATAGGTTCACTGAGTAGGAATCAAACCACTAGTTCACCACAACAGGGTCATTGTGTGTCACAATTTGAAAATATTAATTTATATTTATATCAGGGCAAATATATTTAGAACACAAATCTATTTACAATTTCTTCCCTCTTTCAAAGAAATAATGACATTTTAAAATAAATTATCTAGTATCAGAGGTCATGTCTTCAGAGACACCCAGCTCTAGGCTTCAAACTTAAAATTGTTTTAAAAATTCTAACACAGGGCATCCTAAGTAACAGAGCAGTGTCCTGCTTTTTGTTGAAGAGGATTATGGTGCAAACTTCCTCTATGAATGTAAACGCCAGAACCTCCAGCTGCAGAAAATCTAGTACCTTTCAGAGTTCCTTCTGAAAGCTCTGAAGAATGAGATTGATGAGAGAAGGCCTAATGTGCCTTTTTTCTTTTTTGTAATCCAGCCACACATAAGATTTAAGAGCCGAGCCAGACAACATCAAACGGCTCGTACTGAGCTGTTCAAGGAGAAACAGTAATGTTTTTTGCCACCAACGAGAAACACTAAAATTTTTATAAAAGGTAAAACAAGATACGAGCAACAGCATGTCTGCTACGTGACGCTGTTTCACCAACTACCACACGGAGATGAACAGAAAACAAATCCATATTCCTGACTTCTGACAGGAAAAGGACCCTCACAGACCCACAAGGCATGAAAGAAAAATTGTGTTAGCAAATAATGAATATAAAATGGAATACTGGTGGCCTCCAAGCCTATAAAAATCAAGCATTTTTCTACAGCTTTATTATGTCTTGTTCGGATCTGGAGGTAGATGACTCAGTCATTGAACAAAAGGAGCAAAAAGCCGTTCTTTCTAAGGCTCGAGTAGCCAGTCAAGACCCATCTTCTGTGATAGGGTTTTCTCATCAGCCTTTAAAAATGAAACTACCGCAGGAAATACAACTGTGAAGGATTTAACTGTACTGGAAACCATATTGATCACAACACAAAGAGAACTGTCTGGAGATAGCACAGCGGTTTAGGGTCTCATATGAAAGTGATATCCTAAATTGAGACTCTTTTTTCTGTTCTAAATCCATTTACTTGCATTATTCAATCTGAGCTTCTCAGGTAGACAAGGCAGTGATACAATGACCAGGTGAGATGAAGCTGACCATTACTGAGCACATCGTAGATGGCAGAGTCAGGATCGCACCTCAAGGCCCCAAAGTCCGTATCCAAGGGTGTTTCTCAAACACTGCAGCTGACCAGCAAGCATAAATCTAGGCTTTTCTTCTCATATCAAAATCTCTGTGAGCTTCATTTACATTAAATTTTGGGGGCGGGGGGGAAGAGAACATTATAACAATTTTTATTTTGTTACTGTAAAATTGAGTGGGGAGAAAACCCAAGATAATAATTGTAATATAATTAATGTCACTGAATCAGACTTACAAAAAATGAAAAAATGACCAGTTTTGTTCTATATATGTACACTTAGCACAATATGAAAACTATTAATTTTTTTAAATAAATCATTAATTACAATGCAAAGGGCTACACCTTCATTCAAAAAGTAGGTGTCCAGTTGGCAATGGGTAATTTTTGTAGGTAGCCTACAAGCTCAGGGTTTTGTACGCTCATGGTACACAGAAAACTGGGTCTATAAAATTAGACTCAATACACCTACCCCTTATCAACTATCTCATTACTTGTCATTGTTAATGTCAATAGTTAAAAGTCTACTCAGAATTAATAATAAACTATATTGTTGTTGCTGTTATGTGCCGTCGAGTCGTTTGTGACTCATAGTGACCCTATGTACAACAGCCCTAAACCCTGCTCTATCCTGTGCCAGTGTCATTGCCTCTGACACACCCATCCTGATTACCCCAGTCACTGAATCAATCCACCTCATAGAGGGTCTTCCCCTTCTGTGCTGTCCCTCTACCCAACCAAGCATGATGTCCCTCTCCAAGGACCTGTCTCTCCTTACAACATGTCCAAAGTATGTCAGGCGAAGCCCCAGAATCCTTGCCTCCAAGAAGCAGCCTTGTTTAACTCTCTCTAGGATGAATCTATTTGTTTTCTTGGCAGTCCATGGTACATTCAATACTCTTCTTCAACATCACAGCTCAAAGGCATCAATTCTCCTTCTATCCTCCCTAGTCACTGTCCAACTCTCTGATGCATAACAAGTGATTGTAAAGACCATGGCCTGTATCAGGTGCACCTTAGTCTCCAGAGAGACACCATTGCTCTTGAGTACTTTAGAGAGGTCCAACCGCAGACTTTCCCATTGCAGCACGTTTTTTTTTTTTTATTTCCTGGCTGCTGGTGCCAAGAATGTTGACTGTGGAGCCAAGTAAACTGAAGCTGTGAACAATCTTAATCTCTTCGCCATCCATCCTGATGCTGCCAATTGGTCCAGTGGTGAGAATCTTCGTGTTCTTGACATTGAGCCTCAGTCCATACTGAAGGCTGCAGTCCTTGACCCTCTATCTTTAAAAAAAAAAGTCTACTCAGTACCTGTATATTAACAGTTGGGCAGTCACCATACTAAGGTGTGAAGGAGAGTAATGACCGCCATGATGCTTACAGGGCCAATTCCGTTTGGTCAATATTCTCAATGGGTTGGCTCTTATGTAATGATCTAATTTGACAGTTATGCAGTGATCTAATGTGGAAGTTATGTAATGATGTATTTGTCACTAATGTAATGATAGAATCTCGCAGTAGTGGAATACTGTATTTGGCACTCATGTAATGATCTAATTTGGCAGTTATGGAATGGGATCATTTGGTAGTTACGTATTGATGTTATCATGCTCAATTTTCACATACCACCAATCGTCACATAACAAGTTGGTCTCTGGAATGTCAATAATTAAGGAAGGAATATATTTAAGTAAGGATCAGTGTAGGAGAGACTTCCACAACGGCCAGGTCTTCAGGAAAGAATGTGACCAAAATAAGGACTAGGAATGAATCCTAAAAAGTAAAGCTATGGGGAGCTCTGGTGGCCTGGTGGCAAGAAGCTGCAACTACAATCCCAGAGGTGCACGGTTCGACTCCACCAGATGCTCTGCCGGGGAAGGAGGGACAATCTCCTCCTGTACCAGTCAGATCTGATTTGACGGTACAAGCACACAAAAAGAATAAAGTAAAATAAATAAAAAAAAAAAAGTAAAGCTATGTTAACAACCACAGTCCCATCTTGGCTGAAGCACAAGTCACTCTGAAGCATGGACAAACTAGGCAGGAAATACAGATGAGTAAGGATGGTTAGGCTGGAACAGAGTGGGCTGGCAACATATTGTCTAATGGGAGCAACATTTGATGTCTTGGTTATCTGGAAGTACTGTAACACAGTATCACAGATGGATGGCTTTAACAAACAAATGTATTTTCTCACAGTTCAGAGGCTAAAAGCACAAATTCTGGCTTTCTGTCTGTTAGTCTGGAGGAAGGAGGGTCTCTCTTTTAAGCTCTGCCCCTGGGAAACCTTCCTCAAGAGAAAATGACTTAGGAAATACATACATTAATACTGTTTCATGAGCCTAAAAAAGGAGGTTCATTCTCAAATGGGATTGCAGCCACCAGAGGGGTTGAGATTTGACACCCATCATTGGAGAAGTAGGGGAGGGCGCCTGACTTGGTCCATAACCCAGTGCCACCTCACTGGAGTCTGGACCAGTGCTGTCTGTAAGAAATTCCTTTTTTTAAGAGAAAGTTGACTCTCATGAGAAAAAGGGTTTATGCAAGCTATTAACACAGTGTGGTGCAGACCAAGAATGTCTGCTGGTCAAGCTAGGACTGTGTGTGAGGTTGAGCCTCTAGTCTATTTTCAACTTCTGATTTGAGGACAAGCAGTTCCTTTATCCTTTCCAGCTCACCATAAGTTAGACTGAACTGCTTAAAAGCCTCCAACACAGTGCTCTTGCAAACCACCCAGAAGTCCTCATTTACTCTCTAAGACAGAAGCCCAAGTCTACCTACCGAAAAGGAAGTATTTCTTTAAAATCTCTGGCGCTATCTAAAAACTGATGCAAACTTTATCCTTCATTTCATAACTCATCAGTGTACTATTATGTAATTCTTTCCAAAATAAGATAACTTGCATCCCAAATCTTCTCATAAAACCGACCTTCCAGGAAAGCACACCATATTTATCCCGTGACTTCCACACCTCTGAATAGCCAGTGGAGGAAATATGGCCCACGATTAAGCAACACTCCCTCTAAAATGTCCCCTCACCTACCTCCTGCTGTCCTGGTTCCTAAGTATTAGCTCCTGCCATCCATCAGCCATACACCAGCTGAGGGCCGGGGGCTGGGGCAGCATACGCAACAGATTGCTTCCAGCAACACTGAGATCTGGCTCAAAATGCAGAAGCTGGACTTGCTTAATCTGATCAACACTCCACGTGCTGCCAGACACAACAGCCTGCTTTCTTAGGCCTCTCTCCTCTTGACTTTTAAAACAATGGTGTCACCAAAATGCCCAAAATACTTATTTGCCCTCCCCTCAGGGTTGAGATGACAAAGCTTCCTGTCTCACAAATTGCTTCCTACACCTTTGATCTCGCAAGACCAAGTTCATGGAGATGCTTCCTTGGAATCACTTAGGGGAGGGCAGAAGAGAAAAACTGAAGCCCCTCTAGCAGCACTGCTTATCCAAGGCTATTGTGAAAGGCACTTCTTCGGAGGAACAACACATTTACAAAATGCACTTAATCCTAGGAGTACACCTGCTTCTGGAAACAGTATCTCTAACAGACAAAGAAATGCACGCATGCACATTTCAAGAACATAAGCATGCATGGGCACGTGTGATCACATAAGCACATCATGGAGAGGTGTGTACATACACACACCTAGGGACACACAGCATCACACAGCTACACCACGGAGAGATGGTGGATTCCATTCCAGAACACTACGATCAAGCAAATGTCGCCATGAAGTGAGGCATGAAGGTGCTCTGACTTCCCAGCACAAAGAAGGGCTATGTTTATACTGTTAAGTGTGAAACAGCATTACTACAAAGTGTGAGCTGCTGTGAGACGTAAAAAACGTGACACAGACACACAGTGAGCACACACTGCTGGAAAATGGTGCCAAGAGATTTGCTTAATGCAGGGCTGTGTGGCAGGTGCAATAACTGCAACTCTCAGGAAAGCCAAGGGGATAAACGAGGGCCCTGCATATGGAAACGAGACTGTCTGAAGGCAGCTTGTTTGTTGCATCTAAGTTTTGTGTTCCAGTCCTCTGTCTCATTTCAAAGATGACTTGAAATCTCTAGACTCTTCTGTCTCCAGAGGGCAGAGCTGCCCCTTGTGGGGTGAAAATTAGCAGCTCTCAGGGTAAACAAAGCTGACTCTTCCAGTTTCTAAATACTCTGCACTTCTAAACACTGGACAGTGAGTAAGGATGACAGCAGAAGACTCGATGCCTTTGAGCTGTGGTGCTGGAGAAGAGGCATGAACATCCCATGGACGGCCAGGAGGTCACACAGGTCTGTCCTGAAGGATGTGCAAGCAGGGTGTCCTTAGAGGCGAGGATGGAGGAGCTTCACCGCATGTATTTTGGGCATGTTCTCAGGAAGGGTGGGTCCTTGGAAAAAGGCGTTATGCTGGGAAAGGCAGAGGTTCTCCTTCAACCAAATCGATCGACACAATGACTGTAACAATAGGTTCAAGTTCATCAGAGATGGTGAGGATGGCACAGGACAGAGCAAGTCTCAGATCTACAGTTCACAGCGTTGGACGAGCAGCAGTGGGCTTGAAGGCATCTAATAACAAACGCTCACTAGTTTGTTCAACTATAAACATCTCTATTTTGGTTGCAGGTTTTTTTTTCCTTGGCAATTACATAACTGTGTTGGCTAAATATATCAAAAGATTAATTGCATTGGGAAAATCTGCAGTCAGAGACTTCTCCAGAGTGCTGAAAAGCAACAATGTCAGTCTAGAGACTAAGGTGCGTCTAATCCAGGCCATGGTCTTCGCAATTACTTGTTATGTTTCAGAATGCTAGACAATGACTAAGAAGAATAGATGCCTTCAAATTGTTGTGCTGGAGAGGAGTCTTGAACATACTATAGACCACAACAAACAGGTCTGTCTTGGAGAGGGTGAAACCAAGCTTCTCCTTGGAGGCTGGGTTTTTGAAGCTCCTTCTCACATACTTTGGGCACATGGCAGAAGAGATCATTCTTTGGAGAAGGACATCATGCTTGGAAGTGTGGAGAGACAGCCCAGGAGAGGAAGACCCTGCATGAGATGGATGGATACAGTAACTAGGGCAATGGGGGTTGGTGTATTGGAATTAGCTCAGGACAGGACAGCGTTCAGAGCTGCTGTATACAGGGTTGCTATGGGTCACAGGCAACACAATAGCACATAATAACAAAAACAACAAATGTTGCTCCAGGATTTCACTTCAAGACTGTAAAGATTTCTCCGCTCCATTATGCTGAGCGAACTCAGTCTCATAGGACAAATACTGTATAAGACCATTATTGTCAAATAGAAGTATAAATAATAAAATGTGTATAAAGTCCAAAGGGGACAGGGAGGAGGCAGAGGCTTTGAGGGGGGAGGGAGGAATCACAGGGTCACAGAGTGTGGTGGGTGGAGGGAGGGGGTGAAGGAATTAGGAAAGATCCAGTAGGGGCCTGAGAAGACAGTGAGCCAAAGATCAACGGTAACACATTTTATAAAATGCAATGTATGAGAGTGATTGTACAAAATACAACACAAAGTAATGTGTGGGACACAATGTTTATGAATTTTATATGCAAATCAATAGAAATTGTTTTTTAAAAAATTATATCTCTGCTTTCTACCAAGAGACACTCAGTAGGTATGTTACTGCTCACGGTTTCAGACATGTGGAGAAAGCTCTAACAATGTAGTAATGATGGAAAATAATGATGGAGCCACAGAGTTAAGGTCCTTCTGTTCACCGGCCTGAGTGGGAGCCACAAAGGAATTTCTAACAATTGCAATTTGTCTTGGGTATGCCAACACACTGCTCCCATTTGAGGCTCATTAAGCAGAAAATGAATTCTTTAACCCACTGGTAACTATCAAACGGACTCTGGCCACTGCTCTCCTTAGCAAAACAAAATCAGGCCTTCTCCTTAAGCAATATAGATGATACTACACTCACGGTAATCAAGTGACACGGTCACAGGAACTCAAAACTGCCCTGCTGTCATATCAGTAGCTGGGTGACAACAGGAAGCTGTGGGTTTAACGCAGCTCCTGAATGTTCCTCTCTCCAAACACCCAGAGCAGGGTGTTCTGGGGGTCATGCTGGCTGATAAACTGGAGTGTGGATGGAAGATACACAGCATAGCATCTTAGTGGGTTCCTTGGGCTTGAATTCCTTCATATTTAAAATAAAGGATAACAAGAGAGTCTTTGTAGTGCTGTAAAGGGGGCTGGAATCCAAGTTGGAAGTTGTCTGGAGCAGTCAGATTCTACAGAGATTTGTTTTCTGGTACTGCTGTTAGGGTGCAATGTTTACTCTCTATTGGGTGTGAGTTGATTTTATTCTACCTCCTATCTTAAAAGCATTTGGGCCCTTGGGTATACAGCCCTCATCCCTAGTTTTAATTATTTTTGGTCAAACATTCTTCTAAGTGGTATAGCACTGGTCTGTCAATTTGCTGTATAGAGGTAACTTGGTGGTTGCTATGATGCTAAACACTGTGACACTGATGTGTCAAATGCAATAATGGTTACCCATGGTGGACAATGTTTGGTGGAACTCCCTGATTAAAACAAGCTTGGAAACAGGAGTGGTATCCACTTCCAAAATAGCTTGCCTCCAGAAATTCTATGAACATGTAGAAACGATGAAAGTTATACAAGTGCTCAGGTCTTTCATTCATATTGTTATGAGTAGTCTGTGACTCAATGGCACCTAACAACAAGTGTTATAAGGTGGGGGTTTAAATCTACCAGTTGTTCTGAAGAATGGGAAATCTCGTCCCATGGGATTTATAGTCTCTGACAACCTGCTGGGGGATCAGCAATGGGTCATTTCTGACTCAATGACAACGAAGGAGAGACTTTTTAGATGACTATTTGCTGTTTCTATTCCTTGCTGTCCTGAGATTTTCATGCAGCGATCTGCTCTGAGATGTATCAAAGCTGATCCACAAAGATTTGTTTTCTTTCTCTTAACAGCTGGATAATGATCTATCCATCAGGAGACTATTACAAGATGCCTTCATCTGTTCTTCTAAGTTTTCTTTTCTAGATTGTTTATATTTTTTTTTCTAAGTACAACAAATAACAGTGCAGTGAATTTTCTAACATAAGTCTCTTTGAGCTAATTCTCTAAGGTGACTGTGGCATTTCTGGGCCAAAAGGAACAAAATGAGTTTACAATGGTTTTAAGGACTGTTGGGTGGAAATGGAACTGCACAGAAATCTCAAGGAGGATAGGTCTAAAGGAAAAGCCAAAAGAAAAATCATTGAAAGCAAAGATGTTTCTCAATTGCAGTTACATTTTGTTTTAGAGTGGTTTTTTGGTGTGTGGGGGTTTTTTGTGGGGTTTTTTGTTTTGGTTTTTTTCAGGAAGTGGCTGAAACATCCTAATGGGGTTTTAGTGAATCTTTCCAACCTCAATTACAGTCACTTTTTTTTAAAATCTGAACAGTATAATAAATCAGAAATCCCAGTTGTCCTCAGTTTAATTTTCTCCCAGAGCAAGCAAGCAGCACGGTCACTAATAAATACATTTCAAGTAACTTGCAAGAGGCAGAAAATGCAGACACTTGACCCACAAACCAGTCAGCCTCCAGAGAAATCAGGAATCAAAACACCTGGACTCTTCTAATTAATCCAGCCTTCCAATGAGGACTCCCTAACTGGGCACATCAAACTTGCTTCACACACTTTCAGTGACTCCAGAAGGTGAAATAAATTAGGATTACCCTTAGGCAACCATGGACCACATCTATTAGAACCAGAACAATACAGCTATACTATTAGGTAAATCAATAGACTATCTCATGTAACTTGACTGAGGACAAGAAAAAAATGTAGGAAGGGAAGAAAAAAAAACCCAAACCCAAGACTCTCCCACCATTTAGAAAGGAAGTCACACTGGGTGGGTTCTTGGTGGGCATTCCTTCTCTTCCATCCTGCACCTCTTCCAGGTGCATTCTCTGTCAGGTCTCCAGATAATTCACTGGGCGGGGAAAGGACTCTCGGACTAAACAGCAGACCCTGCAGCCTGTGGTATCACTGAAGACCGTAAGGTACCTTTGGTCTGTAAACATGGGCTAGTCTGTCCAGGCGTGGTGGTCTGCATAAATTCTACCCCCTCTCTTTACAAGGCTCTCTTGTCTCTCGTGAGAGCCATCTCCTGACACCCTCATTAATGTTGAAACAACGTGCCTTAGAATAGCTGCGCGTGGAGTTAGCGGCAGGGAGCAGCAGTAACAATCCAACAATGACGAAGAGTTTGCAGTATCACCGTTGCCTGTGTTGCTTGATTTGCTCCTCACAAGAGCCCAGAGAGAGTGAGGTCACAGAGGCACTCACTGGCACTCAGGGAAACAAAACTGGCAAACGATGGCGCTGGCACTTAGAGCAGGGCTCCCAATGCTGACCCTCTTCCCCCAGCGCTCGCTAGGCCAGCTCTGGCTGTCTGGAGCTGTTATCAACTTTATGTTGGTTATCAACTTTATGTTGCACATAGTTTATTTATGAACAACACAGCACACATTGCCAGTCCGGGTCATCCACATAGTCACCAGTACGAGGCCAGTGTTACAGCCATTGCACCCATTCGATTCCCTGAGGGTCTCCCACTCCCTTGCTGAACTCCCGCTTCATCAAACAGGATGTGCTCTTGTTAGGGACCCCTCTGGATGACAGGTCAGAAGCAAATGAGTCAGACACGCCTGTACTGTGAGCCCCAAAGTTTTCACTGGGTGACTTTGGAGACCACATCGCCAGGCTGTGCTTCTGCTGGGGTCTGAACTCTCCACTGAGACCTTCACTCTGTGAGGATCCAGGTGTTTGAAATGCAGGCAGCATATCAGTAACTTCAGCACCAGTAATCACAGGCCACTGCAGGCGGTGACCTGACGGTGCTGGTCAACCTCTTGTTACTGTCTCTGCTGTTGAGTGTCACCACATTGATTCTGACACTTTGCAACCTTGTTCACAACGCACCATCGTTACAAGGTCTACTACGTGTCAGCCCGTGGTTACCACTGCAGAGTCAATGCAGCTCACGGGGATCCTTCCTCTTGGCTGACACTGTGTCCTTCTTCAGGAAAGGGCCCTTCCCACCAAGCACACAACATGAAGTCTAGCCGTTACTGCATCTGAGGACATCCTCCAAGACAGATCCGTCCCATTTTCTAGTAATCCGTGTTACAGTCCCCATAATCCAAAGTCGTCAACTCTTCTTTGGTCTTCCTTAGTCATCACCCAACTTCCACATGCTTAGAAGGGGAGACTGAAAAGACAATCCTAGGTTGAGGCATTCCTCAAAGTGCAGTTTTGCTTTATTAACACAGAAAGTTTCAAAAAAATGTTCACAAAGAGCAAACTTTTCTGGCATATCGACTGCCGTTGTGGAATTCCTACCCACAGTTCTGCGACCTCCTTCGAGGGTCTGTCTCGTGCAGAGAACACTTGCAGATGAGTGGCAGGAAAAGCAAGTGGTAACACAGACAGTGGTAACTCCGGGGTGAGCCAGGTAATTCTACCTCTCATTTTCAACTTCTAACCTGAGACAAACACATCTATTCTACAATTAACCCTTGTTCAAACCTGTCATAGAAACTGTCAGTATTGCTATGAAACAAAAAATCAACACGTTCACCAACTGAGCCTGAACTGTCAAAGGAGAAATTTATAAATGGAACTAAAAGACCAGATATAGATAATGTACTTTGTGGAGGGAACAAAACAATCCTCACGTGCCCAGAACATATTTATTTTTATATATAAGCAAACTCTGGGAGGGACAGTCACTTAAACCATCCACTGTCATTTACACGTCATCATTAGTTAGGACACCTGGTCCTTTCTAATAAAAGAGTTCACACTTGCCAAGAATTATGTTGTTTGTTGTTATGTGCCATTAAGAATTATAAAACTGCTTTTAAAAAAAATAATAAGGTCAGAAGCCACTGCCAAGCGAAACAGGTTGCTGGTGGCTGCATCTGCCCTACTGACCTCAGACTGGCCAATGCAGGCTGCTGCGGGGATAATTAGATGTCCTGAGTGGACCCTGCCCACATGACAGAGCTCAGCTTCCCCAAGGGGTTTCTTGTGCCTTTGGGGACACAAGTCTCCAGGTCTCTGGATTGTACAGTTCTTGGGTGGTTTCACACTGCCAGCCTTTTGGTTACCAGTCGCAGAGGACTTAGGTTTGCACCACAGAGCTCCTCACATGACGAGTAATCAAACTCCTCTCAGTGAGTCCTGGTGGTGCCATGGAGTAACAGTAGGCTAGGAACCCCGAACACCACACCCACGTGTTTCTGCCTGGTTCTCACCACTGGTTAAGGAGGTGGGTTTGGTAAAGCTGAGCACAGACGATTGTTACATCAACCAGGCCCAAAGAGAAGGCCAATACTAAGAGAAACGCTTGTGCACAATAAAAACCACAGTGTTTTCCTCTATCTGGTTTCATATAAAGATCGACCACGGCCTCCAGATCAATACAAACAAAAAAGTGAATCTTGGACGATATGGGGTAGAGGGAGGAGGGACCCAGAGTAATTTCCTCCAAATCCAAATGCATTCCTAACTGGTGACAGAACGAGGGAACTGTCTCTGTCATCTCTACATTTCTTTTAGACATTTTGAATGCAGGAATTTACAAGTTCTTGTAAGCAGAGTCCCACTCCCTTTCCCTGAACAGGTTAACCTGTTACTCTGTAAGATTCCAAGCGTCAAGGCTGAGAAAACTTCCTCCACACCCGGCTTCATCTACTAATTCTTTGGGAAATTGTATGAGGATGGGGGCTGGGAGATGTCCCACATTTAAACTGAAAAGCTCAGTGCCTACAATCAAGGTCAAGCTGCCTCTTTATACCACTGAATGGTTTCTACGAGGCCAGACTCTGCAAGCGAATGGAAGAAAATGACTGACGCTGGGGAGGGACATTATGTCTTTATGGGTGAATGGGTGTCATGGGGAGTGACATCAAGGCTCCAATGTCCTCTTTCTACCACATCCCTGTGCAACCGACTGCTCGAAAAGGAAGGAGAAAATGAGGCTATATTTTCATGTAATGAAAGTACCTCTGAACTCTGTCATTTCTCCCCGTTAAGGAAAAATGCTAGAAAAGTCCCATTTGATCAAAAATGTCGAAACGTTCATCTCATTTAGGGTCCTTAACGAACTGCCCTCATCAGCCAAGTCACTGACTGGCCCTGATCAATATAAACTATTGTTGTAGCCTCTCAATTTAAATGACACAGCCTAACAGTCTTTAAGGAAGCAGTCTACAAAGAAAATTCTGGTCTAAGAATCAACTCAACTTCCAAGAATTCCCCAGGTTACAAACACCAGTGAGCCTGTTCATCTAGGTGAACTGCTCGGAGGGAAAGGGAACGAGGGAGTCAAGTAAGTTCAGTTCACAATCACATGAAGAGATTTTTTTTACAATTCTTGCCCCTTATCTAAAATATGCAGCCTCCTTTAGGGGTGCGAAGTAATCTGGTTCTCAGGTTAGCTAATCCGCGTGGGACACGGACGGACGGACCCACACACACACACACGCCATTTTCTGTGCTAACTGCTTTCCTTCTAAATTTAAGTCCAATTTTTGTGAAAGAAATTGTCAAGCTACCTTAATAGCAAAATTTTCCAGACATAAAACTATTTTCCAAGAAATATACCTCTAAATGTCAGTCTTCAATGCAAACAATGACTACATTTGGATGGATTTCTGATTTAGATTGTCAGATCTTCTAGTGTGAAGTTTTAGCAAGAAAATTTGTTTTGAGGTTTAAAAAATCAGACTCTGAGCAGGAGGAGACAGGTGTTCAATTGAACACACGTAAGTAGAAGCAACTGTCATTTTCTATGGTCCCATCATCACCATGACCTGCAGAGCTTTATTTTTCTTAAAATATCTCCCAAATAGAAACACCAATTGACTCAGCAATTCTACTACTGGGAATATACCCTAAAGAAACCCTAACTGCCACCCAAACAGATACAAGCACACCTATGTTTATTTCGGCTTTATTTACAATAGCAAAGAGTTGGAAACAACCCAGTGCCCATCAACAAACAAATGGATAGAGAAGCTATGGTATATTTACCCAATGGAATACTATGTGGCATTGAAAAACAAGGAACTCATGAAATATTATTCAAAATGGGTGACCCTGGAGGACATTATGCTGAGTGAAGTATCTCAGTCACTAAAGGACAAATACTAAATAGTGCCTCTGTTCTAAAGCAGGACTGACATTGGGTTTGGGGGGAAACTAAGAGTGGATAAATAAAGAAGACTGCATTGAAACAGATGAGGGAGAGAACTGTTTAAAAGGGATATATGATTAGATATGATTGTTATGACGAACAAAGGCAGCATAGTGGAGTGGACTTGGGGGGGGAGGGTGTGAATAACAATGAAAGAATTTTTTATTTTACTTTTCAAAGAGAAAAGCTAATTGGGGTGGGAGGGGTGGGCAGGGAGAAAAGTACAATAATGAATGAATGGAAATCCAAAGTCTCTGCAACTTTCATTAAAATCAATTTATATATATTCCCCAAAATCATCACACTACTGTGGCATCGGACCCCCTTGATAAGTCTGTGAGACGGCTGTGGCAAGAATCAATATCGTGCCCAATTTGCAGAAGAGAATACCGAGACACAGAGAGGCAGGGCCTCGTTAGTTCCAGGCCATACTGAACAGTGGAGCAGGGACCAACTGCAACTCCCGGTGTTAATTTAACTTTTCCTCCAACACTGCTTACCTCTTCAACACAGAGAGTCACTTCTCTCAAATGTCTCCAAGAAATTCACGCAAGAACATGGATTCTTACCCAGGAATTCACGTCTCTGCGTGGAAGAAGGAGCTTCCAACCACTAACACGTGTACTTGCTTCCTTGCAGTCTCCCCATAACTGCCTTGTAATCTCCAAAAGTGTTGCTGATGCTACACGGAGGTAAGGCTACCCCTTAGGTCTCATCTCCCCCAAATCCAGCTTCATCTATTAAACGGTGAACTCAGGGCTTCTCTCCAAGTGTTTAAGATTCAGTGCGCAATTCCCAAATTTCTCAGAGGTCAGCAAGTCAAATTTATTTACACTTTGTCCTCGAATTCCTTTCCTTTTTATTCCTTCTTTTCTATGAGAAGCAGTAAAGCAGTGACCCTGCTCTTCACAGCGAGCCTCCTGGCCTAGCCCTTAATCATATCTTAGCTGGTGTCTCACGGCAGGAGACCAGGCTGAAAAGAAGCAGTGTACAACTATTTACTTCACACGGAGGAACTGCAGCAATTTTCATCAGGCTGGTCCAATGCCTGGTGAGACTGGCAGTTATAAAATCACAAGTCAGAGTCTACCAACACTCGGATGGCAAGTAAGGTCAGGGGCCAGGGATTGCAAAACAAAGATGGTCTTTGGGGGATTTTATAGAAAAGACAGTTTGTGAGTAGCTGACGAATAACAGCGGAACAAAAAGTTCAGTTATAGTCACACACTGGAAAAATTCTTTGGTCATTAAAAATAATGGTATAGGTCCATTACACACCCACCCAGCACTTTTCTCTACTTCAGGCAAAAGGAGTACCTTTTACAAATGAATAATTGTACTGCTGCACAACTTTACAACCAAAGCGAGGGCAAGGACCCAGCAGGTTCCCAGCGGTTTCTCACACTGCGGCTGAGTCACAGGTGGGTCCATGGCCCCTAACACAAGGCAAAGCCCCCTTTGTTTTTACGTAACACCCGGGATGGTGGGTGAGGACCTTTCTCATCATCCAGCAGAGCTATCACGTCATGCTGATGCTCTTCCCCATGCTGTTGTTAAGTGCCATCTACTTGTAGAGGACTCATAGCTATGAACGAAAGACCTAAACACTTGTAAAACTTCTACCCTTTCTCCATGTTCATAGTGTTTCCAAAGGCCATGTTGATAAAGTTTATGGAACAGTAAAACCCCATTCTTAAAAACTTATCCATGCATTTCTAAAAGTCTGGAAATGGGGGATCCGAGTAAATTAGAAAAATTAGCACTTACTCTTATTTGTGTCATTTGCCTTTTCATCAGTGAATTTCTACTCCCTTACACTTTACGCATGAAAACCTGCTGCGGATGCTGAAAAGCCAGTCCTGTCAGATCTGTGACTGCCTTTCCATCTTTCAAAGAAAAGCAGGGTTACAGTTCCAAACATGGAAGTAAAATGCCACATGAGCCCTAACGGCAAAATCCAGGGAGAAGTGGTAATTATGCAATGTGCTGAGGTGCACGAGTTGTGCACGAGGGGCCACCAACAGACGCCCCCTTGGAGGCAGCTGACAGCAGCGTTCGAAAACGGTCAACAGGTGAGCTGGGAATCGAAGCAGCTTCCCCCTCTTTTCTTCTGCTTATTTTCTTGGTTATCTTTTCTTTTAGGGGAAAATATATACCCATGAGGAAGACCCCAGACGAGAAGAACGGACACGGTGAGTGGGGTGCTGCGGGTAGGTGTGTCAGTCAGTGAGGCAGGCTCCAGACCTGCTGTACACAGCATTGCTATGAGCTGCAGATGACTCGACAGCACATAAAGCAGCGCGCAAAAGGCACTGCTTATCCTATTACTCTCACAAAAATTAAATTTTTTCTCTTTAAAAAAGAACAGTGTATTACAGAAAAAGAAGCATCAGAAAACAAAGAGAGACTTGACGATTTAAAATGTGATGCACGATGATCCACATTACAAACAAGAGAAAAGTTTAAAGATGCAAAGAATTTTTCAGAAAACAGAAAAAATGTGTAAGTGGAAATAAATAAAAGAATATAGATAATCAGTCCAGAAAGCCCACGATGGCCTCTGCCTGTAGATGTCCAGCCATCAAAGTCCATGGTCCCACATCAGCAGTACAAAGCTTGCCAACTATGTCACAGAACACATACACGGAATGTCTTCACCGTCAGACAGTTAGCTTTCTGAAACCAAGGGCCTATGGAATTCGGACTTACAGACTCGGTGACAAGCCCCACATTTCATTTGATAAGCAGAAGGACCACAATCTTGCTGCCTGAGCCAACTTAATACACCTTTCAAATACAAGCTTTCTGAAGTAATCTGTCAGGTTTCACCATCTCCCTGTAACTCCATGCTTCTGTAATTTGGTGAAGGACATGCAGTTTATGAAAGGATATTTCAAATAGGTAATCTCGGGCAGGTGAAATTACAGGATCTGATGCTGGTCATGCACATCTCTGACCTGGAACAGCAGCGCTGTCTTCCCTGTGGGGGAAATCATCATGATCCTGCTTGGCTTCCTGCAGCTGTAATTGCACCATACAACATCCGAGGCCAAACGGCACAAATGTCCAAGACGACGGTCCTGTCTCTCTCCAGCTCAGGGGACGTGACGGAGGAGTGAGTCCAGGATGCTGCAAGTCAGCAGCTGGTGGCCAAGATTTCCAGGTGGACACTAGGGGGGCTTAGTGGGCAGGTGGTTCAGACTCAAGTACTCCTGTCACTAAGGTCCCCTGCTCACGGGTTGGGAAAGGTTCAGAGCTGAATATGCATTGTCTTCACATTTCAACTTTGGTTGTACCAGCTACTAACTGGATAACTGCGTAACTATGAATAAGCGTCTAAAAAGCCCATAATCTACTTTACCTCCACGGTATGACGCAGGACTGGTCCAGTGAGTGGTAAGGAGCTGCTCTGCAATCCCGAAGGTATAAGCCTGCTCCATGGAGAGAATCTCCAATCTCCCCGTGTGTTTACCGCCTTTGAAAACCCACCGGGGTTCAGCTATGGGTAGGTTGTGACTCAGTGGCACATGACAACACATTGAAGTAACTGAGATAGAAGAACTGACTTCCTGTGATGAGTCACACACTGAACCCCACTTCAGACGAAGGAAACACCACCACAGTGGCCCTGCCCTGGTCACTTCATCAGTCAGAGATGGAGTTTCTTCACCCAAAAACTCAGGGAACTGTAACTGACCATTAGCTTTTGCTCCAGCCGTCACTAACATTCCAGATTCCATTTACCTACTTACATGTCCAAGACCACAATTTCATGAAAGACGTCCATTTTTAAATCAACTGTGAATGTACCCCAGCTTCTCTATCCATTCATTTGTTGATGGGCACATAGGTTGTTCCCAACTCTTTGCTACTGTGAACAATGCAGCAATAAGCATGGTGTGCATATATCTGCGTGGGTGGCAGTTCTGGTTTCTTTGGGGTCTATTGCCAGTAGTGGAACTGCTGGGTCAGACAGTGTTTCTATTTGCAACTTTTTGAGAAAGTGCCACACAATCTTCCACAGTGGTTGCATCATTTTACACTCCCACCAACAGTGAATAAGGGTTCCCGCTTCTCCACAACCTCACCAGCATTTGTTGCTTGCTGTTCTGTTAAATTTTGCTATTTTTACTGGGGTGAGATGGTATCTCAGAGTTGTTTTTATTTGCACCTCTCTAGGAGCTAGGGATTTTGAACATTTCTTCATGTGTATAAGGCTGCATAGTGGAGTGGACTTGGGGGGGAGGGATCATATAACAATGAAAGAATTTTTCTTTTACTTTTCAAAGAGAAGAGCGAACTGGGGGGGGGGAGGGCTGGCAGGGAGAAACAATGAATAAATGGAAACCCAAAGTCTCTGTAAACTGTCATTAAAATTAAAATAATAATAATTTTTAAAAAGAACAGAACTTCTAGTAAAAAGTAAGATCCTCTTGGCACAAAGACTCCTGAAACCTACTGAGAAAGACGAGGCTGGAAAGACCGGAAACAACTGCAGCTCTGACCAGCTTGCTTGCTTTTTTTTCCCATTGAGCAGAAGTTTACATATCGTATTGAATTTGCATTCAATCACTTGTAGGTGTTAATTCAGATTGAGACTCTGCTCTGCAGCCCCAGCTCACCACCAGGACCTGCTCTGCTGCTGGAGAGGGCTGGCTGTCAGCACGTGGTGGGGTGGTCGCAGCAGGCGGTGGGTGCTGGAGCGACCCCCAGCCAGCCACGCTCATGCTCTGTTGGTGAGTCAGGACAGGCGCTGACCCTCCACAGGTTTCCAGAGGCGGTGAACTGTCCAGGAGATCGCTCATCTCCTCAGTGCAGGTCTCATGCACACTACGCTTTGGACAAGACAGAAATGGCTCTTGTATTCACGGAACCCAAATTCTTTTTGAGGAAGAAACACAGAAGACAAGTAAAGGAGGAGGACAAAGATCACTTACTGGAGAAAATAAGGCGGAGTAATAAAACGCCAGGACTCAGGTCACTGTCATCAGCCAATCAGAGCTGACTGTCCAGCCTTTCAGAGGCTGCTGATTTCATGCAGGGAGACGGCCCATCTTCCTCCCTCAGAGCAGCTGATGCTCTGATGTTCAAACTGCCAGAGAGCCATCACCTTTGGGCTATCAGCACAACTCCATTCGGATTGCAGAGGTAATCACGGCGGCATCTGTGAAGAGGTGATGGCTTAGCTGAGTGAGATCAAAATTCTTCAGAAGAGGCATCGTTCATTCAGTGGTAGAATTATCACCTTCTGTGTGGGGGATCCAGTGAGCTCTGGTGGCTCAGAGGTAGAGCTGTGCTGTCATCTCAAAAGCACATGGCTCAAATCCACCAGCTTCTCTTTGGGAGAAAGACGGGAAATCTCTTCCCATGTGATATACTGCCTCTGAAAACCCACTGGGCGGGTAGCTATGAGTTGATTCTGACTTGATGGCACCACACAACATGTGGCACGCTGATGCTCTGTGCCATCGAGCCATCTGTGACTCATCGCGACCCTATTATGTACAACAGCTCTGAAGCCTGCCCTGTCCTGAACCAGTCACTGACTCCAACACACCAAGCCCCATTGCCCCAGTCACTGTATCAATCCATCTCGTCCAGGGTCTTCCTGCACTGTCCCTCCACCCTTCCAAGCATGATGTCTTTCTCCAAGGACCAGTCCCTCCTGGCCACGTGTACAGATTTTATCAGATGGAGCTTCAAAATCCTAGCCTCCAAGGAGACATTTATTTTCACCCTCTCCAAGACTGACTTGTTTTCTTTGTGGCCCACAGTATGTTCAGGACCCGTCCCAGGTAGGAGTCTACAGTTTATTCCAGCCAATGCTCATAGTCTTGCAATGAGATGTACTCAACAGCACTTAACCACAACAATGCAGACCTGTAATTACTCCCAAAAATCAGTGATCAAGAACCCTACAGATTACAGACGGTCAACTCTAAATCAATTACAAGAAGGAGTAGAGCTGGACAGCACATTTCATTCCACTGTTCAGGGGGCCCACATGAGATCACGGATAACCGAGGTCAGCTAACAACAAATTCTTCAGAGCAGACGAAACAGTGAGGAGCGATCCCACAGCACAGCACACACTGGCCACCTAACCCTAGGAAGACACGTCATACTTTGCATTAGTGGAGGTGTAAATATTGCTTAAGTACAAAGTGAAAGGGGAGGCTGAATGGAATCCAAAAGGAATTTTTCAGTTTTCTCTGAAGGAAGGAAGCAATTTTCCCTAAAACATCTTTTCTTCTGCTAGGGCATAACAATTGAAAATACTAGACTGGAAAGCAGGGATAAAATGAATCTGTGATACTTTTCCTGTCAATCAAGTTTAGAAGCAAGAATTGAACCATTTTCTAGTAACTAACATGAGGTAAAAGAGTCCAAGAACCAGAGAGCCGGGCCCCGCCCGAGCCCCACAGCCACTGATGAAATGTGAGGAGCTGGCAGAAGGCTGGCTCACGTGAGTCAGGACCTCCACCAGGCGCGTGTCACCGCTGCAGCTCCTCATCCATCCCAGCACTTGAGAGGTGCTGTCATTTTCCTAAAATCTCTCTCCCTCCTCTTACTTCTCAGTATAATCAGGACATCTACATGTAAAACAATAGGCTCTGAGTACACTAACAATCTGCACCAATAGCTAAATTAATTTCTTTTTTGTTTTTCCTCTCTGAAAAATGAAAGCTCGCTTACATGAAAATTAGCTTTACACATCATCTCTCTGTACTTTTGGAGACAGAATAAACAATTTTCTTTCAAATGACATCAAAACAGTTTATTCTAAAGAAAATGATACAAACATGCATATGCCCATTCAATTTGCTATAAACAGGAACGCTCTTAGATCTTGGGATTGTAGGTGAAGTTTTTAAATTCTGTTTGATACAAATGATGTTTGAAGCTGTTGTCCTGTGTAGGCTGCAAATCTTATTAAACAGACTTCATTTCCTCTCCGTGAATGTAAGGTTTTAATTGTTCTAATCCCTTCCCTGTTGATTTCTTGCAACAATTTTACACAGCAGCAGGTAACCTCTTTCTTTTTTTCAGAAATACATTAGCAGAGTGCTATAATCCTAAATAATATCTGTTTTAATTGGGTACAGAGAACAAAACATAGAAAATCAACTCTGAGTTCAAGCACCTAAAAATAGTTTTCCCCTAAAGGGTACAAATTTACTTACGGGAAACTAATGCCAACTATCTTTGACCTTCACAACCAGGACTTAAAATGTGAACATTCCATTTTTAGGAATCTCCTCCTATAAAAACCCTTACCACATAACCAATCTATAGCATCATGATAAATGGGGGAAACACTGAAGTTGTCAATGATTTTATTTTACTGAGACCCACAATCAACACTCATAATAATAGGAGAAGTCAAGAAATAAAAAGATGGGAGCTGTGTTGCCTTGGGAAAACGGGCTCTCAAAGGCTTCTTTAAAGTGGTAAAAGGAACAGTGTGCATTTAAAGAATAAGGGGAACCTGATCCAAGTCAGGGTATTCTCAAGTCACTTCACACTCATTTCAAAGCTCAGCAACAAGGAAGAGCTAGGAACTGAGAACTTTGAATTGCAGTGTTGATAGAGTATTGAATGCCCCGTGGACTACTACAAACAAACAAACAAATAAACAAATCTGCACTGTTAAAGCAGAGCCAGGGTTCTCCATGGAAGCAAGAATGGTGAGGTTTGATCTCACACACTTGGGCATGTTGTTCGCAAGCGCTAGCCCCTGGGAAAAGACACAATGCTTGGGAAGATGGTGGGTCAAAGAAAGAGGAGATGACTTTCAACAAGATGGACTGACACAGTGATCGTAGAAATTAGCTTAGGCACAGAGATCATAAGGGTGGAACAGGTTACAACAGAGGGAAAGCCTGATAATGCGACTGGTGTAACAGAGGTCAAAATGAGTCAGAACTAACGCAATGGCGACAAACACGCACAAACTAATTACATGCTCATCATTATGCTATCCGTTTTTATCTAACATTTAAAAATAAACACTACCAAAAAATTACAATAGGCAAGGATTCTGGGGCTTCGTCTGACATACTTTGGACATGTTGCCAGGAGGGACGGGTCCTTGGAGAGGGACATCATGCTTGGGAGGGTGGAGGGACAGCGCAGGAGGGGAAGACCCTCTATGAGATGGATTGATTCGGTGACTGGGGTAATCGGGATGGGTGTGTCAGAGGCCGTGCGGTTGGCGCAGGATAGAGCAGGGTTTAGGGCTGTTGTGCATAGGATCGCTATGAGTCGCAAACGACTCGACAGCACATAACAACAACAACATGTAAAATTAAACTGATGGTGTTGCAGGACTTTGACCTCCTGTCCAGGGACTCCAGGTGAAGCAAGAAAGACTTTCATTTTCACTGGGAGCTCTGGTAGAGACCACAGCCTCTGGTGGGTCAAGCTCCCTGAAAGCAAAATGTTCTCTCCTTATATAGGCTTAAAGGTATTCCTTGGGGGTCTCTTTCTACTGGCTGGTTTTTAGATACATTATGATTGGTCAGTTAAGGATATTGAGCAAATAGGGCTATTGGTTGGTTAGGCACACAGGGAGAAAGGTGGCAGGTTAGCTAAAATTCCCTCATTTGGTTACAGGGAGGCGAACTCCCAGCTGCAGGACTGGGTTTCTGTTCCTTATTGCTAAACTTACATCTCCCTCATCACCCACCGCTGCTCCTAGCGACTGAGCCTGAACAGGTTTCCTGGTTTTATTTCATTTTGTGACCGAATGATTACCCTAGCCCATCCTCACCCCTCTGCTCCTACCCTTTCTTTCCCCTTTGGTCCTCATACATGTTTTACTAGTTATCCTTCTATTTCTACAATAACAGTCTTATATAGTATTTGTCCTTACTGGACTGAGTTCGATCACTCAGCATAAAACTCTCCAGTTTCTCCATTTCTTATTTCTTACCTTATTTCTTATTTCATATTTCTTATCCATGATTGCTGTATCTACTTAAATTTTAAAACAACATTGTTTAATAGCTTTCCCTCTGTTCAGTTAGTGTTTCACCATTAAAACCCTGATCTTTACTCATTTTTCTTTAAATACAACTATAAATAGAATTTTATTTTATTGTTATAACTTTTTAGTTTTGATACAGATTTGAGTAAATCTTGACCTTGAATCTACATGTCAGATTGTTGTTGTTGTGTACAACAGACCTAAACCCTTCTCTATACTTGCCAATCTTATTGTCTCGGATAGACCCCCTCCCCCCGCATTATTCCAGTCACTGAATAAATTCACCTCATTGAGGGTCTTCCTCTCCTGCGCTCTCCCTCCTTCCTCCCAAACAGGATGTCCCTCTCCAAGGACTGATTCTGCCCTGCAACATGTCCAAAGTATGTCAGACGAAGCTTCAGAATCTTTGCTTCCATGGAGCAGCCTGGCTTCACCCTCTCCAGGACAAACTTGTTTGTTCTAGCAGTCCATGGAATATTCAATACTCTTCTCTAGCATCACAGCTCAAAAACATCAACTCTCCTTATATCATCCCTAGTCATTGTCCAGCTCTCTGATGCATAGCAAGTAATTGCAAAGGCCATGGCCTGTATCAAGCACACCTTAGTCTCCAGACTGACATAGCTGCTCTTCAGTACTTTGGAGAGGTCTCTGACAGAAGACTTTCCCAGTGCAACTGGTCTTCTAATTTCCTGGCTACTGGCATCAAGAGTGTTGATTGTGGATCCAAGCAAACTGAAGCTGTCAACAATCTCAGTCTTTTCACCATCTATCAAGATGCTACCAATTGGCCCAGTGGTATGAATCTTTTTTTTTCTTGATGTTGAGCTTCAATCCATATTGAAGGCTGCAGTCCTTGACCTTCTGCTACAAGTGCTTCAGGTCTTCCTCAGTTTCATGTCAGGTGAATTAATATTAATCCTTTGTTAATAAGACTGTGTTTTTGTTAAAGTTTTTGGTTCGAAGAGGCAGGGACTCAACTTGCACTCACTTTGATAGAAGGAGTTTAAGAATGCAAAGTCATGACCACAAGAACAAGCAAACAAAAGCAAGTACTTCTCCAGGAGAATTAAAACTGGCACTTGGAAGATTTTTAAAAGTTGGTAAAATATAAGAAGAGTGGAAAACAACAAGCTAAGCTAAATGTAGAAGCTTCAAATCCTAATAAATGTGTGTGTATAAAACCCCAGTAGAGTTGAGTGATGAAATGAAAAACAGCAGCTCTCCGACCCAGCTCCACTCATCTGTGTACTTGACCTTGATCTCTGATCTTCTTCCTCACCAGGAGGAGCCAACACCTAGTGGAGGGTAACTGATCTCATATTTTGTGAAAGATCAAACATAAAATGGATTTAGATATCTATCAATGCCAAGCAGTAATGAAGACTCCCTAGAATTCTGGGGGACAGCGTGAGTAGAAGAAGTTCATTCCTTGGCCAAGTTCCATCAATTTGAAGGGGGAAAAAAATCAATGAGACAAGTTGAATTTCTAAGAGTTTTCTTTTGATTGTCAACATGTGCAAAGTAGAATTACTGCACAGGAATTTCAAAGCTGTGGCCTTCTGCAAGCAGATCATATGCCAATTAATGATGAATACAAAATTATAATGATGCAACCTAGGGTGAATATAAAAATTTTGAATATTTACTTCATTCAAGAAAAGCTTGGAAAAACTTTAGTAGTCCTAATCCACAACATAAAGAGTCTTCCCAGTATTCTGAAAAATTTACAACCAGGAGA
>NW_006399950.1:2738878-2773052 GCF_000299155.1 Elephantulus edwardii | reverse complement strand
AACAATGAATGAATGGAATTCCAAAATCTCTGTAGATGTTCATTGAAATGAAAAATAAACAACCTAAATTTTAAAAAAATTTTGAGTATTTATTTAATAAATGGGGGAAATAAAATACAATTGGTATTTATTCCTTTGTTAAGCATATATACTTTTATAAACTAGAGGTAGAAACAGTTTCTTTGATCCACAGAGAAGAATGAATGCGGCAAACATTCCTAGAAGAAAGTAGCAAATAGAGGCAGCTCAGTAACAGCATATCCATTTCGCTCATCTTTCCCACCAAGTAGAAACAAAGTCCTGAGTTTTATTATGCCTGGCAACAGTGAGTGTTTCAAAAAGAGCAATTAACCAAATGTCTTAAAGAAGCAAGGAAATGAAACATACTAATTTTTTAAGGTTTTAGGAAATTAAACCCCTAAAAGAGTCTACAATTTAAAAAAACTATAAATATATATTTTGTACACAAAAATATGTCACAACAGTATTATGGATCATATATTTTTTATTATACTGCCTCTGAAAACCTGCTGGAGCATTAGCTGTAGGTCGGTTCCGACACCACAGTACGCAACAACAACATACTTCACATCATATAAAGAACAGCTAATTTGTCAAAAAAGGATCAAGTTTCAAACAATAAAAATCTGGCTTCAGGAACTAAAAGGGGAATAACAATTTAAGCTTAAATTTACCAGTGAAAAAGGAGGAGATAACAAGGATCAGAGCAGAAAGAAATTAAATCATAAAGAGAAAAAGAACAGAAATAACTGAGCCAGAAGTTGGTTCTTTGAAATGATCAATAAAATTGACAAGTTTTTACGTAGAATGACAATCAAGAGAAAAGATGGAAACAACTCAAACATAAAAATTAACTAAAAAGCATCACAACTGGCTAAATGTAAAATAATAATAATGACGGAATATTAAGCATAACTGTGTGGAAAAACTGGGTAACCAAATGAAAATGGACAAATTCTGACAAGCACACAACCTACCCAAACTCCAGAGAAAGTAGAGAATCTCAACAGAAACACAGCAAGTGAAGACATCATCAGTAATCAAAAATCCTCCCCATCAAAGGAGGAAAACAGTCCTGGACCAGCCAGTTCTACCAAGCCACATTGTTTAAGCTCTTCCAAAAGAAATATTCCTAAATTCAATCTCTGAAGCACACACAACTCTGATATGCAAATGAGACAAAGACTATAAGAAAAGACACTATGTATTAATACAGATGCAAAAGTACTCAATAAAATACTAGTAAACCGAATAACAACATATAAAAATGGCCATGCATCACAGCAACCAAGCAGGATTTAGTCCAGGAATACAGGTTGAGGCATTACTAGAAAGGTCAGTGTAACACAGCACATCAATATAATGAAGGGAAAGAGCCTCACTCAGGATCATGTCTGTGGATGTAGGAACGTACGGGGTGGAAAACTCAACACCTCTTTTCAATGAACTCTCTAAAGATAAATGGAATCAAAGGGAAATTCTTCAATATGATTCAGGACATATGTAAAAAAATCAACATTATGGTTAATAAAGGCTGAGAGCTTTCTCACTAAAAACCACAACAAGACGGGGGGATCTACTCTCAGCATTTCTAATCATCATGATATTCATAGTAAAAGTTCTAACTATACCAGGAGAACAAGAAAGAGAGGGAGGTGGTATATGTATTTTAAAAATAAAAAGTAAAAATTTATGGACAGTGTGATCCTATTAATATAGGAAATTCCACAGTCTAAGCAACAATGTTGAGAGATAATAGGAGAATTTAGCCAGGGTGCATGATAAAAGGTCAACAAACAAACAAAAACAACTGAATTTCCACATCACAGAAAAAATAAATATGAAAGATAATTAGAGAAAATATTCTATTTGTGATATCATCTAAGAGAACAACAGTGTATCTTGGAATAAACCTAACCAGGGATGTGAATGAAGTCCACAACAAAATTAATAAAATACTGGTCAAAGAGGTTACAAAAAGGCTTAAATGAATGGAAAGATGTTCTGAGTCCTTAGTTTAAAAAATTTGTTTTCAGTAAGTCAATACTATTCAAAGTGACCTATAGATTCAATGCAATCCAAATAAAAATTGCGACAGTCTTCTTTACAGAAATGGGGGGAAACGTGAGCTTCAGCTTTACTTTGTGGATGCTGGGTGGAATCCCTCAGCCCTGAGCTTCAGCTCTGCATTCCTGGGCCTCACAGACAGCAAGCATGCTCCCTCAGCTTTGGGCAACCCGTTTTCTTCATCCAAATGGCAGCAATCCCAGCTCCTGCACAGCTAACTGTTCCTCTGCCCTTTGGGTGTTAACAGTCTTCCCCTCTCAGTTCCAGGTAGCCGCTTTTGCCTCTTCCCCTGGCTCGTCCATACTCCAGAAACAGGTCGGCAGAAATCTCTATGAAAACTAGAAGGCTGATGTCTCTCCTTTTGAAACCTCAGAGACCACAGTCCCCCCACCTTGAGATTCCAAGGATCTGGTCCTGCTCTGTGACACGGAGACATGTTTCCTGTGTCTCTCCAGCTTCTGCTTCCTAGCCTCAGCCTCCACCCGTTTGGGCAAAGCTCTGTAGCTTGCTCGAAAGTGCCTACATGCACCATACTTCGTTAAGACTCTCCCTGATGTCTCAGCTCACTTGTTCTTTGGGTTAGCAAACTGAACCCCCTGGAAAGTACACAGAATTGCCTGGCTCTACGAGGAAGCCCTCTTGCTCTGTGGTTAGCTAGTCTAGCCATCACCCTGCTCCACCAGGAAGCCTGCTGCCTGAAGACACTCAGCTTTCCTGCTCCAAGGATTGGTTTCTCTCCCCCCACCCCTCCACCCCCGGCCCCTGCCTCAAGCTGGTCTCCAGATCCTGTTGTGCTTCTTGTCTGTACAGTGCTATAGCTCTCCTCATTGCCTTCTGAGCCCTCCCAAGAACTGGCTTCCTCGTCCACTATTCCACTAACAGTCTGTTCAAAGTGATCCAGGCTTTGACTATTAAACGTCTTAAAAGTCTTCCAGCCTCTACTCATTAACAAATTTCAAAACCTCTTCTACATTTTAGCATCTGTTAGAGCAGCACCTCAAGTCTCCCAGTACAGAATTCTGTCGTAGTGATCTAACTCACTCACTCATTGCTGTCAAGCTGTAACTTACTCATAGCTGATCCTCCAGCAAGTTGTCAGAGGCTATCAATTACATGGAAGGTGATTGTCAACTTTCTCAGAGCAGGAGAATTCAAACCCTCTGGCTGGCAGCACAACTCCTTACCCATGAGGCCACCAGAGTTCCCTTAGTTACTTAATGCTGTTATAACAAAAATTCTACAAGCACCAATAAATGCAAATTCCTTCTCGCCTTTTAGAGGCGTGAAGTCTGAACCTAGTGCCAGCTCTAGAGGAAGGAGGCAAAGCCCTTCTGCAAAGCTTACCTTGTTAGCTCTGGGGGAAGGTCCTTGCCTCCTGTCAACACCTGTGGGCTAGAGCGCCTGGGGGATCTTCAAGTGCCTGACATCAAACTTCCCTCATGTTGAGGAATTGTTTCAAAGTTCCTGGCTCTTCTTCCTTGGTGATACTGAGGTTGCCCTGATCTGCTTTCTTGTTTAATCTTTTACATTTCAATAGAAATTGACTCAAGATAGGACTTAAAATTATAAATTTCATCCTACTTTATTAGCATAACTGTCACTAATTGTGCCTCATTAACATATGACTTTAGGATTTAGAACACATAAGATAATTACACCAAATCACAAAATAAAAGATAATTAAATACTACTGAAAATCACAGCTTAGCAAGTTCACACATATTCAGGAGTGAAGGGAGACACACGTCAGTTCACTATAACATTTCTCCAAAGAATATATGCAAATAACTAGTGAGCATATTAATACATTCACTACATCATTGTGGTTGTTGTTCTTATATGCCATTCAGTCACTTGTGACACAGAACAGCCCTATGTACAACAGTTCTGAACCCTGCTCGATCCTGTGCCAATCGTATTGTCTCTGACACACCTACCCTCATAACCCCAGTCACTGAGTCAATCCATCTCATCCAGGGTCTTCCTCTCTTGCGCTGTACCCCACCCTCCTAAGCATGATGTCCCTCTCCAAGAACTGGTCCCTCCTAGCAACATGCCCAAAGTATGTCAGACGGAGCTTCAGAATCCTTGCCTACATCATTAGTTAACAGAAAAAGGCAAATGCAAACTACACTGAGATTCCACTTTATCCAACAATAAGCTACTTTCTACAACTTCTTTCCAAGTCCCTGTTCAGTGATGACAAGCTAGAACATTGAAATCACAGACACTACAAACCAAGGTTTCATTTACTGTTCTGTTGATAAGCTAGAAGGAACACAGATTAAACAAAATGAGAGAATTGTGTCTATAGCCGTTACACCATGAATAACACAAACATTGACTTGCTTTTCTTGCAGTATTTCAAAATTATTATCCAGTTCAACAAAGAAATCACTCAATGCTGTAAATAGCACAAAAAAATTGAATAACTATTCTGCCAGTATTAAAAAATTATTATCCAAGTCAGTGATGAAATTGCTCATATCATAGGAAAAAATAAATTTCTGACATGTGTCTTCTTTATTTCACCTTAGTATCACTCATTATTGTAAATGAAAACATCAACCCACATTCACGTTGAACTGTACTCATTCATCAGCTGTAACCATAATTTCATCATGGATGGGAAAATTGCTCTGACATCAGTGACAGCATTCTGTGAGAATCAAGCCGCTTTATCAAATTTATAATAAAGAATATTGTTTACTTTGTTATTAATTGTAAGCTGTGTGTCACACATATTTTATATCATGAAACACATAATAAACTTGAATATATGTACATACCACAATTTTTTTCAGAGAACCAGTTACTAATCACTTACCAGCACATCATTTGACTCTGGTATTATTTTCCTGGTGTAACCATGTTCAACTGACAAAACACCGCACAGCAAACCTAATTACATAATTTGCTTTAATAATTTCAAAGTTAGGTTGGAATAGAAGTTAAATTGGAAGTAAAGCTTCCTCGTGCTAAGCCGTCACAGTCTATACTTCTCTTTCTGGAAGAACTGTCTGAATCAGTTCTTAAGTAAGCTACAAGCTGCTCTTTGGCCAGACTGCTCAGGTGTTTATGTGGATTACCCGAGCACATGCACTTGTCCTGGACTTTATTGTTATTGTTTTAAGCCACTTAAGACAGTCCAAAAAATCACACACACTACTTGAAAATGAGTGAATGAAAAAAAGCTTCATTTATTTCTGAAATATCTTCACTCATTTCTCCTCAGAGCTTGCCCGGCCCTTATTCTCACAAAATTTGAAATTCATGGCTCTACGTACCACCCCCAAATCTGATATTAGCCCTTGATCTGGAATTTATTCTGGTTTCCCTGAACTGTTTTGTTCAGGATGACACAGAAATCAAGAAATTGAGATCATTAGGAATCTGTAAAGAGATCAAGAAAACAGAGCAGAAAAAGGGAAGAAAGAAAAACCACAGAGCCTAGAGGACAGAAATGCCTTGCATTCCGCAGGCTCTCACCCCCGAGTAAATAAGAGACTTGTTTTAACGTGTTCACTTGTTGACCTATAAAAGCATCCATCCTCATGTAAGGCCTCAGAAGCACTGAATGAGCTAAGTATTTAGACACTGTTACTAGAATAAGTCACGTAAGTCACAAACACATTTCAGTTTGGTTCACTATTTTCTGCCTTGCATTTTAGAAGGCAGGGTGCACTGATTTCAAGGATTTAACACTGAGAGTTCTGCTTTGACCTTCTGTCTTATTTGTCTTATTCTCTTCTCATCTGGAGGTAACTGTTACTAAGCATTGTGCACGCTGAAGTTAGGTGTGTTTGAACACAAGGTCTATTGGTATAGTAGGGAGGGAGGGAGGAAGGGAGGGCATGAGGAAGGGGGGGCAGAGAGGCAGAGAGAAACAGAAAGGGAGGGAGGGAGGGAGAATGAGAATGAATTATAATCCGTCTAGGGTTAAAGACGACTTTGCAAAAAATGCAGAAACGGTCAGGACTCTGCCAGCCCCCAGTGGGCAGACCAGTAAATGAAAGGTGACAGCAGGGCAGAATCTGTTCAAAACCAAACCCATCACCACAGGTCTGACAGTTGGAAAGTAACGCTGATGGTGGCCACTGAGTGAGCTCCATCCTTGGAACTTCTGACCCCACAGTTCAGCTGTGATGCTGAACACTGTGACACTGATGTGTCAAATGCGATAATGGTCACCCATTGTGGACAGTGTTTGGTGGAGCTCCCCGACTAAAACAAGCTTGGAAGCAGGAGTGGCATCCACTTGCGAAATAACTTACCTCCAGAAAGCCTATGAACCTGGAGAACTGATGAAAGTTCAAGTGTTCCAGTCTTTCGTTCATAGGGTCGCTAAGAGTCATCTATGACTCAACAGCACTTAACAACAACAAGAAGGTATAAGAAGGCAGAACGCCCACCGTGTTTCTTTGCACACTCCACATTATCTGGCAAGACAAATTCGCTCTTTGTTTAAAGACTCTAAAATGTAGGTTAATTCAAACAGCTATTTCACACATTGGGGGAAAAAGCAGTGTCCAAGGAATCAGGAAGTCACAGTTGGTCCACAGTTTAAAGGTTATAAATTACCCACTCCTTAAGACTCTGATGAATGCTGAACATCTCTCTCCATAGCCTCAAAAATGGGCGTACATTTGGGAGGCACCTGGAAACGATGCCACCCTCCTTCAGTGAGGGGGAAACATCATCCCTGCATTTCAGGTTAAGACTCTAGCAATTAAAAAATCCATTATCCCAAACAAGGGAGCTTGACGTGTGTCAGTATCAAGTTCCAAGTCTATCTTCGAAAGCAACCACTCCTAGGATGAGGACTAGCCGCACCAGCAAGTCCAGGACTCTCAGAAGGCAAGTCTCTCCGTGAAAAAGTTATTTCCATCCTGAGCCTGGATCAGCTGTTTGTGCAAGACTGTGGCAGGGAAGCGTGCTTGCCTCGGGAGTTTATTGCAGGCAAATTACCCCTGGAAAATCCTGCTGGGGAAAGTGCTGACCAAGCACCATCTATAGTTACACAGAAATTCATTACTGCAGAAAAGGCCCACTAAATTTAGAGATGCTCAGTGCTAAGTTCTAGAACAGGCCAGGGCAGCAAAGATGGCTCAGACTTGCCCCTAGAGTTGCCAAGGAGAAACTGAAACCGAGCAGTAACTTTTCCAGGTGACACTGACTCAGCTATTGTCAAATGTAGAGTTTTGGGTTTTTTCTGAAACACAATGGACAAGGTCAAGTGCTAGGATTTCAAGCTAGAACAGTAGCAACCATCTCAGAAGAGGACAGCCACCCTTGATATTGCAAAGGAACCTCTTCTAGCAGCTCAATCTCCTTTTATTTCACCACAAAATGTGGCCAACCAGCATTGGCCCGGTCTGTAGGTGAGACGGAAGTGACTGTCTGTGAGTGTGCTGTTGTTCATGGCCCTGAACTCACAGTGACCTTGTGCACAAGAGAGCACAGTGTCCCCCAGCCCTGCACTATCTCTGTGACCCTTGTGGCAGCTCCTGTCACTCTGTCATTGGAAGCTTCCCTCGTTACACTTTACCAAACACAATGTCCTCTTTCTGTGGACATAGAGTAGTTAAGTTTTTATTAGAGAGTATATTATAGAAAGGGGAACTCATTTCTCCCCTTCAGGAGTCCACCAGAGTTGCCATGGAGTGACCTTGACTCTGGGAGCCTGCCCGTAATCCTGGGGGTTTACACAATTGGCTTTGCAGAAGCACATCACCAGGCTTTCTTTCTGTGGTGGCCCCGGGTAGACTCCTGAATTTTACCCAACTGCATCCTCCAGGAATTCCTGGGCGTGGAAAACATGGAGGCAAGGGGTGAAATGACCTTTCCTTCCAGTTTCCCCGGAAGTCTTATTAGAAACGCACATACATTGCAACATAAATCTTTAAGGAAACTAATGCGATGGTGAATGTCTACTTGGTCACAGTCCAACCACCTTCAAAGCAAACTGGTCAGCCTTTCTCCAAGTCTTGCTATCTAGCTTCTCCTGTAAGTGATACACAGTCTCATGTCTATGGAGGTTCATTTGTCTGGTCACTATGTGTCATTTCAGTTACATGTAAGTTTCATTTTATGCTAATTCTGGGGAAAACAGCTCCCTTGTGATGTCTTCATTTATATTTCTCTTTCTAATGCCTCCATTTGTAAAGGCTGAACAAATCACCTAACTATTCCCCTGAGACAAGGGGATCATAAAGACCACCTACTGCATTTACACAAGGGATGTCTTGAACATCCAGCCATCTCTGACCACTGCAGGGACTCAGCACCGGGAAGAGTGCCTGACACAGAATAGATACATGACCTGTATGCCAGACAGGACGTGCTCTAAATCCTAAACCTCCGTATCTCACTAAGGAATGGGGTTTTGTTAAATCAGTAAAACCATGTCAAAGTGGCATGTGTCCTAAACAAGTCACATTTAAGTTCAGGTTCAAGGAAAACAGCACAAAGGAGAAAGACTGATGGCACAGCAAGACCAGCTAGGAGTCCACAAAGAGAAGCTGAAGAGAAAGGTATTCCCTAGAGCAGCCAGAGAAAGACTGCACCGGAAGCCAGTGCGTTGAATGTGGACAATTACCCTTTTAAACTGTGAGGAAGCCAATGTCTGGTATTTCTCACTTGTAGTATTTCTGTTGGTGTAACACTAAGAAACTAACACAACACACAAAAATATCAGGTGAGTAAAAGCATCAATCTCAAAGCCCTCACTAATGTTCTTGCCTTCGGTTCCTCTTGAACTTGGAGCTCAGAGCCCTCATTACTTTGTAGGAAAGAAGCTTGGAAATGCTTTCCTTATACTCTGATAAAGTCAGCCTTTCAGTGATTCACAGCCAACCGTTCTGGCTCTACATGGAACCAATATGCTCTTCTTGTGCATGACCATCTTGAGCTGGAAGAACTGCAATCCCAGGGAGCTCTGGTGGCCTAGTGGCAAAAAGCTACTTTGCAATCCCAAGGGCACACAGTTCAAATCCGTCAGATGCTCTGCTGGAGAAGGAGGAGCAATCTCCTCCTGTGACAGTCGGATCCGATTCAATAGCAGACAACAAGAAAGAAAAAAAAGAACTGCAATCCCTGCCCAGTCCACACAGACATTACTTTTGAATTATATTTGCACGATGCGGAGTAGACCTGTGATTCATGAGGTTCAAAACTCATTTATGCTATGAGTTTCCTTTCTATGCCTCATTACAACTTCACCAGAAACTGAGGGGATGAAAATAATGACACAGCACATATTCAAGTCACAACCCCAGAAAGGAAGGGGTTAGACCTCATGATGAGTGGTTTCTAGGTGCTCTGCACACAAGACAATAGGGACAGAGGACAAGCATCCACCACAGGAAAGGTGTTTTAATAGCATTTTTTTTAAAGGCTGACCTCCATTCACCTCTCTCCCCCGCTTTCACTGCTTTCAGGACAGTTACCAAGAACCTCACAGATTCTAACTCCCTGAGTTCATTTTCAGGAAGGCATATTCTGTTCGATTTCACCATGGGCTAAATGAGAGGGAAAATCCACTGGGTTTTGCCCTGTGTCTACCTGGTCTCTCTGTGAAGCCCCATTTACTCCAGAAGACAGGTCCTTGGCCCTCATGGTCCTCAGAACACTTGGCCTCTGCTCAAGCTGCCAGCAGAGGTCCTCCACCTGAAGGCCTCTGCACTGCCAAGAGGAAAGGAATCCAAAGTGAGTCTGGAAGGGACACCGAGTAAAACCATGGAATGGGGGCAAGGATGACGGAGGGGAGAGGAAAAGGCAGAGCAGGAGGGCAGAGGCAAAAATGTGGGGGTCCAGCAGGGACCTGAAAAGACAGGCAAGGGCCAATGGTGATTCATTTTCTAAGATATAACGCACAGGAAGGTTTGTATGAAACATATTATGAATAAGAAGAGTGTAAAAAACAATGTAAAAAAAAGTGTAGAAAAAAACCAACTATGATGAGAAGAAAAAAGCAGCAAAAGAAGGAATCTTTCAAGAGCCAAAGGCTGGACCACCGAGTAGACAAGGCAAGCATGCTGGACCACCCAGCAATCAAGGCAAACATGCTGGACCACCCAGTAGACAAGGCAAACGTGCTGGACCACTCAGGGGACAAGGCAAACGTGCTGGACCACCCAGGGGACAAGGCAAGCGTGCTGGACCACCCAGGGGACAAGGCAAGCACCAGCCAACGTGTGTCTGCTCTCTAGGTTGCTGGAGACAGTTTCGTGTGGGTTCCATGATATCTGATTAGAGAAAACATGGAGAAACCATCAGTGCAAGTTAGTACTAATCACCAGTAAACCCACACACTCTCCCTTCTTTTGGGAAATCCAACTCCATCTGAAAATAAGGAATAGAAATGGGAAAATAGGGCATTTGTGTCCTCCAGAAAGGTAGTCCTAGCCTCCATTATCTCTGACTGTAACCTTGTTTGGAAATAATCTTTGAAGATATTATCAGTTCTTATCAATTTATCATCACTGTCAGTTATGATGGAGTCCAGTGGGTCCTGATCAATTGTACAGGTGTTTTTAATTGTAATAAAAAAGAAAGTTGAGGCAGAGGGAAGTCAGCTATGTGAAGATGGAGGCAGAGTTCGAAGACATGCGTCTACATGGAAAGCTGAAGATAGTCAGTTACCACTGACCCAGGAGGGAGGCGTGAACACGTTTTTCCCGTGCAGTCTTTGGAAGGAGTCACTTGACCAGCGCCTTGACTACTTCCTCTTCGCTTTCAAAACTGTGTGTTTCTGTCCTTTGAGGCCATCTGATCTTAGGGAGCATGCTCCCGACGCCCGAGAAATAAACACAAGTGGAACGTGATGGAGCCTCCATCCCGAGAGCGGGGCCCAACTTCCCCATGTGTTCCATCTTCTCCACGTCATCCACACTGCCGACACAGTAAAGCATGAAGGGGATCAACGAGTGGCCACCAACGGTACCAAGACTCCTGTGGGCTCAGAAGCGAACATCCACATCAGTCATCTGTCTTCCTCTTCATTTTATAAGTGAGGAGCCCAGCGGACAAGCCAGAGGAGGAAGCAACAATTCTTCACTTAACTAGCAGCTGCTTGTACTAGAACCGGAATACTGAACGGCTCACAGGAAAAAAGTGATTACAAAATTTAAAGACTTTCTAAAAATTCCAGAAGAGATGCTACAAACCCATCCAAAATTATTGTGGGAAATAAATTACAGCCACATAGAGCCAACGACAGATCCAGAAAGGAACCAGACTGGAAAAACAGTGCAGCCACCATGGAACGAAGGTGCCTGACCCCACAAACCACAGGGTGAACAGTCCCCATTCACAATGTCCACAGCACAGAAGGGACTCCTATGAGGTCCGACAATATCCTCCACGCGCCTGAGCCACCTCCTACCAATTCTAACAACAACAGTCCCTCCTGGGTCTCTCATTCTCCACTACTCAGTCCACTAATCCAGTGCTATCAGATCCAGTGCAACACACAACTCACAGACCCATGCACAGCGATGTGCTTTATTAGGGAAGTTACAACTCAGGTCAAGATAGCTTCTCAATGAGTACTTTCACAAGGGTTTGTAAAAAAGAAAAAAAGGAAAAAAAAGATAGCTTCTCAAGATGTTCTTTGGCCCTTGACCATGGCCTCTCAGCTCTAGGTCAGTGCCACAAAGAGCTGTTAGGCCTGCCAATCATGGCTTCTCCCCCAGGCCTCCAGGTCAGCACTGCCTCACGTGGTCTCTAGTTCTCCACTCTCACTGCACTGTCTTGAGCTTGGCCTGCCTCTGTTGCATACTCAGGAACACCAGGCACCAAAGGATGAAGGGCATGTTGTATATTTTCTGCTTCTTTCCTGCTGGTAGTTAAACTCCCCTTTCAGTCTCTACCATGCTCAATTTAAACCTGGGGTTATGGCAAGACCGACCAATCCCATCAATAACAGTCTACACATTCCTCTATGTGTTCCCATCCAGCGGGGGGTGAAGGTCACGGCCTGTAGCTAAGGTAGGCTATTTTGACCTCCCACACAGACCCTTCCCCATAAAAGTCGTTCTACGGCATATGGATAAAAACCACAGCCCCCATATCTTTGAGGTGTGTTCTTACACCAGAGGAAAGACTGCATCACAAAGGACCCAAATCACAGGTGACAATAGTCCTCTAACAGGCAGTAAGTTACGTCCCTGGATCTTATGTTAGCCAGCAAACCATTCAGTTCTTTAAATATGATGCCTCAGCAAGAATCTGCTAACACCGCTTTTCACCCCATCTCCAGATAAGCTCTGCACTAGGCCAGGGAATCTCACTCAGCTCTCTTCAGGGAAACTGAGATCGGGTGAAACATAAGACACCTTTGGCACATTACAAAAATAAAACATTTTTTACACGTAACTGTAATCCCAAGGTCTAATATCGGCATTTCCAGTTCAGGTGTAGCTCACCACTCCTCTCAGCACATAGCTCTTTCCATCTAACCTGAAGTCTCCCGACGCTGAGTCACACTTCACTCCAGCTGAGCAGGCAGAGGGGGGAGAGAAATACCTTCTCTCAAGCCACAATCCTCGCAGAATCTTACACCCAAGAGATGGGGTGGATCCTTATTGGCAGCTTTGATGTAGTTAAGAGCAGAGTTTCCTGAATTGTTTTTATAGAAGCCCTTCGGTTTAGTTTAATGATGGGGAAAAAATAATCATCAGCAATTTTCTGAGTCAGAAGGCTTAAGTGGATAAACTATTTCACCAGAATCATCTAGAGACCCCTGGTCCCCATCCCAAAGGAAGCTATTTTATGCTTGTAGATAAATATCAACATATTTAATTATCCACCCCAAAAAAGAACAAAAAATTGGCTAAAGCAAGAGTAAGCAAAGCTCTTCTGTAAAGAGTCAAACAGTAAATTAACACAACAGGCCATAATGCTAGGTATTACAATTTTTCAACTCTTCATAGTGTTAAAACACCCACGGACAGTTACAAAAATGAACAAATGTAGTTGTGCGCCAGTAGAACGTTAGAAGAGCAGTAACCACCTGGATTGGACCAGCCCGTGTTTGCCAAATGTGAACTATTGCAAGTAAAATCGTCAACTCTACTATTATTTATCAGTTAAAAGAAACGACAAAATCTCACATTTGGAAGTCCCTTTATACAAGAGAACGATCAACTGTGAGTTTACTTACAATGATTTAACTCTATATGCTTTAAGGTCAGAGAGAGAGAAATTAAGGGAGAGAAATAGCCACAGATCTCACAGAACCAAACTGACAGCTATGACGTTTATGAGGTTATGGTTCAGGCGGGAAACAGGATGTAATTCTTCAGTCGGGGCAGCTTTTCAAGAGTGCTCATAGGTCCTGTGACCTTCAGCCTTTGGGCTCCAGGCCAGGGTTACGAAGTTTTCTTAAGTCCAGCCAACTACGGTGTCTCCCCAAAGGTCCCTGGCTCTGGCTCTGTGGGGTAGCAGCCCCAGGGAAGCTATGTCTCATGTTAATGTCTGCTTTTCCACTGCTGCTCCTGAGTTCAAGGACGTCTTTACGAACAACATTTTGCCACCTAACTCAGGTAATCCCCAAGACCTCAGCTCTTGGTTTACAAGAGCTGCAGTTCAGGTCTGACATTCTAAATGGTTTTCATCCCTGTGCCCTGTCTGTGCTCTAGTATTTGTACAAGTGTACATGAGGCACTCATAAATTTATATGTAGAACTAAATATGTATCTATACGTACATCTTTCCTTGCCATCCAGGTGTAACTAACTCCTAGCTGACCCTCCAGCTGGTTTTCTGACGTAAATCACAGAGGACATTGTTATCTTTCTCCTGAGGAATAGCCACTAGAGAGGAGTCACATTTGACTTAACAGCGCAATTTCCTACCGAATTTAGTCTTATAAAACCAGTGGAGGACCCACCAGGAGTCAGCTGTGACTGGGGTTAATGATCATGACCCTCTTTTCTTGAGTTGTTAACCCCTGACTTCACTGATCTGAATGATAAACTGATATGAGTGATAACTGATAAAAGACTCTGCTCTGATCCTTGCCCTATCTTTCTTCACTTTTTTTATAGTAGTGGTTTCATAAAAGATTTGTCCTTCTGGGCTGATTTCACTCAGTATTATGCCCTCCAGGTTGGCCGATGTTACGAGATGTTACAGATTCCTGTGTAATATCCAATCATGTGTGTGGACAGTTTTGTTTATACTTTCATCTTTTCACCTCCTCTTGACCTGCTCCCATCTCTTTGCTGTCGTGAGAGCTGCAGTTATAAACGTGAGTGTGCAGACACAACCCTTTGGTGCCTGACTCCTCCTTCTCAAGAACCTTTACTGAGCAGTGGCATTGCTGGATCACTCAGTATTTCTTTAGTGTTTTGTTTTGTTTTTAAAGGTTCTTCAAAGACTTTCAATGTCTGGCACTATCTGGATTAGTCAATCTTTAAATTTTAATAAGTCTTCAATGAGTCCAGAGTTTTACACCCCACAAAAAAAGAATGAAGCTGTAGAATAGGGATTTATGTTTGAAGCTGAAAAGTACATTCGACACACACAAAAAAATTCAACACAAGCTTGTCTAAAGTTGCTGTCATATTGAACACATCAAACTTAATTAGTAATGATTTCAAATTTGGGGTGCCAGATTTCACAGGAATCAAGCCATTTGCATGTCTCTGAAATTTCAATATATTCTAAAACAAACATGTCCATCTTTCCACATACCTAGGCTCATGGAATCTGCCAACTGTATGAGCCCCTTACAAACTACCCACCTCATCAGCATCTCTACAATGTCTCAGATAAGGTATTTCAGACTTAGGAAGTACCATACCGTTTTCCTCAATGGTTGCACCATTTTACATTCTCACTAACACTTAGCTGGTTCCAGTGTCTCACAAATACTTGTTTTTTAGTAACTTGCTTAGTTTGGGCTGGTTCCTTTAGCTTTGCTATAATCTTGGGATGAGATAACATCATGGAGCCACGGTGGTAGAGTGGATTACATGTTGGGCTGTTAACCAGAAAGTCAGCAGTCATTTCTAAAAAGCAGGTCTTGTATTAAACTATCTCCAAGTTCACTTCCCAGTGTCCATGGCTTTGTGAGCTCCCCAAGGCATCCCTTACACCCAAGCAAATGCAGTCCTTCCAGGACCCATGCTTTAGAAACACCAGGGCCGAAATGACGATCTGTCCTCATGACCAGAATCAAGAAGTCTCTATTCATGGCTTTAAACAAACTGCCAGAGATGCTGCCCTCTGAAAGTGGGAACTGACCTTCACCTTACAGGTTCAAGTGTCCAATACATGTGCTCTGTGTGTGTTATGTGTGTGTCTCAGGGTGCTGGGTGGACTTGGTATAGTGGAAGCACACCATCTCTGACAGGCTGTCCTCTGTTACCACATTCTAACAGAACTCTGGGCAGTCTCAGGCCTGCCCTCCGAGTCCTTAATGTCCATTTGCTAACGGAGAGCAGCAGGACTTGTTTAACGGCCTGTTGGCCTGATTAGCGCTGTTCCGTAAACTAAATCATGTAAGTATTGTATGGTGAGTCTTGTACTCTCACCTGGGCCCCCGCAAATGTTAAAGGAAGACCAAGAGATTCACACAGCAGTCTAGCTCTGCTGAGCTCTAACCATTTCATTAATTTAACACACAGAGTAAAGAACGACGTGCAGGGTGGTGAGCGTGACTGGGTGGGTTATGCATACATTAATTCAGAGACTCAAAATAAATACCTGAGTTTCTTTTGGAAGTAAAACATGATGCCCATTTGCAAATGTTTTAAGGCCCCTAGGCTATTCTACTGATGTTTATGGGGCACTGTAAATTAGTTATCTGTATATTGTAAATCTAATTTTGAAGTAATATCCATTAATAAAGGGTTGAAGGTTTGGTTACATCATTTTTTTTTCTATTTGCTTAACACACTGCCGAAAATGACGGCAAGATGTGTTTCTAAGCACTGTCGTCAATTTAAAAGTGTGCGGCAACGTCTTAAATACACAGCTGAGTTCAGACGATGAAATGAGAGGCTCTAGATACCTGCTTCTCAAGGAGCTGGCGTGAACTCAGCAGGCTGCTCTGTGTGGACTCTGTGTAAGGCCCATCCCCTCTCTTGTCTGCTACTGCCCGTGCTCCACTGTTACATGATGCCTTGGGGATCAGCTTCCAAACAGAGTGGGCTTCTCTCGGAAATTCCTCAACCCTGATGCAGACCCCACACCCCACCTGGCCTCTGCACGCTTCAGCCACTGAAGGATTCTCACCTGCCCAAGTCTCAGGCCTCATCCCTCATCCCTCACCCTCTGGTCAGCCTCCTTCCTCCATTCTGTTTCACTTCATTTTCTCTGGCTTCTTCCTTGTAACTTTTAATATTTCATTATTAATCTGTGATGTTAAAATGTTAATGGCTGATAAGGCTGACTCCTATCACTCTATCCAAAGCACTCATAACCTAATAGAAGTGATCAGTGCCTTGATTAAGGAGTCTCAACTCTAGCAATCTCAATGTCACTAAGAGTTTGTTAAAATCCAGGTTCCTGAGGCCCAGGCTAAAGATGCTAAGTCTCTGGACCAGAAGTGCGGTTGAGGGGTCTACATTATTTAAACAGCACTTGAAGTGGTCTACAGAGAGCACTTGGAGAAACAGCTTACATCAAGAAATTACTCTGATGATGTCAATTTCAGGTATAAGGGCAGGTCAGCAGGAAGACCTTTTTAGATTACCGGGTCGGGGAGAGGGGTGCTTACAAATCTTGGTCAGTATTTGTACCACACTTTCAGACAACAAAACAAGTTTATAGACCTGACCTGATGCACTTCTCGGCAGATCCCCCCAGGCAGAGACTGTGTCCCCTCCATTGCACAGGACACTACCTTCAGTAAGGTGGTCTTCCCCAGCCTTGCAGCCCTCCTGCACTGCTCCTTGGACAGACCTAGTCCAATGGTCATCTTGAACTAGACATCCCGGTGGAGCACAGGGAATTTGCTTAAGGGATTCAGGTGCGACCTTACACTTGCACTTCTGCCAACAGGGACTGAGGGAACCGAACTGCCTGCCCTCATACTGGCTGCACTGTCTTGTGAGATTGTTCCCCGCGGACACCAGAAGCACTCGCACACGGGCAGAAGCTCAGAGGCGAGGACCCCACATCCATGCCCCGCACTGTGTGAAGTGAAGGGTGTAGAACAGCCCGCTGTGCTGCTTGGATACCACATCCAGACTGAAAGAAAACAATATGAAGTTAAAACAAAAGCAAGTTCATTAAAACCCAATCATGTCCTTCTCCTCCGTGGATTAAAACTGGGCGCAGTGAGCGATGGTTTTAATTATAGTCCTGATGTTGTAGCTGCTGCGCAGTTTATTTAAAGTGACAGTATCATTTTCTTATTACATAATTACTGCTACTGAATTTGTAATGTACACAAACAGGAGACTAATAACTCTGGGACGTACATAAAACTGATAGCACTCACCAGATAATAATCCTAATGTATCTATTGCAGACTGCTGATTCATACCTAATTTAGTTTGAGAGTTCACTAATTAGAGAGAAGATCATTACAGGCTAAGTTTGGGGGCAGGATTTGTATCTACAGAACTCCTGATGCTAAAAACCAAAAAGATTCTTGTAAAAACCAGTGTTGGCATGATTATCCTATTCTCTTTTACCCTGTTTAGTTCTGAAAACCCAAAATTAGCAGGAAGTTGTTAAAAGGACAAGATTTCTCATTAATTAAAGCTGATCAACCCCCTAACTAGAGAGCTCTGGTAGCTTAGTGGTCAAGAGCTGCACTGTCAACCCAAAGGCAGGCAGATCAAATCCACTGACTGCCCAACGGGCAAAAGATGGGCAGTTTCTCCTTCTGTGCCATCTACTACCTCTAAAAACTCCCTGGGGCGTCAGCTAAGAGAAGGTTCCAACTTGGTGATATACAACAACAACAACCCTTTACATAGTCAATATTTCATCAACAGAGGCAATGAGAGCAGAGGGAAGACAGTCAATTCTTACATTTAAAGAGAGCCTGGATCAGGTGAGGCTGAAGATACCTTAATGTTCTGTAACCTCAGAGTTACTGCAGAACTATGTAAATTCACCTCTCTAGATAGTTTAAAAAGAAATTTGCCACAGCTCTGAAATTTCCTAGACTGTTTTCCTCATGATTTTGTTAGAAAAAGCCAGGTTTATTGGTATCACAGAGAATGGACAAACTCCCAAGACTAGGTAGAGAGCTAAGATAGCTGTCCAGCCTAGAACCACAGCCATTCCCAACACCTTTCACCCCTAAAATAAATAGTCATACCCAAAGGGGGCAGGTTCCTACAACCATCAGTTACACAACACTCAAAGGGCATTTTCTCAAAAGCAAGGACAAGGAGGCAGGCAGGGCAGCAAAGTCAGTTGAAAGAAAAGGGGAACCCAGAGCAGGAACGGGGAGAGTGCCGGCGCGCTGGGGTGTGACCGGGTTGTAGGACTCTATCCAAACGTTCACCTCCACACCGATGCAACAAGAAAAAGAAGAAAAGCTGGAAACACTCTCAATTTCTCTGATTTAACACACAGCACGGTCACCTAACTTGGTAGTCCATTTCTGATCTGAGGTGGCTAAACATCCGACTCACTCGTACAGCAGGAAGAGAGACAGAAATTTTACTTATGATATTCATTTTATGTCTGTGAATTTCCATGAAGAAATCATGTTGTATGCAGACTTCAAAAGGTCCCTGTTTCTCGAACAATCCACATGTGAAGTTTCAAAGAGATGATCTGAATATCTTATACAATCTCATCTTATTATCTATAAAGTCTTATTATGTTCAAAATGTTGGCACACACTTTCAAAATAGCCAGTAATGGATGAATAATCATTTTCAAGTGCAGCAGGTGATGATGGCTTATTTTGTTTCTTATTGCTCCTTTGAACTTAATGACAACTCAACATGCTGGCGGGTTACTTAATGCACTCTACACTGTCCTCCTCCTGCCCAGCAACCATCCTGGAGCTCCCTCCTCTCTGTTCCTGGGGGTTATCTCAGGAAGTCTACGAGGTTTTAAGTACTGAGCCTTACGGACGGCAATGTCTTTCTTCTCTGAATGGGGTTGTCATTCCAGGGTTGATAACAATGAGAACCACAGCCACTGAAAGTTGATATTTGGAGTCAAGAACAGTAACGAGGGATTCTGCAGTTAATTATTGCAGTAATGATTATAATGACTGTAAATGAACAAAGCAATAAAAAATGCTGTAACAGCCAGTCTAACCACAACTTTACAATAACATATTAATAATGAAACAGGAATAAGGTATTTCTAACTGTGTAAGTAACAGCGGGCATGTGTAAATCCCCAAGATTGTGTATCAGGCTAGCTTGAGCAAAGGTTCTTTTGATAATGCTTAACCAAGAATTTCTTCCCAAGAAGAAAGTTGTTTATGATGGGTAACACTGAAAGTGGGAATTTCCAAAGTCAGTCATGCTAGAGCTATTGTTCGGGAAGGGTGTCTGTCTGCCAGGGAAGGGTGTTCATCTGCCAGGGATATATTCTGTCTCCATACCTTTTCAATCTGTATGCAGAACAGATTCTGGGACGCTGGGCTGTACAAGGAGAAATGTGGCATCAGAATTGGTGGAAGAGTCATCAACAACCTGTGTAATGCAGATGACACAACCCTGCTCGCTGAAACTGAGGAGGACCTGATGCACTTGTTGCACAAGGTCAAGGACTGCAGCCTTCAGTATGGATTGAAGCTCAACATCAAGAAATCAAAGATTCTCACCACTGGGCCAACTGGCAGCATCAGTATGGATGGTGAAGAGATTGAGATAGTTAACAGTTTTAGTTTAGATGGCTCCACAGTCAACACTCTTGGTAACAGCAGCCAAGAAATCAGGAGACGAATTGCATTGGGAAAGTCAGCTGTCAGGGACCTCTCCAAAGTAATGAAGAGCAATGACATCAGGCTGGAGACTAAGGTGTGCCTGATCCAGGCTATAGTCTTTCAAATTGCATGGTATGTGTCAGAGAGCTGGACAATATCTAGGGATGACAGAAAAAGAATTGATGCCTTTGAGCTGTGGTGCTGGAGAAGAGTGTTGAATATACCATGGACTGCTAAGAGAACAAACAGATTTGTCCTGGAGAGGGTGAAGCCGGGCTGCTCCTTGGAGGCAAGGATTCTGAGGCTTCGTCTGACATACTTTGGACATGCTGCAAGGAGAGACTGACTAGTCCTTGGAAAGGGACATCATGCTAGGGAGGGTGGAGGGACAGCGCAGGAGAGAAAGACCCTCGATGAGATGGATCGATTCAGTGATTAGGGTAATGGGAGTAGGTGTGTCAGAGACAGACTGGCACAGGGCAGAGAAGGGTTTAGGGCTCTTTGCAAGCAACTCAATGGCACATAACAACAACAACAACAACAACAACAAAGCTATCATGGTTCAAAACACACCGCACAGCCCCACTGGACCAGACATGACTACCAGCTATTATTTCTTTGGAGCATCTCAGATATAAAGGAAATCATATGTTGCAAGTAACTTTTTACTTACTAATTTTCAAATAACAAATTTTCTGTTCATATTCACATGTCATTTTTTACATTTGTTTTCCTTGTTATATCCATTTTCTTTCTTTTTAGTTGTTCAAATCTCCTTGCTATGGTAACACTAAACCTGAAAAGAAGCATCATTGATGTCCAGGTGACACGTAAGAGCCACAATGAAGGAAAGGACAACAGACGAAGGCCTTGCAGAAGATGAGAGACTAGAAAACGCCAAAAACCCGGAAAGACACTTCCAAAATCCACTTCCTTTTCAAATTTAGTGAACCAAAAGAGAACTCCTCCACTAAATGCTCAGGTTAACGGATGCAAACCATCGTACTAGCACCACTAACGATTGTGCGTTAAAAAAATAATGGTGCACAAGCTATATTTCACAACTGAAACCGTGCAAGCTGAAGACCCCAGAAATAACAGAAATACAGATCCTGTTTAATGGAATATAGATTATCAATCAAAAGAGGACCAAGCGAGGGTCAACATCCTATCAAAAATTTCTAAGTGGTAAACAAACAAGGTTCTGTAGTCATAATATAATTCTAGGGTGCAAAATAATGGTGATAATTATAAAATGGAATGGCTACTGTATCCCCCATCAGTCCATCCTGTATTTGTTATTTTGTTTGCAAATTATTCCATTCTAAGTAACTGACTTCTCAATCTGCTACAAACGGAGCTGGTGATTGGCGCAGCTCTAACATAACTGAAAAACATAAAAGTTATTCCATTCACAGAGGTTTTTCTTTATCCTTCCCTTCACCTATCTTCATGTCTAATACTTAGTGATTTTTTTTAAACCACAGAGTTTTCCCCTGTAATGGTTTTTGGTTTTGGCTTAACTGATGAGCTGCGAACCCTGGAAGAGCCTTGGTGGTAGGAAGCTGTACTGCGAGTCATTTTCATTACACAACTGCTGAACATGCATCACCTTTCCCAGGAAAACAATCCCATTTCTGCATGCCTCCCTTCCCTCCACCCTAAAATGTCCATTTTGTGGTTTCAAACTTTTGCTCCATTCAATCCATTTTTAGCAGGTCACATCTCAGAATAGGGTGACACAAAGAACAAGCCACTGTTTATGTTTAAACACTGTTGTTGTTATGTGCCACCAAGTCACCTTCAACTCCTAGCAACCCTATGTACAATGGCTCTGACCCTGTCCTACCCTGAGTCAGTCTCACTGTCTCCGACACACCTATTCTCCCATTACCTAGATACTGAGTCAATCCATCTCATCCAGGGTCTTCCTCTCCTGCACTGTCCCTCCACCCTTCCAAGTATGAGGTCCTTCTCTATGGACTGGTCCATCCTACAAATCATTAATAAATTTAATAAATAGTAAAACTTGATTAACTATTTCCCGTGAAATAAGGACCACTCAGTTTGTCTGCACATCCCATTCCTGGTCTTTATCCATTGTCGTTGTTGACTGCCGTCAAGTCAAGCATGACTCATAGTGACCCCATGAACAAAAGGCCTAAAGCCCTTCTACAATCATCACCATTTGATAAATGGTTCACAGTTTCCAGAGGCATGCTGTTTAGGAAGTGGATGCCACTCCTGCCTCCTACCGATCAGTTAAATATTGCTTCTGGTTATGTATCTCCAACAGATGGAAGACCTGTCAAGAGATTTATCACATTCCTTAGCTTAAAAGGGTGCACTGGAAAAGAAGCTGCAGCTCAAGCACTGCGCTGTCCAAGTGGAGGCTGAAAACCACTCTCTCCGTGCAGAGGCCAGTTCCGTGACGATGCTGCGAATAGTCAAGCCCGGTAAAGACGACAGAAGAGCTGAGAAGGAATGATGTGCCGTCGGTACCAGGTGCTGCACGCTTGCTTGCTCTCGCAGGACCTCACACAGTGAATGCCCATCGGGAAGCAGGGGTCTTTCCTTTCAGTTAGTCTAGCCAACCCAGGGCTGCACCTCTTCGTTCATGCAAATCCACCAACTGCCCTGTGGGAGCAAGAGGGCAATCTCCTCCCTGTGATTTACAGTCTGAGAACTGATGTAAGGTTGGTTTCGACAATTGAATGGATTGAGAAACTGCGGTACATTCATATGATGGAAGACTACGCAGCACGCAGGACCAGTGCTATTTCTAAACAGAAAACTGCCACCTACCTTGGGAGGGACTGGAGAGCACGCACTCAGTCTCATGAGGACAATTACTGCATAAGATCGTTATTGTAGAAATAAAAAGTAGCAAAACATGTAAGAGGATCCAAGAGGGAGAGGGTAGGAGCAGAAGGGTGAGGACGGGCAGGGGGGAATCAAAGGGTCGCACAATTTGATGGGTGGAGGGAGGAGTAGGTAAAGAAAATGGGAATCTGGTGTGAAAAACAATGCACACGAACTCTGCATGCAAACCAGTATAAAATAAACATTTATTTTAAAAAAAAAAGAGTTGGTTCCAATCTGATGGCAATGATTTTGAGTTTTGAGTCTACTCACTGATGGGCAGTTCTTAAAATCTATTCAGGCAACGGCCCAGTAATAAAACATCATTCTAATGCCACTGAGAAGTACCTGGGTATCATTCTGGAATCACACATTCGCATTCTAAACAGCACAGCCTGAAAGATCTAAATTGCTGACGGGAGCGAAGCTGCTGACAGCGCCAGCAGCGACACACTAGTGCACTGATGTCGGCTACACGATCAGTGCAGCATTTTTTAACGAGCCTCGCCCTTGAAGGTTCAGAAGTAAATACAAAGACACCCGTGCCGGTCACCACGAGGCACTCACACGATTTAAGAGAAAATTCTGAAAACATAGTACAGCAAAAGCTGCCAAATACTGCTTATCAAACAGTTCAACATTTAAGAAGCATTAGAAAAACAAGTAAACAACAGAATTGCACACCAGAGACCAATTTTGCATAACTACATACCACATTCCCATCGACACAGTTGAATGAAAATTACATAGATAAAAATGTGAAGGTGTATGGGGTTCTTTAAAATACATCTTCCTTCTTAGACAATGTAGTTAGAACTGATGAACATCACATACATGAAGCATCCAAGAAATTGGTGCAGGCTTATCCCAATGACTTAAAGACAAACCTTTATAGAGAAGTGAGACTATGTCATTCTTAAAGAAGAATTAAGTCTATATACTCACCCAAAACACATTTTATTCATATTTCAAATAAAAAAAGCTCCCTGACATTAAGTAAGAATTCATACCTGACTCTCTGCTTGGTTCTCAAGGATGGAAATTATTCAAGAGTCCCTCTTTATCTCAAGAAGCACGAATTAATACACATCATGTTTATTGCAGCTTTGTTCACAATAACAAAGAGTTGGAAACAACCCAAGTGCCCATCAACAAATGAATGGAAGAAGAAGCTGTGGTATAGTCACACAATGGAATACTATGCAACACTGAAAAACAAGGAACTCATGCAGTATTATTCAAAATGGGTGACACTGGAGGATGTTATGATGTGTGAACTATCTCAGACACAAAAAGACAAATACTGCATGGTGCCACTGTTGTAAAACAGAACTGACATCAGGGTTCGGGGGGAGACTGAGAAAGATGGGATAAATTATGCATACTGCATTGAAACAGATGAGGGAGAAAACTATTTAAAAGGGATATATGAATAGGTATTATTGTTATGACCAGAGAACAGAATGAGGGCTATATAGTGGAGTGGACTTGAGGTTGAGGGACGATGTAACAATTGAGGAATTTTTCTCTTACTTTTCAAAGAGAAGAGCAAACTGGGGTAGGCAGGGAGAAAAGTACAATGAATAAATGAAAACCCTAAGTCTCTGTAACTTTTCCTTAAAATTAATAATAAGTAAAAAAAGAATGTTTATTTGTGCTTTGTTGTCTATGCAAAGACATTTGACTGTATGGATCATAACAAGTTGTGGCTGACCTTGAGAAGAATGAGAATCCCAGAGCACTTAATTGTACTCACAAAATCTATACCTAGACCAAGAAGCTATTGTTTGAATGGAGCAAGAGAAAACTACCAGGAAAGATGTATGTGGATTGTATCCTTTCTCTTTATCTATTCAATCTGTACACTGAGAAAATAATTTAAGAAGCTGGATTCTGTGAAGAAGAACATGGCATCAGGATTGAAGAAAGCCTCCACAACAACCTGCACTATGTAGATGACACAACCTTGCTTCTGGAAGTGAGGGCACTTGAAATATCTACTGCAGAAGATCGACGACAACAGCCTTCAACATGGATTGCATGTCAACCCCAAAAAGACAAAAATCTGCACCACTGGACTGACAGGCAACATCAAGATAGATGGAGAAAAGACTGAAACTATCAATGATTTCAGCATCCTTGGCCCCACAGTCATCACTCTGGCAGGCAGGGGATGAACAGCACTGGGCAAGTCTGCTGTGAGCAAATCGCTCCAAATGACTAAGAAGCCATGTGGCCAGTATGAATACCAAGGTGCACTTGATCCAGGCCACGGCCTTTCAATAACTTGCTGTCTGAGAGCTGGGCAATAAATAAGAATGACAGAAGAAAACCTGATGCCTTTGAGTTGAGGTGTTGGAGGACACACTTAGCCCGGTGTGTTCACCTGGCAAGTAACAGATCTAACCCAATATGTTAGTCACGCCCTCCCTCCAGCAGGATCTGTGTTCGTGGGTCTCCGGTTCTTCTGAAGTATGTAACAACGCGGTACATCCTAACCTTAGCGCCAGGAGGGAACAGAGTCTATTTTGTTAATTCTAGGTTTTGTGCTGAACTGAAACACTGATTTTTCTAATTGACACATTTGTATTCTTGTTCAAACACTTCATTTTCTTTTTCTCCAGAGGACTATGTATTCGTAAGGCCCCTGCCTCATTCACTGCTGTCAAGTAGGAACTGACTCAAAGCTGATCCTCCGGTAGGTTTTCAGGGGTCGTAAATCCCATAGGGGATACTGGCCATCTTCCTCCTGCAGATTGGCTGGTGGACTCGAACCACCCGTCCCGGGGATGACAGTGCAACTCTTCACCTGCTGGACCACCAGAGCTCCCTTTCTTAAGATCAAGGACTGTGTATGGTCTTCAGTTAGGATTCCCAGTTCAGCCCCTGGCCAAGGACATTAAGATGCTTTGTACCTCAAGGTTACACCTGTAAATCATAAGATATCTAGATCCCATTGCACGATACTCAGAATCTCAAGATAACAACTTTAAATTAGATTTACATTTGCTTGGCAAGTTTGTAATGAAAGAATGAGATTATGGATTTAAATTTGATGTCTGACAGTTCCTGATAAGAGAAAATCCAAGTTGCCTACAATCATTCTCCCTTTATAACAAACTGCTGGCAACATGTGTGTAACACACACAGTCTGCGTTTATATGTGTGTGAACAGTGAGTGAAATGGAGGACTTGTGACCTGGTTACCCAGTGACGCTGTAACACAAATACCGCACTCATCACCCTTGAGTGGGACTGACTCACAGATGACCTTCCTCTGAGGTTTGGAGGGACTGTTCCCCTTCCTACTGGACAGCTGCCCGTGCACGTGCAGCACCCCAGGTGCCATCCGGGGGCCAGCTGTACATTCCCTTCCCTCAGACACCAGGGCCTCCCGCACCACAGTGGGACCTTCAGAGAACACAGGTCCCTTGGTCATTCTCGTGGAGGCTGGAAGCGTGGTCCAGCCGCCTTCTTCCTTGGCCTCAGCCCTGCACTCCTTGCTCCTTGGCACACTTTGGCTGCAGGCAGTCCTCAAGTGGCATCTGTCTTCCTCTATACTGAACATTTGGGGGGGGGCTCCTGTTTATTGGTCTGGCCAGTACTCAACAGGGGACATATGGGGGCCTGACCTGGAAGTAGGGAGGGGGTGCTGATGCATGCAGACATGCAAAGGTGGGTGGGAGGAGTCATGATTCTCTAAATAAATACTGGACACACGAGAAGGGTGCCCTCTGGACTGGGAGGGTCCCCAGGTACCGTCCCCTAATGGATGTGCGGACAGTGTGAGTGGGCAGTTGTCCGTGGTGGTCAGCCCCTGGGCCAGTGGTCCTGACAGAGGGCGCGGGGCTCCTGGAGGAGAGTGGCCACATGAAAAAAGAGGTCCACATGGAGGGGTGGCTGGTGGTCCACACAGAACAGGAGGGGGGCATCGGTCAGCGGAGGCCCTACATGACCTTCCTGAGCTCCTCACAGATGACCAGACCAAGGCCCCACCCCTGTGCCACAGCACGGGGGACCAGGCACCCTTGAAGAAGGCCTGGCCGCCCTTGTCCTTCAGGATCTAGCACCAGCAGCCGATTGTCCCCGTGTACATGATGTCCGCTCCTTTCAGGACAGACTGCACCATCATCCTCTATTGTTATGTGTCATCGAGTCACCTGCGACTCACAGCAGCTATATACAAGAGCCCTAAACGCTGCTCTATCCTGTGCCAACCTCACCGTCTCCAACACACTCATTCCCACCACCCCACTCACAGAATCGATCCATCTCATCAAGGGTCTTCCCCCCCTGCGCTGTCCCTCCACCCTCCCATGCATGATGTCCTCTCCAAGGACCAGTCCCTCCTTGCAACATGCCCAAAGTATGTCAGACGAAGCCCCAGAATCCTTGCCTCCAAGGAGCAGCCTGGCTTCACCCTCTCCAGGACAAACCTGTTTGTTCTCCCAGCAGTCCATGGTATATTCAACACCCTTCTCCAGTACCACAGCTCAAAGGCATCAATTCTTTTTCTGTCATCCCTAGATATTGTCCAGCTCTCTGATGCATAGCACATGATTGTGAAGACCATGGCCTGGATCAGGCACACCTTAGTCTCCAGCCTGATGTCGTGGCTCTTCTTTACTCTGGAGGGGTCCCTCACAGCTGGCTTTCCCAATGCAATTCATCTCTTGATTTCCTGGTTGCTGGTTCCAAGAGTGTTGATTATGGAGCCAAGCAAACTAAAACTGTTAACTATCTCAATCTCTTCAACCATCCATACTGATGCTTCCAGTTGGCCCACTGGTGACAATCTTGTTTTCTTGATGTTGAGCTTCAATCCGTACTGAAGGCTGCAGTCCTTGACCTTGTGCAGCAAGTGCTTCAGGTCTTCAGTTTCAGCAAGCACGGTTGTGTCATCTGCATAACATGGGTTGCTGATAACTCTTCCACCAATCCTGATGAACTTTCAATTCAGACATCTAAAGCCACTGTACACTGATGTGGCTTCATTAACATAACAAGAGTCATGTTAGGTGCCACTGAGCTGACTAACACTCACAGGGATACTATGAGCAGATCTCAACTTTGCCCTATCGTAAACCACCCTTATGATCTTCACAACAAAACAATGCTGATTTCCAGAAGTGTCACATCCATGGGAGGAGGACTGGAAATGCACGTATTATTAGGGGGTGGACAGAACACCATCTAATAGATCTGGATCAATACATTTCTTCAATCAGTGTTTGTCTTCAATTTCCTTCTAGACCTTCCATGGCAAATGCAAGATCTTAACTTAGCTGTACTTTTGACCATGTGCTTCCTTCCTTGGGAAATAATGCTAGTTTATCTTGTAATCACTTTGATTTGATTTTTATACCTCCTGATAAAACATTTTTTTATGCACATTTTTCCAAAAAGGGTGGAACTCAGGGTAGCAAGTTTTCAATGACAGCATTAGTTAATGAGGTTATAAGGCGTTCTGGTGACACAGTGCACAGGATGCTGAGTTGCGAGCCCAAAGGCTACTCCTCTGAGGCAGTTCCAATCCACCAGCAGCTCCAAGGGAGAAAACGAACACTGTCTTCCCACGAGATTTACCATCTCTGAAAATCCACAGCCGTCAGCTAGGAGCCAGTTCCAACCCCACAGCAAGGAGTTTTACTTAATGAGATTACAGGAGGCAAAGTCCAGGGTGATGTGAGGTCTCGTCAAGGACTGTCAAAAACACGGCTGGGAGTCAGAATGTCTGGGTCCTCGTAGTGCCGTGTCATCATGTGCTAAAGCTCTTCAATCTGCAGTTTCCTCACCTGTAAAATGGGCATAATATGAACATTTACCTCAAAGATTATTTATAAGGGTGTAAAAAGAATGTAGGCAACATGAGGACAGCTGCTTCTGACCCCTATTAACTCCACAAGGGAGGAACCCTCCGCATCAACAACATCCACAGTATGGGATGTGGATTCGATTCTCCTGGGTTCAGTTATGGTCTCCACGCTCCCACATCTGCTTCCGCTAACTCCAACAGTAACCCTACTGCTCTCCCACTGGGGCTGAAATCCACGGTAATGGCTGCACAGATAGGTCTCACAGAACAAACTCAAAATTATGGGGTTTACTAAGGAAGTCTACAGGATAGCCGAATTCCCTAGTTGGGTCAGCTACTCAAGCATGTATGCAGGCCCTTGGACCTTCAAGGTCATGGCTCTTAGTCCTACCTTCATGGTGTCTCCCCTCAGCCCTCCCCCAGTCAGCTCTGCCTCTTGTCAGCCTCCTGGTCTCTGCTGATGTGGGGGGTGCTTGGCGTAGGCCCCAGTCCATCTGGAACAGGATGGTCCTGAAGGGTGTGCAGGGCACTCAGCTTCTTCCTTGCTGACAGTGAGCCTCCACACTTCACTGCTAAACACGCTCAATTTAAACTTGGTCAGACGGGGAAAATGAAGCAATCCCATAATGATTAGTGTACGTGCACCCTATTTCGTCTTACCCCCAGTCATTGGGGAAAGTAAAAACCAACAGCGAGGAAAGTCCTTTGACCAATAAACCCGTTTTACAAAGGTTAAGTGAGCTTGTCCATGTAAAGCACTTTTTTTATTATTATTATTTTTGTGTGAGTGTACCGTCAAATCAGATCTGACTGGTACAGGAGGAGATTGTCCCTCCTTCCCCGGCAGAGCATCTGGTGGATTCGAACCATCTACCTCTGGGATTGTAGTTGCAGCTCCTTACCACTAGGCCACCAGAGCTCCCCTCATGTAAAGCACTTTTAATAGTGTCCAGAACAACTGAAAATCCTTGTCCCAGAGGCTGTTACAGGGGCTTCAGAAAATCTGCATAAAAACCACACATGATGTGTAATAAATACTTACATCATTTCCTTTGCTTTAGTTCTATAAAGTCACCTTCAATCTGATATCCTATGAGTTTAGATAGGTAAGTGATCCATTATGTCAAGTCAATCAGTTCTGTTAGCTAATTAAATAGGGGATTAAGAAAACCAATCAAGTCCTAAATATTGATATAATATTGACACCATCAAGTCCTAAATAATGATCTTTTTCTAACAGTTTCTGCAGGTACTAAATTGGCTTTCTCCTGTATTTTCACCACCTGACACTAGCTAGTGCAAACAGGTAAGCACTTGGCTAGGAAGTGGGTGCCCGAACTCACCTACAGACCCCTTAGCAGAGCGGCTGCCCATCTATTTCTGAAAGGCCGCAGTCATGTCAGCCTGAGGGACACGGTTCCAGCACACACAGTCCACAGGGCCACCGTGAGTCACCAACTTGGGAAGGTCTGAATCCCTGATACCCACCATGTGCACACTTCTACATGTCTCCATCAGATGAACTCACTCCCCAAAGTCAACTCTCTATTTTGGTAGCATAAAAAAATACCTACAGAATATAGGTCCAGGGACATTTCTTTTACAATACTGATCTTCAAAAAAAACCACTCACTGTCATCAAGTCAGAATCAGCTCATAGCAGACTCTCAATCAAGTCTCCGTGCCCATAAATTACATGAGAGGTGACTGCCCACCCTTCTCCCTTGGAGAGACTGGTGCCTTCCAGAAACAGGGAGGTGCCATCTCCCAATCATAAAATAAAATGCCCAAACTCCAGGTAGGAGCCAATGCGCTCTCCGGGTCAGGCTATCCACCCGAGGGCTCTACATGAATACACACACGTGTTACCCGAGCAAGAAAACGCTTTACTCCTCTAGAAAAGGTGCCACTGAGTCAGCCCTGCTCATGGTCACCCCTGCGTGCCAGAGGAGAGCTACAGTCCACGGGGTTTTCCATGGGTCCTGTTTGGAACTAGATCCTGAGACCATTCGTCAGAGGTACCTCTGGGTGGAAGTGAATGTCCAACCGTCAACACCTTAGCATGTTGACTCTGCACCACCATGAACTCTGGACTCATGAAGCAGGATCTATCTTGAACAGACCACTGTGAGATCAGGGGAGACGTGCACATCACAAGCTGATCTCACGTTTCGGGTACAGGAAATGCGGAAACACGGCAGACAGCATCATGAACACAGAGGGTACAGTGAGGGAGACTCTGGACTGAGAAGGTCCAATGGCTGAAAACAAACGAGGGAGCCCTTCGTGGCTGGCACTGTCCCCGGGCGCTTGCTAATCCTCCATCCCAGCTGGGTCAGGACACCTGCAGCATGCCAGCCCTCCTACGACGCTCCCACTCCTTGGTCCTAAGTCACACTTCTTCCACTCTGAGATTATCTCAAGCTGCCTTTTTTCTGCCTGCCATGAAACGACTGGCTTTCATCTGAGCATCTGCGAAATCCATTTTCTTCGCCCTTTGTTTGGAACACATTTTAAATACAGCTCCAGGAGGTGCTGTGCTTAATAACATCAGTGAACTGCACTCCACCTGGAAGGGCCAATAATGACCACTGGCATCTGTAAAGATTCCTACTCCCTCCTCTCCCCCTAAAAAAAAAAAATAATAATCCCTGAGCTGAATTATTTTTTCTAAATCGGAAACACAATTCTCTGGGACCTTAGCCATTTTCAAATGAACTATGAAGTCTTACTGGGTTGTTTTGGTTTGGTTTTTGTTTTTTTATGAACTGAGCACAAGCATTAACACAGGAACAGTTGGATGCTAATCATTTTACTGGAGAAAACACCATCGTACTAACAGGAGTGCCAGGGACAAGAAAAGAAGGAGAATCTTGTGTCGGCAGCAGGAGCGTGTCCATGGGCAGCTTCAAGTCCCCACACAGGCTGCATTATCACAGATCGTAAACAGCAGCCGAGCAGTCTCTGGGGAATTAGCAAAAGCAAGCATCCGAGTCAGTGAATGCCGAGGCGGCGCAATCTGGGCGTTACTGAGGAAGGCAGTCATCAAAGTCTGCTGGTGTATAGGCCACCTAGCATGTGGGTCTTTCCCGCTCAGTGCACTAGGGAGCCATCTCCCAAAGGACTTGGCTGCATCTGTTTACTGAAGCACTTCAATTCCTGAGGCCTTATTTGCTGCAAATGCCTTCAGTGCAGGTTGAACTTCTTCCTTCATGACCTGATTCTTGCTCAAACGCTGCTTCCTGAAGTGGTTCAGTGCAGACCTTTGGTGGACTGTGTGCTCCTCCCATCTCCTGCTGCTGTCTCCCACATCATTCATGAGTTAGCCCATCAAATCCTTCAGTGCTGCCATTCGAGGCTTAGTACTTGTTCTTCAGCTTGAGAAACACCGGGCGTGTCCTTCCCTTTTGGTTTATAAGTCCATCTGTTTGTACATTTTGATATAATACTTCCCTTTGTCTTCTTGAGCTGCCCTTTGCCATCTTCTGGTCAGCTCTCCTCAGGATTTCTTCCTTGCCTTTATTTTGGCTTATGTTCCAGGGTAAGTTCTAAGGTTCTTTCTGACATCCCTTCTGGTTTTCCATCCCGATCTTTGTCTTTATAATGACCTTTTACTTTCTTCATGGATGATGTCCTTGATGTCATGTCACATCTCACGTGGTCCTCAATGCATCATGTATGTTACTGAGATTTTTTTTTTTTTTTAATTCAGTTGGGATAAATTCAAAGTTGTGATCCGGCTCTTGAGAACTTATTTTAACAAATCTATTTTGGAAAAAGTGCAGCCAGGGTGCTCCTTAGAGGCGACGATGGTGAAATTTCCTCTGGTTTTTTTTAAATTGGTTTGCTTACAAAGTTCATACACATTCGGCTTCACTCGAGTCTTCATTCACATGATTTGTGTAATCGTTCCCATGCATTTTGTTTTATAAAATTAATCACCATTAGACTCTGCCCTCTCTTTTCAGGTCCCAGCTGATCTTTCCCATTTCCTTCACCCCCTCCCTCCACCTACCAAACTGTGCAACCCTGTGGTTTCACCCCTACCCATCCTCACCCCTCTGCTCCCACATCTTGCCCCCTTGGGTCCCCATATATGTTTTACTAGTTATCCTTCTGTTTTTACAATAATGGTCTTATGCAGTATTTGTCCTTATGAGACTGAGTTCACTCAGCATAATGCTCTCCAGTCTCTCCCAAGTCTCTTAGTCTCTTATACTTTGAGCATGTTGTCAGGAGAGGGTAATCCCTGGGAAAAGGCAGCATGCTGGCAAAGGTAAAGGGTCCTAGAAAGAGTAGCAGGCCCAAAGCAAGATGGACTGACGCAATGACTGTACATGTGAACTCAAGGATCAGAGGCGATAAGGGTGGCCCAGGGTCAGGCTGGGCTCAGATCTGTGGTTCACAGGGTCATCAGCCTGACCACACCTACAACAACACACTAAATCAAGCAGAATGGCTAGATCTGCCTTCCTAAACTGTAGAAGAAAGTGGGATTTGTTTGCCGCTTCTTCCGTTTTAATTTCAACTTACATATGAGTAATTAATGGTCTGTTCCACAGTCAGCCCTGGGCCCTGTTTTGACTCCTGACATTGATTTTCTCCCCTCTTTCCACAAATGTAGTTAGTCTAATTCCTGTGTGGTCTATCAGGTGAGGTACATGTGCATAGTTTGTTTATGGGTTTTTTTCAAAAAGTATTTGCAATGAACAAATAATTGATTATACAAAATTCTAGCATGTCATCTCCAGTCTCACTTCTGTCCCCAAGGCCACAGTTTCAAACAGGTATCGATACACACTAGAACTTGCTGCATTTTGTTGGTCAAGATTCTGTATGTGGTTCATCCGCTGTTCTCTGGATATGAGACCCTAGCTTGTCATACTGCCGACCAACGTTGGGTGTGTTTGCTTCCACAGCCAGGACCCTGCCTTCTCACCTGCTGATCAGGTGTGTCAGCCCCAGCACCTCTGTGAGTCAGAGAAGACTATTCTGGTGTCTGACCCAGTGACCTAGGCTTGTCAGCCTCTATAAGCACGTGAACTGATTTCCTCAAGATAAATCTCCCTCTCCTCCCTTTCTTCTTGCCGCCCTCCTTCTCCTTCTCTTTCTCTGTGTGTATCATCTCGCTCTCTCCCCCTCTCTCCATATATATGTCTTTGTGTGTCCTCTAGGGAACCCAGCTGAAGGTAACACAGTATATATACACGTGTTTGGAAAAAGCCCAGAAGTGCATATACTGAATAGTTTTCTCGTTCTTTTTAATGACGATCTTTGTCTGTCTTCACGTAAGATGCCCTTGATGTCATCTGACAACTCAACACGTCTTCAATTATGAGTGTTCGTGCATCATATTTATTCTTGAGAGGGCCTCCAAATTCACAGGATACACTTAAGGTTCTATTTTGGGTCTTGCTGACTAGTTCAATTTAATTTTAATTTTCTTCAGTGCCAATTTAAACTTGCATAAGGGGGAGAGAATAGTCTAAAAGTATTATATTTTAGGGCATTATTTTTATCGTTGGAGTATGCAATGAGGGTTGCAGAGT
>NW_006399950.1:2729743-2738682 GCF_000299155.1 Elephantulus edwardii | reverse complement strand
AAAAAAAAAAAAAAGAGTACCTGCTGGTCAACTCCACAGTTAGCCCCTGCCTTTGTTATAATTCAGGATACTGAGCTCTTCACTGTTTCTTCCCACAAAGAAGTCAATTTTATCCATGTGCATTCCTTCTGGGAAGGTCAATGTGTATAATCCCTGCTTATGTATTTTAAAAAGACACTAGAAATGAATAAGCCACTGACTGTACAAAATCTGTCATGTACCCTCTGGCTCTATTTCTATTACCAAGATTCTATTTTCCAACCATCCGTCTATTTTTTTGCACTGCAACCACCAATTATTATTGATGCATTTGATTGCATGCTCAGTTAATTTCTGACTACAAAAGCTGGCAGAAGCTCTCCATTTCTTCCCCTCAGGTGTTGGTGGTTGATGTGATAGTTGAGTCACGGTCATATTCGTATGTCTTCTTTTTAATCCTGACAGCATTTTCCTTCGGGACAGATGCTGAAATGCACTATTTGAGAACACACGTAATGCCGTTTCCTTTCAGTTTGACGTTTACGGTGCTGCAGGGCATACGACTGTCCACTTTATAGTGGTCAGCACCCATCCTTTCAGCTCACTAACACCTATCATCTCAATCTTTGTACATTTCATTTCACTTCTGACAACTTGCAGCATTTCTACATTCATGCCTCGTGCACTCCATGTCCAAATCGTTAATGGATTCATGCATCTGTTTCTCCTCATTTTGAGTCATGCTAAACGAACAAATGAAGGTCCTTCACTGAGTGAAAGTTTTACTCCATCCATGTGATTGAGGGAGACTCTACGAGGAGGCAGATCTTCCCCAGGCATATTTTAAATAACTGCCAACCTGAAGGCTTCATCTCCCAGCACTAGGTCAGACAATGTTCTGCTCTTATTCACAGGATCTTCACGAGCTCAGTACTTCTGAAGTGGATGGCTGGTCCCGCTTCGAACCTTAGTCTGGTAACTCCACTGAAATCTGTCGTCAATGGGTGACCATCCATTCTGTATCTGAATAGCAACACGCAAGTCACCACAGTACCACGATGTGACAGAAGAACAGCAAATGCAAAAGGCAGAGATAACATTCATCCACTCTGTGCCGGAACTGAATTACTTCCAAACTTCTTGTTAAATACTGTGACCGTAATAAGGAGAAAAATACCGACAATATCAATTACAACTTAGTTAATTAACCTGGTTAAACTTTAGCAGTACCCCTCAGTTTGTCCTATGTCACTGTGTAGAGAAGGAAAAATTCATTACAAGACACCTTGAAAGAGTCACCAGCCAGTCATTACTCCCAAATACACAGGTACACCTGTTCCTGAATTCAGTTTTTTCTTTAACTTTATTGCCAGCTTACGGTAATTTTATGGAAGTAATAACTGAGCAACTTTTTCTTATTTCTAAGTGCAAGACTTCATAATAAAATATTAAAAACAAATATTCATAATAAAAAGATGATACAGTTAAGATACACTTTTTTTATTACAAACATGAGTTTTATGAATCTACAGGAAAACAAAGCAGAAACCTCCTTAATAATGATCAGGACGGGAAGCTTTTCCTAATCCTGAAGAAAATGCCAACCATCCAGGGCGTGCAGGAGCCAGTGCGAAGGCTCAGGGCTTCCTTTTAGATGGAACAGCACCTGCCTTCCCGCAACACAGCCATGACTAGTGCACTTTCCTCTCTAAGAGCTGGATGTAAACAGCGCTCAACTGTATTACCATTTAAAGCTCATCATCAGAATAGCAATCTTGTTCTGCTAAAGCTCACTTGCTCTTTTCAAAAGACAAAATGCATTAATCAGTGAGGAAAGAATGATGCAAATAAATTCCATGACTTAAGTATTCAAAATAATTAATATTTCAAAAGCCAATGTTATCAGTATCAATAAGCAAATAAAAAAAATTTTCAAAGAGTTATCATTATGGTGAAAATCGTAATACTTAACACATATTTATAACCCTATGTATTGTAGCCAAAAACTTTCAAACACAGATACATTTATTCTGAATTTCCAAAACCCAGGATGTTACTATGCCATCTGGATTCACATTTCACTGAGTGCGGAACAGTAAGTGCAAAGGTTCTGAGTGTGACCTGGGCAGCGCTGCGCTGCCAGTAATGGGGTTGGGAAGGTGGGAAGCAATCTTCATTAGAGCAAAGCCTTTTGAAAGGGTTCGTCTCTTACACATAGACCTTTCCAAAGGCTACACCACCGTCACGCTTACACTGTTACACATCAGCCCTCTGACAGTTCGCATGTATACTAAATAGTGCTTTGTTCAAAGCATCTTGTTTTCATTTTCAATGTATTAAATGCCAGTAGATATGATTACACAACCAAAAACCCTGAGATACTAATTAAAAACAAAACAAAAGGGTTATTTACTCCAGCCACTCACCTAGCACAATGAAAAGTAACTTTTTAGCAATCAAAATCATAGTAACAAAGCTTCCAATGTTTCGTCTTGAAGTGTAATAGTATTTTATATATAATACGAAATCACAACTTAAAAACATACTTTAATGTATTTGTTGATTTTCCTAAAGAAATCAGAACTGCCACCCAAACAGATACATGCATACCCATGCTTATTGCTGCATTGTTCACAGTAGCAAAGAGGTGGAAACAACCCAAGTGTCCATCAAAAAAATGAATGGACAGAGAAGCTGTGGAATACTATGCAGCACTGAAAAACTAGGATCTCATAAAACAGTATCCCAAATGTGTGACTCTGGAGGGCATTATGCTGAGTGAAATAGCTCAGTCACAAAAGGACAAATACTACACAATGCCACAGCTATACAATAGGACTGACATGAGGGTTGGGGGGAAACTAAGAGGGAATAAACAATGTACATTGAAACAGATGAGGAATAGAACTGCTTAAAAGGATATATGATTAGGTATTATTTGCATGGCAATAGTCCAGAATAAGAGCTGCTTAGTAAAGTGGACTTGGGGGTAGGGAGATTATACAACAATGAAAGATTTTTTTTTCAAAGACAAAAGCAAACTGAGATAGGTAGGCGGGGGGAAAATGTACAACAATGAATGAAAATCCAAGTTCTCTATAAACTTTCACTAAAAACCTCAATTTATATATATATTTGTTGATTTTGTTACTAGAAAAAACAATATCCAAAAGAATGTATTAAAAAATGTTTAGGCGAGCTCTGGTGGCCTAGTGGCAAGAAGCTACACTGCAACCCCAGAGGTGTGCCGTTCAAATCCACCAAATGCTCTTCTGGAGAAGGAACAATCTCCTCCTGTACCAGTCAGATCTGATTTGATGGTACACACACACAAACAAATGATAAAAATTTTTTAAAAAAATAAAATGTTTAATACTCAGAAAAAAAATGGTTTTGAGGAAAAAGTCTTCAGAAGAAATATTTACATAAAAACGTCACTGGCGACTCCAGGATGAAAAGTGGAGCTCTGGTGGCCTAGTGGGTAGAGCTGGGCTGTCAGTGCAAAGGCAGACTGTTCACACCCAGCTGTCGTGCAGGAGAAAGATGGCCAATCTCCTCCTGTGGCATTTACTGCCTCTGAAAACCTCCCGGGGGTCAGCGGAGTCCGTTCTGACTTGATGGCACTGAGGTTTTGTGGTTGGTTTGGGCAAAACGGTTTCATGACAAGAAATATTTACATAAAAACCACACTGGAGATTTTCAGGTAAGATGGCACACTAGCCAGCTGGCAGATCAGACCCTCTGCACCCAGAACATCAGAAAACAAAGTAACAGGTTTGGATTCCGGAACTCTTAGGCTACAAGAAAAGACAAGGAAGTACTTCAAATACTGACGGAGGAAGGCAATGAATGAAGCATCAACTAAGAGCACGCAGGAGGGTGTCAACAGTACAGCACGGCTGCGCTGAACAGCTGTCTGTGTGGATGGGAACCCAGGACAGGGTAGGGTCTACCACCTCCCACGTGACCTATAGCTGCAGGATGCAAAGGAGGCTCAGCTCTGGGCTAGTTTAGGAGCTGGTCTAGTTATTCCGCAGCTTTCTCTGCTCTGTCGAGTCCTTCACTGTAACGGTCACATGTAGTCTAAACCCAAAGTCGACCCCAGCAAAGCCTGAACCCAACAGACTGAAAACACAGCTCAGGGGCAGGGATGAGGAGGAGAGAGGAGGGGGAGAGACGATGTGACAGGCTCAAAGTGGCAGAGCAAGCGGCAGTCAGGGCGGACAACCTTCCTAGGGGACAAACGGAAGAATCCACCTGCTGAGCCCTTACAGAGCTGTTTCCAAAACACTTCCTGCAGTTCCCGTCTCATGCACTCTTCAGGCCTGTCCCATGAGGTCAACGTCATGGAAGAGCAAATAGGATCACGGAGGGAGGGAGCAGAATTGGGCCACCACGGCATAAAGCATCACAGGACTCGTGAAGGGCAGGGTTTCACGTCAATAAAATGCTGCTTGGAAACGGAAAGGCCCAGAGCTGGAAAGGACTAGAGAGTCCTTGTCTACAAGGAAGTACATACCTTAGTCCCACCTGTTCTGTCCTGGACTTGAGGATGTCCTGAGAGACACGCTCTCTGCATACACCCCTCCCTCGCCCATTCCTGTACTTCCTCCCCTCTTAACTGAGACCCGCTGTCCTGGAGTGTAATCCTTATGGAGTAAAAGGTCTGATGTAAAGCCTCTACTTATTCCATGAGCTAAACTACCCTGTAAATAACACCCAACAGTTAGGGCTGCATACAGCAGGGGCTAATACCTGAAGGAACAAATGTTAAAAAGAAATACTTCTCATGCTATACATCAGAAAGCTGAGCAATGACTAGAGATGACAGAAGAAGAATTGATGCATGCCTTTGAGCTGTGGTGTTGGAGGAGAGTATTGAATATACCATGGACTGCTAAGAAAACGAACAGGTTTGTCGTGGAGAGGGTGAAGCCAGGCTGCTCCTTGAAGGCAAGGATTCTGAAGCTTCATTTGACATATTTTGGATATGTTGCAAGGCAGGATCAGTCCTTGGAGAAGGACATCATGCATGGGAGGGTGGAGGGACAGCGCAGGAGAGGAAAACCTTCGGTGAGATGGATTGATTCCATGATTGGGGTAATGGGGGTATGTATGTCAGAGACAGTGAGAGTGGTACAGGATAAAGCTGGATTTAGGACTGTTGCACAGAGTCACAGGCAACTCGACCGCACATAACAACAACAGCAACAATCAGTATTGATAAAAATATCTTAAAACTGTGAGGCCACCAGCTGTTCAGCAGGAGAAGGACGGGCAATTCCTCCCATGCGACTGAAAAAGGCAGTCATTCATTGCCTCTGAAAACTTTCAGACTGCCTCTGAAAACCCAGTCGCCACTACAGTACAAAACAACAACAATGAGTAAAGTTGCATTTTAGCAGCTATTGTTGTATGAAAACATAAGACCCGGGGGGAAAGCATAATATCAAAGCCCACAGAGGTGCAGTGACTGCCATGCTACCATCACTCAGATCTAGTGGAGGAATCCAAATCATGCCTTGGGCTTTTTTAAGAACAATGAAACAAAAAACTATATCTAAATCTTAACTCCAATTTTAACATGCTCCAAGTGTAGAATAGCTTTCTTCTTTATGTATATGTCGGTATTTTAGACAGTATTTCATATCTATGTCAAACACATTCATGCAGTCATCTGGGATTTCACATCTATTTATGTCATGCATGCTTTGAACATAAATTTCTCTTATATTGTGTAAATGTGAACCAAAATATATCACATCAAAAGAAAGCATTCCTCCAGTATCTGTCATCACAATTACTAAACCACTAACTTGTTTTGAATTTCCTCATCATTTTCAAAGGAAAAGAACTTCTTGTCCAATCTAAGTAAAAGTGACATTTTATTGTTTGTAGTGCAGTGAAGAAAGACAGCTAGGCTACCACCTAGTGGACTCTGTGGGTAACGCTGCTCCAGAATAAAGGGTTGAGTGGGTTGGTTTTTTTACGTTTTACGTCGGTTTGCTTACAAAGTTCATATACATCATGTTTCACACTATTCCTCATTCACATTGTGTTTCATACAATCATTCCGACTCAAAATGTTTTATCAAATTAATCATCATTAGACTATTCCCACCATTACCCAGTCTTTTCAGGTCCCCACGAATCTTCCCATTTCCTCCCCCCCTTCCACCCATCAAATTGTGCGACCCTGTAATTTCGCCCCTGCTCATCTTCCCCCCCTTGAATCCCAACACATGTTTACTAGTTATCCTTCTATTTTTATAATGATGGCCCAAAGTATATTTCACAAGTTAAGCAATGAACACTGTTTAGATAAACATGCTTAGACTTCTTCTCATTGTGAAGACCCCCCTCCAATCCCACAGCCTACAGTTTCTGTCTGTGACCACCTGCTTGGCAGTTAGACCATACAATGTTCCCTTGGTCGTGGAGTGTACTGTGGCGCGGGAACCAACTCACAGCTGACCCTCCAGAGGGTTTTCCGAGGCAGTAAATCCACGGGAGGTTGCCAAGCCTTCTCTAGCTGAGCAGCTGTGGACTGAGACCACGTGCCCACTTTACCAGGTTTTCAGAGACTTGAAATCACCTAAGAGCAGACTGCTCACCTCTCTCCCGTGGAGTAGCTGGTGGATTTGAACTGTACACCATAGGGTTGACAGCACAACTTCTTACCACTAGGCCATCGGTTAGGATGTGCTTATTAAATGTTAGAGTAATTATTCACCAAAACTTTGTCACAAAGGAATGCAAGCAATAAACCCTCAGTGAATATTCAATGCTCAAAGACAAAGACAATCTAGGATTTCTGGAAAATTAACTGGGAAATGTTAGGCTATGTTAAAAATTACGGTACTTGCAGGTTAGCAACAGGCTAGGCCAACAGAGAGACAGTAGCTTTTTACTGACAAGTCACTCATCACCCGCGGCTGCCTAGTGGGAACCAACTTCTGGCTGACCCGTGAAGCACTCGGGCTGTGGCCTGGGGCTGCCGGTGAGATGCTGCCTGTGGCCGGCAGTGCAGCAGCCACGACCTTCCCTCTCCCTCAGTTCTGCCTCTCCCGCCCGGGTCCCTTTGCACACTTAACCTACATTATGCCCATTCTCCAGTGCTCTCCTCGCTCCTCCTTTTACACATTATGCCATGATGCAAAACAAATCATTTACGCCTCACTTTGTTCCAGAAAAGGTTTGCCGTGAATAATAGATAATCTGGTCTCATGTTTAGTGAATAAACATTTTCTATTTTTTCAAGGAAAGAAAATCAAGCTGCTTTTTATCACTTTATGTTCACATTTGATTGATCCTTGATGAACATGTGTTTTTTGTTCTACCTTTCAGGAAGGACAAAATTAAGCTGCACGCACATAGTTAAAAAGCAAACTGGCATGAATTCCAGAAAGGAAAGCAAGGACTTTTATTTCCATGTTAGATGGTGGCCACATTTCCAAATGTGTAGTCCTCTCCCTATGTTTCTCAAGGTTGATTTTCGGCTTTACCTTCCTGCAAAGGCCTTGTGCACATCCCCACCCCCCATGCCCTCCCTCTTCCCTCCTCACCATCTTCACCGTTACCTAGAAGCCTGTTTCAGCAGCTAACTATGTTTAAGAATCAGTCAATGGTTTCACTTGCCTTAAAACACAAAACCAAAAATCAAAACAACATGTTGCAAAAACAAGCCTGGATTATGATTCAGTCCAGATGGTTTGGAAGAAAATTAAATTCCAATTGTTCAAATGTAAATTTGTTCATCCAAAATAAAATGTTCCATGGTTCTCTATTACTAATTAGCACAGGGATTTTTGTTTCTAACAAAAGGGGAAAAATAACTATTGGCTTACTGTCTCGAAGGTGACTACTTGCCTTAGAATGCACAGACACTGCCCATCACCCTTTGTGCTGAAAAACTCACATAAAAGAGAACAAGCTGTGTGCCTTTAGGCCTTGGCTAAACACAAGCTGTTTTTGTTATGTGAAATCTCCAGGACCTTAGAAGGCCCTTCAACCACAGAACTGGAGACAGGTGGCTCCATCAGAGATTGACACGCCCAACAAACTTCAGGCAGCCACAGGGCCTCCGCTCAGCTTCCTGGCCCTTGCCGAAATCAAGTACACCTTTCACCTACCAGCCTCCTCCCCCCCACCACCAGCTGCCCCTCTCCACCAGCCACCTCTCCCCACTGGCGTCCCCCCCACCCGGTTAGAGTGCACTCCACACTTGGCCTTTGTGTCTGAAAGCTAAGCGCAGAGCAGACCGCTGCCCTCAGGACACACAAAGGTAAGCTGCCTGCCTCACGCTTCAATAAAGCCAAAACCCAACAATGAATGCCTACAAAATCTAGAGTCTGCAAAGCAAAATCGAAGCTTGTGGTTTAATTCCCCAATTAAACAAAAGCCCAACTAAAAGGAAAACTACAGCTAAGACGCCAAGAACAATGAAAGGCTCCTGAAGTTCATCTCCAGTGAGAACTGCTTCCCATCAACCCTCGAGGCTCTGAAAAAACCAAATATTTAATGTCCTTCTAAAAAGAGCTCATAGACAAATTCGAAAAGATGAAATTTACTTGTTCAGAGCTGACACATGAGCGAGGCAGACGTACCTGAAAGCATGTGACTAACTACAAGCGACTGTGAGAATGAAGGTGTTTGCAAAGGACATAAAGCGTAGAACACCCCCCCCCAAAAAAAGGCGGTGCGAGTCACCAGCAACCCGAGCTGAGAGTTGGCAGTCCCCTTCCTGTAGGACTTACCTGCCCCAGGCCCACTATCAGGTTGCTAGTGGTCAGCAGTGGCTGGATGACAGTGACAGTGAGCAAAACGACAGGGAGGCGAGTGCTCGGCGTATTGGTCACGTCTGAGAGGGTTGATCATTTGGGCGATGGATTTTTGTACTCCCTCTCCTCGCTCAGGTGCCTCTCCTCAGGTCTCTCTCACCTCACCCAGGTGCCTCTCCT
>NW_006399950.1:2691156-2729508 GCF_000299155.1 Elephantulus edwardii | reverse complement strand
CTCTCTCTCCTCGCTCAGGTGCCTCTCCTCTGGTCTCTCTTCACTCAGGTGCCTCTCCTCAGGTCTCTCTCACCTCACCCAGGTGCCTCTCCTCCTTGCTCAGGAAGCACACCAACTGTAACATTCTGGCTGCAATGATGGGATGTCGCAGAGGAAATCTCAGTGCCGTCTAGGGCTGTTACCAGCAGTCATGGTCACAGCTAGGGTGCTGATGGGGAAGTCAAACACCTTGCGGTGCAGCCAACAGCTCTCAGGTGACCTTCCAGCAATGGTCCTGCACCTCCCACAGTGGCCGGCCAGGACCACGGGAACTGAGTGATGTAGGCTCAAGGACACTGGTCAGTTCCCGGACTGCGGGCAGGGCCCGGCCTGAAAACTGGCACGCAGCTTACTTCTACCAGGGTCAATGCTGCAGAGGGTCAGGGGCCCCTGCGACCACTCACAGGAGTCTGTAGAGACGTGTAGGCTTTGGGTCTGAGGTCCATCCTGTGAGAAGCTTCTAGGCCTGGAAAACATGGCGGGTATAACGGGGCAACGCAGCAGCCCATGCAGGGCTGCAGGTCTCTCCTGCTCCCTGGACATCCCGAGGGGGCCAGAGGCCTGAGTATGTGTGTGAGCGGGAGGCCGGCGGCCATGCAGTGCCCTGAGCCGCATGGGGCAGCCGGAGGCACATGACCTGCGGTGCCTGTGGCCGGAGTCGGGACAGGCCTGGGGGAGGGTAAGCATTTCCCCATCAGGGACCTGCTCCTCTTGTTGACGTCTGACCCCCATACACACTGAGGGCTCTCACTTGGCCACCACTCCCCACTGTGTCCAGCTCATCGGCAGATGAACCAGCTCCGCGGAACGTCAGTGCCAGCCGTGCACGGGCCACTCCTGACTGCACCGCTGCAGGCCTTTCTTCCGCGTGCCTCTGGGAGGCTGACCACAAGCAGCCCGGTGCCCACGAGGTCTCGGGCGGTTCGGGTCAGCTGGTTCGGTTCTGCTTTGTTTTGTTGGGGTGCGAGTGGCCGCCACGCAAATGCCTGGTGTCCCGGGCGCTCGGGGGCTCAGTGCGTGGTCAGCCCAAAGACTCGGTTCGAATCCACCGGCCAACCTCCTCCGAGCAACCTGCAGCCTCTGAAACAGCGGTCAGCTGGGCTGAGCTGAGGGTGGACAGTCGGCGTCCACGGGTCAGTCTTCAGGGGTCCTCGGGTGCATGCAGGTCAAAACGTGTCCCCTGCTGCAGTCCAGCGAACTTACACACACGAACTTGGACCTCTGACCTCACCGCCATACCGCGATATGCGCACAGGCAAGCTAACCCAGGTGGTCAGCACTTCCCAGCCTCGGCCCCTCGTTTGCACCTGGCCTTGACGCCACGAGGGACGCACGCGCTCCTACGTCACGTCACGTGCGCGGCTGGGACTACAACTCCCAGGAGGCGGCGGGGCGGCGGCCTCCCGGCATGCCTCGCGGGCGCGCGGGCCTCTGGGAGATGGCGGCGGGCGCGCGGGGGCGGCCGTGGGGCGCGGCAGACCGTGAACAGGAGCCCGGGACCCCGAGCGCAGGACTGGACGTCGCCCGCGGCCTGGAGAACCTGCCGGTGGCCGCCTGGCCCCCGCGCGAGCAGCCGCCGCCTTTCCAGGTGGGCGGGCCCAGGTGGAGGCGGGCGGGCGGTGATGGCGCGCGTGCTCGTGGGGGTGATCGGGGACGTGCGCGATCGGAGGCGCGCGTGCTTGTGGGGGCGCTCGGGGGCGCGCTCTCAGGTGTGCGCGCCGCAGCCCCTCCCTGGGGGCGGGCTGTGCAGTGTGTGGACGCGGGGTTTGCTCCCTCTCCTCCTGGGCCCTAACCGGGCCTTTCTAGCCGCGAGCGCCCGCGCCCTGAAAGGTGAAGGTCGTGTGGTCCCCAGGAGAGCACCTGCAGACTGTAGAGCTGATCTTGGGGCCAGCGCAGCTGCTGTGGTCGAGGGGAGGTGGCCCGGGGTGAACTTAGGCAGGTGAGTCAGCCACCCTGGTTCCACCGGTGGAGGGAAAGTGCAAGAAGTGCGCCTGAGACTTCACCAAGCACAGTGCTGTCCCCCGAGCACAGTGCTGTCCCGGAGCGCAGTGCTGTCGCCCAGTGCAGTGCTGTCCCCGAGCACAGTGCTGTCACCCCCCCCAGTACAGTGCTGTCCCCCGAGTGCGGTGCTGTCCCCGAGCGAGCGCAGTGCTGTCACACCCCCCCCCCAGTGCAGTGCTATCCCCAGTGCAGTGCTGTCGCCCAGTGCAGTGCTGTCCCCGAGCACAGTGCTGTCACCCCCCCCCAGTACAGTGCTGTCCCCCGAGTGCGGTGCTGTCCCCGAGCGAGCGCAGTGCTGTCACACCCCCCCCCCCAGTGCAGTGCTATCCCCAGTGCAGTGCTGTCGCCCAGTGCAGTGCTGTCCCGTCAGCGTGGTGCCCTGTCCTGAGCGCAGTGCTGTCCCTCAGGATTCTTTTGCTTCTTCACTCAGTCACTTTCCTACTTGGCCTTAAAGCACCATCATGATCCATGGAGAAAAGATTCCATTTTATTTGGATCCAGAATCAACACCCATGGTGGCAGGCGTCAAATCAAGAGACCTGTTGCATGGAGGAAATCTGCCAGGGACCTCTCCACAGTTCTAAGGAACAAAGATGTTAGTTTAAACACTAAGGTGCACCTGATCCAGGCCACGGTCTTTCAGTTACTTGCTCTGCCTCTGAATGTTGGCTGGTGAAACAGGATGACAGCTGTGTGGTGATGAGCACTGAACGTCCGTGGATTCCTGAAAGAGCAAACTCCTCTGTCTTGGAGGGAGTGCAGCCAGGGAGCTCCTTTGAGGCGAGAATGTGGAAGTTTCATCTCTCCTACTTGGAGCAGGTTGTCGGGAGTGGTCAGCCCTTGGAATGGGACCTCATGCTGGGAAAGTCAGTCGGAGGGTCAAAAGAGGAAGACCGTCCACAGCATGGATAAGTGCAATGGTTGTCACAGTGGGCTAAAGCAGATCAGACGTTAGGAATGGCACAGGGCAGGGCAAGGTGCAGATCTGTTGTTCAGTTCAGAGGGCGCTGGGCATCAAAGTCACCTTGACGGTACCTAACAACAGCTACTTCCAAGCCAAAAAACTGCCTAAGGAATGACCACTCCACTCCCAAGCCCCCAAAAAGTGGCTCTTGAAGTGGAAAAAATACTAAAGATGAAGGATGAAGAGCTACGTTTAAGGCTGAGTCATCTTAGTTCCTCTGAGCTTATTTTTTCCCTCTGCAAAATAAAAATAATGTGAATATTTATACAACCCTCTAGATTCGTCAACAACCTGTGTTATGCAGATGACATAAACCTGTTTATTGAAACTGAGGAGGACCTGAAGCACTTGCTGCAGAAGGTCAAAGACTGCAGCCTCCTATATGGATTGAAGCTCAACATCAAGAAGACAAAGATTCTCACCACTGGGCCAACTGGCAGCATTAGTATGGATGATGAAGAGATGGAGATAGTTAACAGTTTTAGTGTGCTTCACTCCACAGTCGACACCCTTGGTACCACAGCAGCCAGGAAATCAAAAGATGAATTGCATTGGGAAAGGCAGCTGTCAGGGACCTTTCCAGAGTACTGAGTAACAGTGTCAGGCTGGAGACCAAGGTGCGCCTAATCCAGGCAATACTCTTTCCAATTACGTGTTATGCATTGGAGAGCTGGACAGTGACTAGGGATGATAAAAAGAGAGAAAGAAAAAGCCTTTGGGCTGTGGTGCTGGAGAAGAGTGTTGAGTATACCATGGACTGCTAGGAGAACAAACAGGTTTGTCTTGTAGAGGGTGAAGCCAGGTTGCTCCTTGGAGTCAAGGATTCTGAAGCTTCGTCTGACATACTTTGGGCATATTGCAAGGAGGGGCAGGTCCTTGGAGAGGGACATCATGTTTGGGAGGGTGGACAGACAGCGCAAGAGAAGACCCTCAATGAAATGCATCGATTCAGTGATTGGAGTGGTGGGAATAAGTGTGTCAGAGACAGTGAAGTTGGCACAGGATAGAGCACCATTTAGGGCTCTTGTACATAGGGTCGCTGTGAGTCACAAACAACTCGCTGGCACATAACAACAGCCAAAATAATGATGTGAATATTTACAGCCCTCTAACCATCATAGGAACCCTCGCTGGCACAGCATTAAGCTGCAAAATGAAAGGATTCTAACTCACTAGCCACCCTGAAGGAGAAAGATGTTCTCTGCTCCTGTGAGGATTTGGAAGCCGACAAGGCAAGTCTCCATTCTGTGGGGTCGCTGTGAGTTACAGTCACCACCACAACAGAACATAAAGCCATCAACACCCAAGGTTAGCTGTCCTTTCTTCCTAGAGTGTTTGAGGATCAACTATAATAATATATTGAACATCCATTTTCAAAGAGTGGAATAAGATATTACTATCAGAAACTATATTCTCCCACAGAATGCCTTGTTACTGATAGTGTTGTCTGGCGCACTGACCCCACAATGTCTCTGTAAGAGCCCACCATGTGCCAGGTGTTGTATGAGTCCAAACTCAGAAGGTAAAATGATCACTCACATCCTTGCTCTGGTGATTACAAGAGAAAACAGAAGGAAGATAGCTGCTGTAAGAAGGGAAGAAGCAGCAGCTATGTGAGGGACCCCTAAATGTTGAATTGATAAGCAGAAGTGCAATTTAGAAGACTCAGTCCTGCAGTATCCTAGTTACCCAGCTCTATGCACAGCTGCAGATAGAGTTAGCATTACATTAAGACAAATTTCTAGTATTACCAAAAGAAAGTGTTCTTAAACATTTCCATGACAAGCCTAAAAGGATCTTAAACTAATTTGCTTCCATATGTTCATGGAGTACAAAAACCATTCTTAGGAAAACTCAAAACAGCTTTCTTGCTCCAAACTCTGCCTTCACATGCATACACACACCCAAGAATTAAAGCACCAAAAATCAAGGTAAAAATAACTGCCTGCTTTGCTTTGGGGTATGAAAAGGCAAAAACAACAACAACAACAAAAAAAAAACCCAACCCAAAACCATTCAGATGTTCTGTTGGCAACAAGGATAACAGTGCCATCAGTATTAAAAGCCAAGTAGAAAAGAAACTGGAAAACAAACCCATGGAGATGACCCTTGTTTTCAGGCCTCAAAGCCCGCTCTGGCCAGCTTTGCAAGCCCTCAAGTGGGGCCTTGGGACTGATCTGACTCACGGGCTCCTAGTAACTCCTTGGCACATAAACAAACTCGTGGGGCTCTGGGCCAAGTACAGAGATTCCTGTCGCTCGTGATCCAGAACCACCAAAAAAGGAGTGAAGACTGTCCAGCGTTTCCTCGCAGTGCAGGATGCGGCCCAGGGGTTAAGCCCCGACCAGCATGCACTGTCAGGCCTCCTCTCCAGCGGCTTTCACACAGAATGGGATTAGAAAAGTTAGCAAACTCCAGTCAGGTTATCAAGCAATCCAGTCACGTCCCGTGCTCTGCCCAATAGCCTGTAACCTAGAGGCCACCCCACAAGTGTGGGGAAGGGCTGCCAGTCCAAGGGAGGTGGGCAGTCCCCCGCCTGTGCCGTTTACAGCCCCGGAAACCAGCTCCGAGGTGCTTCCAGCTGGTTGGCAGTGAGCTGAGTTTGAATCTGTGCCCAATGTTATGGAAGGTAGGAAGCTGGCTTTTCCAAATCATAAAGGCACAGGACTTGTGTGGAGACCTAGAAAAGCTCAGTACAGTAACACAACTACAAAGCCTTATGGTCTGACATTGAGAGCCCAAGTTCATGCTCTTAACATTAAGTGCAGGCCAACTTCAGGGGGGGAAGTGTTAGACATATTGCTTTAGCAGTCCCCGTGGAAAACAAATCCCTCCTCTGCTTCTGTGTCACATGACATTATGCTGGGAAAGGTGGGGCCTCAGAGACAGAGGATGACCCTCAGGAAGCAGGACTGGCTGTACGAGTGGGCGCACATGTCCAAGCTGAGGAGATGGGACAGACTAAGGCAGTGTTCCAGAACCTGCCGCTCCTAGAGTCAACAGCGGACATCCCAGAGGTGGGCCTCGTTCTCTGCCCCAACTCATGGGCCTGTCCATAAAGAAAACATTGGTGATGGGACCTCGTGTGTTCTGACCAGCCCGTCGGGTCCCTGCACTGAGTAAGCTGCGGCATCTTTCGCCTTCAGTGCAGCTGATGGACTTGAACTGCTGATCTTTGAGTTTTCAGCCCCACTGTCTGACTGCGCCCCACAACTCAGGCTTAGTGTAGGCACAAACAGCCCTGAGGGTAACACTCATTCCAGGTCGGCCTAGTCCTCGGTTTTGTAGCAGGAAGTGGGGTACAGACTGTATGTGCAGAGAGTATTGCAGATTGGCAGTGTCCAGGCTCAAGGGAGCTGACACTGTGTGCCGCACACTTGCCATGGCCTTGCAGATACTCAGAGTTTAACAGTTTATTTGGCATACGAACGTTTTCATAGACTGTTCAATAATTGACTTGTTTCTGAAAAGATCAAGTCACTTTTCTGTATGAGGTTAAGAACCAGAGAAGAATCATCCCACAATCACGAAAAACCAAACCCGGATTTCCATGGCAGGCTCTTTCCTGTGGTCGTTTTTGTCAGGAGCCGTATTTCACTGACAGAGGAGAAAATAGAGGCAGAGACAGAGGAAATAGTTTGCAGCAGTCCTTGTTTCAGATTCACGGGGGAAGACACAGTCCTCTTCTTCCAGCAGGAAGCTTTGCCAGTCTGTCAGGCTTTGGAAGACGCCTACAGCTCATTTGACATCAGCTGCCATTTATAGTCTTAAATCCCTACAGGATCTTAGATTGGACATCAAGTTTGGGTAGCAGAATTTAAAAATATTATCACTAGATTGCCCAACATTTTTAAAATCTGCAGATCAAAGTCTTTGCATGCCTGTCCATGTGTAAATGTGTCCAACAAGAAACAGTGTGTTGTCCCAATGAGGAGCTGTGGCCAGTGTGACATGACCATATAAGGAGGTATCCGTGTCCAGAAAAAAAAATACAATCACTTCATAGATTAATGATTCATACAGTGATCTTTAAAATGTGAACTTTTAAGAGCAAATCAGTTTTTAAAATTCTGAAAAGCTTAGGAAAGAAATAATAAAATCCATCTTCCACAAGTGCTTCTTAAAACTCTCTCAAAAACTGTTTACATGCTGAATCTGAATCCTTTAAAAGGCTGAAGCAGACAGGGTGTAAAGCGGCAGTCATCGAGTGTGCCTGATGGGACCTCTCGCTCAAAGCCACCCCGCAACCCTCTAGGACATCCGGCTGAGTCCCAGGAGACCCCGCAGCAGAAGCTGTTTGTCGTCCCCCCCCAAATGGCCTCCCCCACTGCGGGCCGTCCCCCACAGCGGCCCCACACTCCCTCCTCCAGCTCAGCCTGTGAAGGTGAAGGGCTTTGCAAGTCCTTACAGAGCTCCAGTGTCCTCTGAAGGAAGTGTGGCCACCTGCTGCTCGTAAAAAGCCTGGCCTGGAGAAGGAACAGTGATGGAGGTTGGACTGAAAGTTGTGATGATGGAACACTCCCCTGGTGCTGAAATGTGCTGTCAAGTAGACCATGACTCATGGTGACCCTGAACCCTGCTCTGTGCTGGGCCCGTCTCACTGCCTCTGACACTCATACCCTCATTACCCGATACTGTGTGAATCCATCTCATTCAGGGTCTTCCTCTCCTGCACTGTCCCTCCACCCTTCCAAGCATGATGCCCTTCTCCAAGGACTGGTCTTTGCTGACAACACGCCCAGGGAGTGTGAGACAGAGCCTCAAAATCCTCGCCTCCAAAGAACAACTTGGCTTCACCCTCTCCAGGACAGACCTGTTAGTTCTCTTGGCAGTCATTGGTATATTCAATACTCCAGCCCAATTCAAAGACATCAATTCTGACCTCTGTGGTCATTGTTCAGGTCTCTGATGCATAACAGGTAGTTTCAAAGACCATGGCCTGAATCAGAACCACCTTAGTCTCTAGGCTTACATCATTGTTCTTTAGTACTCTAGAGAGGTCCCTGACAGCAGATGTTCCTAATGAAATTCGTGTGTTGATTTCCTGACTGCTGGTCCCAAGTGTATTGACTGTGGAGCCAAACATGCTGAAATTGTTGATAACCTCAATCTGTACAATCTATCCCCTCCTGGAAAGCTGAGCAGCAGTCCCCTGCAAAAGGCACTTACCAGAATGCAACAAGGAAGCGTGTCTTTACTGGAGGGTCAGCCTTTATTGAAGGACGGAATTTTTGTTTTTAAATCCATAAACTCCTTCCTGGAAAAGAATGGATTCAGAGGACATGTTGATGAAATTTCTCTACGGTCTCAGTTTTGGAAAGAGTGCTGCTTGTGAATAGTGAGGCTGTTCTGTCTGACCCATGTCCATTTTACAGCTAACTCTGTCTCCTCTTGGAAGTGCTTGGCTACCCCAGGCTGAGCAAGGCGTCCACACTCAGCTTAGGGCCACAAGTACAAATTAATGATTTCAGGTCCACATAAACAAGAATGCTTCTATTCGTTTAAAAAAAAAAAAAAGGTTAATGAGATACTTGAAACTCCAGGGTTCAAAAATGAGCTTTGTTATGCCAGCAGAGATAGCCAGAGATTTGGCTTTCCATGGACATTAGCCATCTTAGAATGCCTTCTTTTTTCATAACATTGTAGCAATGTTGTGTCTGAAAATACATGAACACTGAAGAGACTTATGAAACTTTGTATTATCTCTTTATCATTTAATAAGAAAATTCTTTACATAAAAGGCAATAAAAAAATCCAACTACCTATTAACAAATACCATTCTTAGTTATGTCTGCACTTTTCAGTCAAGTAGTTTTAATATTATGAAAGCTCACGTGAAACTATAAAGCAATAGTGGCTTTTTTCAAAACAGCGTATTTAAAAATTTAGGTAATCCTCAAATTTTAAAAAAATTCTAGGAAAGTCATCAATGGAAGATTCTTTGCCCAGAGGCCATCTTTTTTTCTCATCCATGCCCTTCTTTTGTCAGACCCGAGGTAACTTGGCATTTACAGATGTGGTGGTGATACGTGCCCTCCAGTCATCGCTGGGTCACAGCAGACCCCTCAGAAGGTCGTCAGAGGCTGTGAAGAGAAAAATGGTCATCTGTCTCCCCTGGAACAATGGGTAGATGCAGACAGCCTGTCTGGATTATCAGATAAAGGAGAGTAAATGCCAAGGGTGACCGTCTTACTGAAAGCAGGTGCTCACACAGCCTTGGTGTTCCTGGTATCCAAAGCCGGGGGCGTTGTGGACTTTAGTGCTGCTGACTTGTGATAAGAGAAATGCTATACTTACTGTTGCCCTTCACCAAAAAGAAAACCAGAGATTTAATCTAAAACAATGAAGCTTTTAAAAAACCTTTATTGTGATTTGAGTGAAAAGTTGCAGAGAGTTGTTTTCAGTTCATTGGTTTCTACCCATTTGATGACACTGATGGGGATTCCAGCAATGTGCTGGTGCTCTCCCCACTTCCGGTGTTTCCTGTTTCCTTTCGTCCTTCTGTCCCTTCCTGCCATCTCCACTTCATCCCTGAGCAGATGTTTCAATGTTGACTGCTTTAAAAAGTCCATTCCTCTGTAGAGTTACCACTTTTAGGTCAATTAGTTGGCTGCAAGTCGGGGGGATATCCACTCCAGACTGAAAGGTCTTAGAGCTTTTCTCTCTCAGACCAGTAAGCCTGGTCTATGTATGAACTGGGGGCAAGGGTACCTTTTCTGACAGTATCTTTAAACTGTGTTTTGTCAGTTTTGTTTTTATACACAGTCTTTCTGCTGAAAGCTGCTTGGCACATGCGTGTGTACGAACTCCGTGGGGAGCTATGCTGACCTGCCCCGTTTGTGTTGTTTGCAGTACACCCCGGATCACGTTGCCGGACCCGGAGCCGAGGCCGATCCCAGTCAGATAACCTTTCCTGGATGCTCCTGTCTGCAGACTCCCTGCATCCCAGGTGCATGCCCGTGTCTGCATCATGAGAACTATGACGACAACGCCTGCCTCAGACACCTAGGCTCGGAGGGTCGGTACGCGCAGCCGGTGTTTGAATGCAATGCCATGTGCCAGTGCAGTGACCACTGCTGTAACAGGGTGGTCCAGAGGGGTCTCCATTTCCGCCTGCAGGTGTTCAGGACGGACAGAAAGGGCTGGGGGCTCCGCACCTTGGAATCGATTCCAGCAGGAAGGTTTGTCTGTGAGTATGCTGGGGAGGTTTTAGGGTTCTCTGAGGTACAGAGGAGAATCCAGTCACAGACAGCGCATGACTGCAATTACATCATTGCCCTCAGGGAGCACGTTTATAACGGACAGGTAATGGAGACCTACATCGACCCCACGTACACAGGGAACATCGGAAGATTCCTCAACCACTCCTGCGAACCTAACCTGGTGATGGTTCCTGTCCGAGTTGACTCCATGGTCCCAAAGCTGGCGCTTTTTGCAGCCAAAGACATTCTGCCGGGAGAAGAACTCTCCTATGATTATTCAGGGAAATTTCTTAATATGAAGGACAATGAAGATGGACAGAGGCTGGAGAAAGGGGGACCCAGAAAGCCGTGTTACTGTGGTGCCAGGTCCTGTGCTGCCTTCCTGCCGTACGACAGCTCGCTGTTCACCCCTGAGAGCTAGGCCCCCAGGGATCTCACCTCCGCCCCGCCAGCTTCCCCTCTCGAAAGCAGCTTCTCCAGGTCTGTGCCTGCTCCTGGCGTGCAGCGTGCCCATCTGCAAGGAAACCCAGGGGTTGTGTCTGCCTCTCTGTAAGTTCAGTCATGAACATAGGATACAGAACATCCAAGTTGTCCACCATGCTCTCTCACTCCTTTTAGGGTCGAAATCTCTGTTTTTAGCTCAGTGCATGACTTCCCAGAATACCTACTAATTAGATGTGGCCAAGTGACTCTTCTTGGTGCTGCAAAAATGGCCTGATCTTAAGACCCTTTCTGTCTCTGTTGGACGTGTATGTGATGGCTGGGGCAGGAGCAGTCATTGCAGACCCCGAGATGACCCTGGGAGAGGAAGCCATAGGAAGAAGTCTGGGTCCTGGTGCTCTGGAACGATCACCGAGGGCTGAATTGTCTCCCGTAAACTTAAAGGGGAGACTGTTAAGATGTCCAGGGCGTCACTCACGGCCCTGCCTCCTGTTCTCTCCATCGCCATAAAGGGGGAAAATAGAGACAAGAGAAGTAGACTTCCTTCTGGAAGCCACTGCTGTATCGGGTGTTCTAACATTCACACAGTCCGCTGCTTTCCAGTCAGTGTCATCAGCAGGGACCCTCTGCTGTCCCTCCGTCTGCCTCCTGGGTTCTCATTTCTTTCTGACCACTGAGTATGGGAAAAGGCCGTGGGAAGGGGCCATTGCTGGCACACCCCGCCGGGCCTGTGCCGCCCTCACTACCTCAGCGCTGCTTCAGCCCGCTGTCCGGCACCAACAGTCCATCTCGTTGAGTCTGCCTCTTCCACTGAGCATCTGTTTTGCCAAAATGATGTCCTCCAGGGACTAGGCTTTCCTAGTCACATGTCCAAAGTCCGTGAGATGCTGTCCTCCCTTCTAAGGAACGTCTGGCCGTCTTAGGACAGATCTGTCTGTCCTGGAGTCTACCAACATCATCATCAAATCAGTTCTTCAGCCCTCTTTAATCATTGGTCAGCTCTCATATCGAGGATGTGACTGAACAGACTATGGCTTGGGTCACACACACCTTAACTCCTCAAAATGACTTGTTAATGCTTTAAAAAGGCCTTTTACTAGATTTGTCCAGGATAACACCGCTGTGTCTCTTGACCACTGCTCCCACAGCCAAGGGTATAAATGCAGCCCAGGGAGACCTGAACCACCTCAGTCCGTCGGCATTTTCCTGCTGTAGCTCACGAATCTAGTGCTAAGGGCGTGCTGGACATGCAGTCCTCAGAACTGGAGTGTGACCTTCACCAGCAGCCACTCTGCTCTCAGCAACGTGCCACACTGCATTTAAAAGGTGGCATTCCTGGGCAGTCAAGCCCACCTCCGCTGTAAAGACTTGGACCACCCTCACCTGGGGGAGCAGCTCACCATGTCAAGGAAGCATTGAACTTTCAGGACCTCCGGGTCAGCTGCTGGGGGACAGACTTCCTGTGTGGCTTCACCATTGGCCTTGGCTTGGAAGAAGGACATGGCCTCCAACAATCTGGCCATGAAATGTATGATCAATCATTAAATAATTTAATAGCTGTTTTTTAAAAAGTCTCTGGTGATTCATGAGACATAGAAAACAGACTTAATCAACAGAGCAGGTTACATTGTTCCTCGAGTTCGTCCCCTTCTGCTTTCACTCCATGTGATACCTGTGGTTTGTGTCTGTGTGTGAGCTTCCCCCCTGTGCTTTCTGACAGTCACACCTGAGCGGCTCCTATTACCTGATTTCCAGCAATCATGTGTAAGCTGCATATATCACTTACGATTCTGTGTGTCTGTGTCTGTCAGCCCTACCACTGCTTTCAAGTCAGTGACAGCTCAGAGCGGCCCTCCGCGGGGCTCCGGGGCTGGAACTCCTGACTAGGGGAGACTGCCCACCTTCCTTCCACGGATTCCACGTGCTGAACTTGCATAAGCGACTGACACATCACCGGGGCTCCTCCTGTGTGTGTATCCAATCTGCATACACTTGTCGTGTTTGTAAATGCACAGAAGCCTAGAAAGAGCACAGTTACCCACTCTCTGCTCTCAGGTGAGACTCAGCTCCTTCAGTTGCCCGTTGGCATCAATCTGGGAAGGAATCAAAGCTAAGAGAATATAGAAGCTTCAACATGCATTTTGCATATTTCTCAGAGCTTTGACTTTTGTCCTATACATTTTCTGCTTTTATGATAAAAAAAAAGATAGGGTTTTCCCCCCCTAAAAAGAAAAGTTTGATGGTCAGTTGTTAACACAGTTATCAAAGTGTTAGAGAAGAAACTTGTTAGTAGAGCTGACGTTCATACGTCATCTACCCGGAGGCCAGGCTGGATGCACCACAACCAGCTGTTCTCTCAAGGCCCTGATGCCATGCTAGATGCCATCACGACAAACTGTTCTGTCAGACCCTGGTGCCAGGCTAGATGGCACCATGACCGACCAACCATTCTGTCAGGCCCAGTAGGACCTGATTAATAGAAGAAAAATGCACCACAGAAGTCAGATTCTTAAAATGACCTGACTCCCTGGACCACCTGAAACCAGGGACTCAGTGAGACTGTTGCCCTTGACCCAACACTGCCACCTGGGGCCATCTTTCAGCGAAATTAGCAGGGAAGGGAAAGAATCTATATAAGACCAAAATGATGAGATGCTACAGGCCTGTCAGGGTGCTGGGGAGAGAGCCAGGGCCCATGAAATCACCGAGCGATGTTGCCAGAGGTTACAGAAGCTGTGGAAAAGGACCCTCATTTCCTGTAAGCGTTCACTGAGAACACAATTTTATGGCTCTATCTCGATTAAAGAGGCAGCAGACAACATTCTGAAGATAACAAGCATCAGAGGGTGAAGGATCATTGCCAAACCGTTCCCCTCTCCAGGTCTCCACTTCCTCCTCCGCCTCAAAAAGTTACACAACAGAACAGACCATTTAGAACAACTGTTTTACCAACAGAAAAAGCACTGGCCCCTGCCTACACTGGCACACTTGCAGGTTTTTCATTTCCATATTTTTGGTTTAAAAAACATCTCCTACCCCCCCCTCCTCCTAACACACCCAAATCCACCATCTCCAGCCCCTGCCGCAGTCTGTTCCCACAGACTCTCCGTCAGGTCTCCAAAGCTGCCTTTCCTCCTAAGGAGAGGTTTTTGGTCAGCATCTCAACACTATACACCACACCAACGCAGCTCCTCTCCCAGTCCAGTGTGCCCCAAATTAAAGGTTCTCCAACTGCTAGAGTCCCTTACACACAAATACCAGAAACTGATCCAGTGTGGCCACTAGAGGGGGGCATTACACATGAAACGTGAAGCTAGCCGTTGGCAGGAAAGGAAAGGCTTACCTGGGTGGTGACAGTACTGGCCAGGAGGAGGTTGTCCCAAGCACACAGGCAGGTCCAGGCAAAGCTGGACTAAGTATGTCCTGAAGCAAGAGCTCCTTCGTTGTTACTGTTGTTGCTGTGTACCACCGAGTGGGAACTGACGCTCTAGTCGGTTCGCAGAGGCAGTAAATCAGAGATTGCCCTCTTTATCCATGGAGTAGCCAGTGGATCTGAAGTGTGCCTTTGGGTTGGCAGCACAGCTCCTTACCACTAAGCCCCCAGAGCTCCCTACATGCTCCTTAATAACAAAATTACAGATAGGGATGTGGGTCCCACATTAAGGCTTTGGTTCTTTCCTTTCACCACCACCCCCGGCCTCCAGGGCTGAATATTTATAAATGTTCTGGGACAAAAGCAAACGTTAACTTGGAAGTTCTCCTGCCACTGCAATGCTGTGTGGCAGACAGGCCCATTGTTCAGTAAGCAGGGCAGTGCGGAGCGGGGAGGGAATGACTCAATCACCTACAGGGACCAGTGGTGGTGATTACACACCTTCTAGTCCGTTGTGGCTCATGGTGACCTTATGAGCAGACCTGATCCTGCCCTGTGCTGTCCATCTTCGTCATCCCCGCATGAGGAGTCCAAGGATAGCCTTTCCCAAAGAGCTGCTCCTCCTAACATGTCCAAAATACGGGAGACAGTTTCACCACCTCCAAAGAGCATCCTGGTTGCACTTTGTCCAAGATATTCAGTACTTAAAGGCATCAATTATTGCGCTGTCATCCTTTTCAGTGTCCAACTTTCAGATGCATAGCAAGTTACTAAAAAGACCATGGCTTAGATCAGGTGTACCTTAGTCTTTAAACTGATACAGTTGCTCTTTACTACTTTGGAGCAGTCTTTGACAACAGATTTTCCAAAAGCAACATGTCCTGGTCCTTAACATAGTTGATTGTGGACCCAAGTAATTGACAATGCCAATCTTTTTCTCCGTTGCCTATTAGCCAGGGGTGAGGATTTTGTTTTCTTGATGCCTCAGTAGTAACTGTTTCAAGAACCCTGTTTTTCTTGATTTGTCGCTCGGGGATGTGGAAAAAGCCTGACCATCAAGACAGGGTCAGTCCCTTTCAGCCCATGACCCCGCAGCTCAGCAGTTTTTCAATTTCCTGGTGTCAGGAACTGGGGAGACCCCCAATGGCATTTTCTAATGTGGTCTATGTCTAGAGATATTTAGCATAGTTCAAAGTAAGACTGAGTTTATATTCACACCATATACACATCATGGAGTCACTGGAAAAAAATCCCACAATATGACAATTTATAAGGCAAACATGTAATGTTAAAACTGTTTTGAGTCACAGTCCCCATGTAAAGGTGTTAGGGACCCCCAGGAGTGCCCAGACCACAATCTGAGACCTGCCCTGTTAGATGAAACCCACTGCACCAATCCTAAGTGGCCTGTGGTGACCAGTGTCATAGACTGGCAACCAAAAGGTAGGCAATTTGTACCCACCCACTCTCCTCAGATGCGTGGCCTCGGCACCCGGTGGGGACTTGCTGTGTCGGAACCCACTGGGCACCAGGGAGCTTGCATTTGGGTTGCATTTATAACGCTCCCTTGGAGTCTCTGGGTGCCCCAGATAGTTCAACTCTGAACTGAAGGGTTGGAGGTGTGACTCCACCCACAGGCACCTCAGAAGCCAGGCATGGTAACCTGCTGAGAAGGTCCCCGTCTTGAAAACGCTTGAGGCACAGCTGACTCTTCACACACGGGGTCACCAGGAATCGGGGTGAAGCTAATGAGGGACCCCGACCCCCATGCTTCCTGTCTGCCAGGCCCTCGTCCTCCTTCACCTCTTCTGCATTCTGGGCATCGATGGGTGTGAATCTGGACCTCGGACCAATCATCTCCGAGAAAGATGGAATGAGGGGAGCTGAAGTGACTAGGATGCCCTAAACCAAAGAAATGAAGAGAACCCTGTGGACACATACACACGCGCGCGAGCACACACACACACCCTTGAAGAAACCACCACAGACATTCCAGACTGGCATGGGCGCGCACACATACACACATACATTGCAGGCTGGTGAACACACTCGCATGCACACACCCCTTGACGACACCACCACAGATGACATTCCAGGCTGGTGCGGGCACACACACCTTCCCTCCTTCCCTCAATGGGCCTCTCACCCAGCCTTTCCTTGCCTGCCTTCTTTTTCATTCACATCGTTATCATGAGAGACCTCTTCATTGATACTAAGCAGGTCCGAGGTTCCCTGTGAGGGAAGTTCAAGAGGAAATGCTTCAAAATTACATAATATTCTTCTCAGCAACATCCAGACCTAATTCCCCCGTTTGAGGAGACCGGGGTGCATGCACAACGAAGCCTTTCCATGTGTTTCCAAGGTCACAGTTAACCGGGTTTGGGTAACAATCACGCCAGCTACTTTCATGCCAATGTTCTGAGCAGGGGTTGAACACAGACTTTTAAGTGCGGCTTCTTTGTTGATAACACTCTGCGGGGGCACTGTGAAATCAAAGGTAAGAGGTTCAAATCCACCAGTTGCTCTGCAGGAGAAAAATGGGCAGCCTCTCATGTGATGTACTGACAGCCTCTGAACCTGCTGGAGGGTCAGCTGAGTCAGTGAGACCTGGGATACACCACCACTGGGGGCAGCATCCTTCCATGCCATCTAAAAGGCAAAGAAATAGCATTTCAACCCTCTTTGAAACAAGCAAACAGGCGCTGACTCTGGGAGCAAGGAGCCTTCCCCGAATGCAGGTGAGCTTCTCTCGGCAGTTGACGGCATGGTTTCATCTCTCCTGCAGTGTAGGGCAGGCTGGGCTCTCACTTTACCCCGCTGACTGATTTTCCGTTTCTAACGTTACCCCGCCCAGGTGCCAAACACATTTTGCACAAGAACTCAGCTCAGTCTCCCATCGCCTCCGAGCAGGGACAACAAGGAGTCTGTCAAAGGGTCGGACCAGGGCAGGGGGGCTATCTGCTAAGGCCTTCATGGGACCAGGGCAGGGAGCAGGGCAGGACTGCTATCTCGTAAGCCCTTCATGAGCTGAAAGGGAACTGCTTTCTTGCTTGCTCGCTGTGACTAATTCTAAAGGCCCTGGGCCTCTAGTGATGATGATCTGGGGTTGATGACCATTTGGGGACAGATGAGAATCTGATCTCAAGCTGAAAGATCCCACCCCTTGTTGCTAATCCCTCAACTTTCCAAGCCTAAATAGGACACGTCTCAGAAAAGAGAATTTCTCCTTTTACCGCCTACTTGACTATTGTCTGCACTCATTTTGCTCAACAAAATTCATTAAAGCTCAGCTCTAGGGGTTTACAGTGGAGTGGAGGGAGGCTGTGGCCACGCTGCACCAGAGGCCCTGGAAGCCCCTCTTCCTTGGGATATTCAGCCCTGGAAACAGCCCGGCTTCCAAGGGGCTACAGCCCACCCCCAGGCGCTGACTTAGAATCCCCATCCTGACCACGCTAAGGGCCCACAAGAACCCAGGGGGACGGGTTAAAACATAGATTCTGTTCCTGTATAAGCGAGCGCTGGTGGGCCTAAGGCAGGCAGTTCAAATCCACCAGCTGCTCTGAGGGAGAAATACGGGCAAGTTCCTCTAATGTGATTTACAGCCTCTGCAACCCAGAACAAACCAGCTAAGAACCCTGTAAGAAGCACGGCTGCTGCCCGCACCAACAGGCGTGGTTCTGGCAACTAAGAATGCGAGGCCTGCACTGGGTGGTTTCTGGTACAGAGAAGGACGCTTTGAACAAATAAAACGAAAGCAACATCACGAAATGGCTGTACGCTGTTCTCTGACGTTGTTATGTGCCATCCAGCTGCTTGTGACTCATAGCAACCCTGTGTACAACAGCCCTAAACCCTGCTCTGTCCTGTACCAATCTCACTGCCTCCAACACACCTACCCGCATTACCACAGTGACAGATCAATCCAACTCATCAAGGGTCTTCTTATCCTGCAGTGTTCTTCCACCCTCCCAAGCATGATGTCCCTCTCCAAGGACTGGTCTCTCCTTGCAACATGTCCACAGTATGTCAGACAAAGCTTCAAAATCCTTGCTTCCAAGGAGCAGCCTGGCTTCACCCTCTCCAGGACAAACTTGTTTGCTCTCCTAGCAGTCCATGGTATATTCAATACTCTTCTCCAGCACCACAGCTCAAAGGCATCAATTCTCTTTCTATCATCCCTAGTCACTGTCCAGCTCTCTGATGTTTAGCAAGTAATTGCAAAGACCACGTCCTGGATCAGGTGCACCTTACAATCCTCAGTACCTTGGAGAGGTCCCTAACAGCAGACTTTCCCAATGCAATCCGTCTTTTCATTTCCTTGCTGCTGGTACCAAGAGTGCTGACTGTAGAGCCAAACAAACTGAAGCTGTCAACAATTTCAATCTTTTCATCATCCATCATGATGTTGCTAATCAGCCCAGTTCTCTGATAGTAACCTGAATATTAGAAATCTGTGACAAAATGAACCAAAGTGGCGTTGTCCGTGCAGTATCAGATCATCAGGGTGAGCACTTGCTGATCAGACCTCCCTCTCATGAGCTAAAAGGAAAGTGAACCTTAACAAAAAAAAGTGGTGGGGGACAAAACCAGGGAAACCCCAGCTACAACTGACGCAAGCCACTTCTAATGCCAGGCGAGCCACACGGAGTTGGAGGGAGCCGTCTAGGCACTTCGATATGTTCCAGGGTGAGGATGTCACTCCTGGTCACCAAGCGCAGACTGGGGCATCCCACAGTGTGCACAGGCTAGATTTTTTACTGTGTGTGGGTCTCATGGATCATGTCTGACGGCGGCCAACAAGGGTCAACATGCGATACGATACAGCGCAGTGGCCGGCTGTCCACACTCAACCTCATCTTCAGTCCGGAATCTAGAAACGTGGACCTGAAATGAAGGCTGACTGAGATCACCCTGTAAGTTCGTCTCAGGATTACATTAGTGGCTAAAAAATACAACTATAAAGACTACGTCAAGACTCATACAAAAATATTTCTACTGTAACATTACTTTAAAAGAATTCAAAACACACTATAAATATAACTATGTAAAACATGCATGTGAGTGGAGGGGAGCTAAAGCTGTACAGAGAGCGATGGCTTTAAAAAGAAAAGAGCGAATTTCCTGTATCAGCTTTTCCAGGAAGGAACTGCTTGTTGTTGTTTGAAATTCATCAGTGAAAGCTTGCTGAGAATATTTATGTCTACGAAGTGACAGATGAGAGACACAGCTCCGCACCCCAGCAGCAGCACTGTCCACTCAGGAGGCGTGAGGCCAGGTGCTGGCGAGACCCTGCGAGGGTTTTCATGTCATCAACACTGGACTAGACCAGCCCTTTCTCGGCAGCAGCACAGGGCGTGCACCCTGGGGACCCTGCTGGCCTGGGACTCCACCAGGTTCTGAGGCCTGGGACGTGAGGTGGAAGCCACCGTTCTGCAGGGAGGTCACGCAGGCAACACCCCTCGGCTGGCAGGGGACTGGCTGGCTTCCAGGTCACCGAGAATCTCCTGACTGCACGTGGTGGCTACCGCAGCAGGAAGAGGCCAGGTCCTCAGGGCTCCTGGCACCACAGTACTGGCCTTCGGGGGCAAGCTCGGAAATACGGCCATATGTCAGCTGCTGTTGTGTGCCATCAACTGACCAGCTCAGAGCAACCCCAAATGACCGAGGAGAGCGGAGCTGCCCCACGCTCTCTACAGAGGGAAGCATGGACGAGGGGACGGCACGATGACTCCCACAGCGGGCTCATGGAGACCAGAGACTATACGGAGGCCACGGGGATGGTCACTGCAGGGACGGTGACCATGGGAATGGTCACTGCAGGGATGGTCACTATGGGGACAGTCCCCAGGGGAATGGTTACCGTGGGGATGGTCACCTCAGGGATGATCACCATGCGAATAGTCTCTGTGGTGACAGCCACCACGGGATGGTCACCACGGATGGTCACCATGGGAATGGCAACTAAGGGCTTGGTCACTACAGGGATGGTGAGCATGGGAATGGTCATCACAGGATGGTCACCATGGGGATGGAGAGGGAGTCGGCAGGTTTTCGTTCTTACAGGTCCCACTGACTGCTGGGTCCGAACCCCGCTGGAGCTGGCTGAGGTCCATGCAGTGTCCACCCTGGCAGAGCAGGTCTGGTGTTGGTCCTGTGGCCTGACTGCTGGGCGAGGGGAGGCCTCGCAGGCGGTGATAGCTGGGTCAGTGGTCTCATCCTTTCGAAACGTTCTGCTCCTCGTGACGTCCGGTTAACTGGAGGGTCTGCGCTCCCTTCTAGCTGAGGCTGGTATGCTGGCCCATGTCGGGGGCAGGGGGCGCGGGGTGAAGTTCGTCTGAGGAGCTGCCCCTGTTCAAGCTGACAGGCCTGGTGTACCTGGGGTCACAGTCGGCTGGAAATAACGCGGCAGCACCTAAAAAAACCCCACCTCTACAGAAAGACACCGGTCGTTTCTCCATAGAGCTGCTGGATAGAACTGAACCCCCAACCTTCGGGACAGCAGCTGAACTGTCCACCACTGTGCCACCAGGGGTCCTTACCTACCAGCTGATGAGCAGCAAAGTATCCCAGCAAACAAAATATGCACAGATCACAGTCACTGCTTTAAAAGACAATGGGAGACAGAAAAGGAAGCACGGGGCATTGTGAGGAGCAGACTCGTGTTTATTAACCGGATTCCAGATCGGGGATTCGGGGCCACCAGGGCGTGTGGCTGCTCCACAGAACACCGGGAGCACCAGCAGGCCACTCGAGGTCCTGGCTCCTCCTCCACATTTAGAATGAGGCAGGCTTCCTGGTCATTACACATTCACCAAAGGCTTTGGGAAGAGGGGGCTACCAGGCTTCGACCTGCCCCCCTGGACCAAAGGCACTTAATGTTAAAAGATAAAGCATGGTGCAGTCACCCCACGGGCCTTCTGTGTTCAGAGCTCTGCACAGCCCCCCGTCCTCCCGGCCCATGTGGGGTTCATCCCAACGATGAAAGGACACTGATTTCCTTGGGAAAACAAAGTGCGGTGTGACTAGAAAGGCCCTGCCTAAGCCCTCCCACCCCTGCTCGTCTGGGAGCGATCCCTGAGCACTCACTCTGCATGACTGGGGTCACCAAGGTGCATACGGGGGCAAGAGTTCAAGGTCACCCGTCATCCACTCTCTACAAAGTCCCCCAAATAGACTAACTCTAGGATTGCCGAGCTGGAGAGAACCGCAGAAGTCACACTGGCCGCGTCCTCAGTGGACATGAGGACACAGTCAGGAAGGTCAAGCAGGGCCTCTGGGGTCAGACCCCAGGGAGAGCCAGGCTCCCGAGGCCCTGCCCTTGACCTGCGCACTCTCCTGACCCCTCTAAAGCCTTTCAAAAGTGAAGCCTGGCCGGGACCCCGAAGACCCCAGCTCCAGCCCTGACGTCGAGCAGCAGCTGGTCCCACGGAATGGGCCTGTGGGCAGGTCCACCGCAGGGGGATAGTTCTGTGCACAAGATTATCCAGGGTTCACCAGGGGCCTGCATGCAGGCTGGACACCACTCCCGAGAGGCCAGCTCCCCTGGTGTTCAGTCCGAGGTGGTCAGCCCGAGGTGGGCAGGTGGTCGGCTGCACAGCGGAAGCCCAGGTTGGAGGCTGAGCTGTCAGGTGTGTTCTGGCTCCGAGCGGCGCAGCGATACCTGTAGCAATAGGACTGTGCAGAGAGAAATGGGAAGGTGACTTGTATGTGGATTCTCATCAGAATGTTCTAGAACAGGACCAGCTGCAGAGCAGTGTGGTCAGAGCTCCCCTGAAGACCAGCCAGCATGCCCACTGGAAAGAGGACGATGTGCAGCGCCAACCACAGGACGACCACCCAGGGCACCTCACCCACAGGCGCGGCAGGGACGCTCGAGGGCAGACGTCACTGCGACCTCACACCAGGGACAAGCAAAGCTGTGACACGGGCAACTAGATTCGGCACATCCACACAACGGCGCCCCAAGTCACATTCCTGCCTGTGACAGCCCAGCTGCACACAGCTCCCCAGGGCCGGCTGGCTGGAAGAAGTGTGGCCTTGTTCTGAGGGCCATTTTGTTCTGAGGACATCCACCTGTGGTCAACTGCACCACTCAGACACTAACAGCATCTTCCAAAAGACCCACCAGCACTGGGAAGGCCCCTCACAGAACATCAACTGGGAAAGGGAGATTACAAAACTGGGAAAGGGAGATTACAAAACTGGGAAAGGGAGAGTACAAAACTGGGAAAGGGAGATTCCAAGCGGTAAACTCTCAGGCTTCATCACTACGCTTATCATGAACAAAATGGAAAAGAAGATTCAAATGCGTCTCCACGTTGATAGCTCTTAGCCTTACAAATGTCTCCAGCAAGAATACCTGTCACCATTTAAGAAGTTACCTGTACATTTAGAATGACAGTGATATTAAAGCCAGTGATACAGATAAATGGCAACTGGGAAATTGTGAAGAACATTAAGATCCCACATGCTAGCCAGGAGATACGCAATGCAGTCACCACAGGTGGGCAAGGCCGGCGCCCAGAGAATGCTCACACACGGCTGCCTGGGCTCAGGAAACCTCGGAAAGCTGCCCTTGGCTGTGAGGTGTCCTGGAGGAGGGCTGCTGTCCCCAAACGGGCAGAGGCTCACTCCATGTGGTACACACTGCACGGGGCCACGCAGTCCATCCTGTTACTTCACCTTATCATAAGAGACTGGGGTAACTACGTCAGCTTCTGGGCCTCCAGCTCTGCCTGCGTTGCCCATGTCCCCTCACAGAAGCTACCCTCTCAGACGATGGCAGCCTCTCCGTCTCCCTCACCACCTCCCGCCTGCACACATACTCCACAGACAAAGGAAAGGCCAACATGTACCCTGGGCACCTGACGTAGCCAGTGAACAGCCACAGACTACAGGACTTGACACTTAAAAGCCTCCGGATTCGAAAATCGATCAAGCATGGCCCAGCCCTGTCTTAGGACTGCTCCTTGGTCAAGAGTAGCAGAGAATGGGAAGAGCCTGGTGAAGCTACGGGCCCTGCCAGCCAGAAAGTCAAGTGCCCAAATGACTGCGGAGAAGACGACCAGGAAGGGGAACTGAAGGGGCTGAAGGGGCGAGGTCTACCAGTTCTGATTCTCTCCTCTCAAAAGGGTGGGTGACAGCACCGGTTCTAGGGACCTCAGCACACAGCAATCCCATCTGGACTGTGTGTTTGTGCATTGTGCTGAGCCCCCCACAGAGATTCTGGTCATGTCTACAATGAAGCCTAAAAGGGGGCCTTTCTAACTGGTCCCCGGCTGCTGACACTCCTGGCCCAGGGCCCACATGTGGAGAAGCACCAATTTCCATCTTCAGAAAGAGGAAAGGAGGCATGTCAGGTGGATACACATCATCACACAAAACGTTACAGAATGCCAGGCACTATCTAGGCCCAGGACGGGGAGGCAGCCTGGACACGGCGGCAGCCTGGACCTAGCAGGGATGGGAGTCACACATCAGGCATCAGTGTCCAGCTGGTTACGGCAGCAGCACCCTGAAGAGAGAACCTGGGAGAGGGGCGAGGAGTGAGCTGGCGGCGACTGCAGATGGGTGAAGGATGGCACCCCGCGAGCCACGCTGCCGCAGGAGCTGAGTAACGGGGATCCCACGACAGTGATGACCGCAGGGTTAGTGACAGGAAACGGGGAATGTGGGGAGCTAAACAGGATGGTTCCAGACCATTTCAGACCAGCTGCAGCTGGTCTTCCCAGCAAAAAGAGGAGTATGAGCTTGATATAAAGAAAACTATTAAAATAACACCTTACAGAAAGGGCAAAATGCAAGATCCATTAGCTATGGAACCTTAGCGAATCCGTTCTGAATCTGCTGACTCATCAATAAATTGGGGCTGGTAATGTGAGGCTGTCAAGACACTGGACCTTTGTGCTTACGTAAAAATAAAGCACTGTCCTTGAAGAAGAGACAACTGCTACTTTACCAGCAACAAGACCCCATTCATCACAGACTCTTGGGGGGACCTGTGGGGCTGAGGACTTCCTCACTAACACAGGACCCTAGCCAGCCTCTGAACCAGTGCTGGGGATCGTGTGCCGGGCAGCGGAGAGACGGCGATGCCGCCATCATCATAAACTGCGGTGTACGTTTGCTACGATAACGGGTATGTGTTACCTGCTGCATAAACAGAAGCCAAGGAGCTGGAGGCGCTCGGCTGAGACCTCGGTGGGCCGCCTATTTCCACATTCCACGCATCTCTCAAGTTACACACACGTTTTAAAGGTACCCTTCACGTACCACACAGCCCACATGCCGCAGCCCTAACAGGCACTTAATGCCAGTGTGGAGCATGTGCTGAGAAGCCCGAGAGCCAAGCACGTGACAGGAGAGCGAGCAACCAGCTTCTACCACGGCCAGGGAAGAGGGCAGTGACACAACAGGCTCACCTTGAACGAAAAAGGAAACTGCAAATACTTGGTGGGATAATAACAGATCTGCTCTAGCACGCAGGATGAACACTTTTTACTTTCGTTGTTCTTTATCTTAGGGAGATCTGGTGGCACCACCCACGGGAACTTGAGCTGCTCAGTCAAAGCAACTTCTCTCTGGAGGTTCACATCCCCCAGCTGCTCCTCAGAAGAAGACGGACAATCTCGTCCCATGACACTTACAGCCTCCCCACTGGAGGGTCAGTCAGCAGTCAGTTCCCACTCGATGGCAATGAGGTGTGCGATTTTATTCTGTTTAATTCTTTAATTTTAGAATTATATTTTCATTTTTACCTGGTGAAAATGTCTGTGTAACTAAAAAGCTTAAAATCTGCAGCAACAAAAAAAATGAGTCCAGTGTCCCCTCAGCTCACAGCACCTCGACACCTTCCGTGAAGCTACGCTCACAGCACTTCTCTCCACTAGTGAGTGTTCGGGGGCTCGGTGCACAGGGAGGCCACTGGCACGTGGGGAGGCCACCGCCTGGGGCACGGGGAGGCCACTGCCCAGGCCATGGGGAGGTCACCACCTGGCCCACGGGGAGGCCACGGCCCGGCCCACAGGGAGGCCACTGGCTAGTGCACAGGGAGGCCACCGGCTGGCGAACGGGGAGGCCACTGGAGAATGCCATCATTCCACCTAAAGGGGTTTGTTCATCTGAAAACACTTAACAATAAGTGGTTCATTTTAAATGCCAATAACGGACAATTCAGGAACACACAATTCATGAGAGAAACGGCCTGATTACAAATGCCCTCATTTTTGTTCTTTCTCCCCCTCCACTTTTAGGACAAAATTATTCTATGGATGCAAGGTGTTTGGGTGGCTGGGAAATGGGTCACTTTTTAATTAGGATCAGAGAAGGGCCCTGTTCAACCCTATTTCATCAGAAAGGCTAATTACATTGTGGAAGTGATTTCATTAACTGAACTAAGAACGTGCTTGAGCACTCAGAAAGAATCTGTTTAAGACAGTGATTCACAAGCTGTGGGACTCTGATGCCAAGGTGACAGGAGGATGGTTTCCTGACAGGAGGACTTTGAGGAGAAAGGTAATGTCAGGGCAACAGTGGGTCACTATGAACGTATACCAAGACGTGCACCCCAGAGCCCAGGCCTCTGCAGCTCCAACCGCCCGCGCTGGCTCCAACAGCAGACCAACTCCTTCGCTAAGGACCTGTGTACTGTTACGTGCTATTATGTCACAACGACACACAGATGACCCCCAGGTTTTCAGAGGTTGTAAACCCCACAGGAAGAAAATGCTCATCTGTCTTCCACGGAGTAGCTAGTGGCTTTGAACTGCCGTCTTCTAGGCTGGCCGCACAACTCTGTACTCACAAAGCCACCGTGAGCCGAACACGTCTGTATAACACAGCAGAAGGGGAGGGTGCGCTCCATGGTCCACACTGGGCTAAAGCCCCCTGGGATGAACTGAAGACGCCTGCAGCGATCACTACTTTTCGGGTACTTGCGCTGTGAGTTGTTCTAAGAACCTGATGTGTTTTGTCACCCCCTTAATCCTCCCAGTAGTTCTAAAGGTAAGATTAGGAACGTTCCCTTTCAAACACGGGGAGAAACGGAGAAACAGTCATGGTGACAGCAGGTATGCGCCAAGGTGGCGGCCTCGCAGACCCACAACCAGACTGCTCTCCACGGTGCCATGTCCGTGCCTCTTCTCCTCACGGAGGTCGTTCTGTGGATGGATGTCCAAAAGTTACAAAGAAAACATAAGAACCCACTGTAGCCACAAACCAGCCCTGCTCACAGAGGAGGCAGAAAATCACCTTCTAACCAAAGTGATGTTTTCTAAAATTCTAACATTCTCTTCCTTTTTAGAATGCTGAGTTTCTGCACTACCAGGAGAGGATAACAACCATGAATGGGACCTTCTAGAAATTAAGTCCCTATGAGCATCAAAAATGGTTTCCAGTAAAATGAACACAAAACCTACGAACTGGAGAAAACATCTGGCAATGCTGGGAAAGACTGAGGGCCAACAAAAGACAGGAAGACCCTCAACCAGGTGGACGGACAGTGACTGCCACAGTGGGCTTGAGCAGGACACAAACCGGGAGGACGGCGCAGGACAGGGTGAGGTTCAGGCCTGGTGTTCAGACAGTTGGTAGCTAGGAGGTGTGGTCAGCTCCATGGCACCTTACCACAACAAAATGAGCACCTTAAATAAAAAGAGTCTAAAACATCTCAATTAAGAGAGATTCAATTCTCTGAAAGCTCAAACTACCAAATCTTAACAAAGAAGAATAGATATCGTGCAGTGTCTTTGATCTATAAAACTAAACGTACAGTAACTCTATGTCCACGTAGGGAGCTCAGGTGGCCTAGTGGCCAGAAGCTGCACTGCAATCCCGAAGGCAATGGTTCAGATCGCTTCGCTTTGGAACTCTTTTGTAGATTGAAGGTATTAAGATCATTAATTATTAGTATTCCACATAAGTAATCAATCTGATTCCTATGCATACCATCAGGTGAAATCTAGGTATATAACCTGCGTTTATGTCTCTTAAAAAATGTATTTGCTATGAATAAGTCATTGATTGTGCAAAATTCGATCATTCTCTCTCCAGCTCCATTTCCGTCACCGGGTCCATGTTTTCCAACTACTGAATCTTCTTCTTTGTTCCTGACTTTTGCATTCCAGTCACCCATTATTATCAATGCATCTTGATTGGAAGGGTGTACGCCAGGGATGCATCCTATCTCCATAACCTTTTCAACCTATATGCAGAACAGATTATCCGGGAGGCTGGGCTCTATGAGGAGAAATGTGGGGTCAAGAATGGTGGACGATTTATCAACAATCTGCATTATGCGGATGACACAACCCTGCTTGCTGAAACTGAGGAGGACCTGAAGCGCCTGCTGCCGAGTGTCAAGAACTGCAGCCTACAATATGGATTGAGGCTCAATGTCAAGAAGACAAAGATTCTCACCACTGGACCAATTGGCAGCATCAGGATGGATGGTGAAGAGATTGCGATTGTACACAGCTTTAGTTTGCTTGGCTCCACAGTCAACAGTCTTGGCACCAGCAGCCAGGAAATTAAAAGGCGCATTGCCATGGGAAAGTCTGCTGTTAGGGACCTCTCCAAAGTGCTGAAGAGCAGTGGTGTCTCTTTGGAGACTAAGGTGCGTCTGATACAGGCCATGGTCTTCGCAATCACCTGTTATGCATCAGAGAGTTGAACAATGACCGAGGAGGATAGAAGCAGAATTGATGCCTTTGAGCTGTGGTGCTGGAGAAGAGTACTGAGACTACCATGGACTGCTAGGAAAACGAACAGATTTGTCCTGGAAAGGGTTAAACCGGGTGGCTCCTTGGAGGCAAGGATTCTGAGGCTCGGTCTAACATACTTTGGACATGTTGTGAGGAGAGACCGGTCCTTAGAGAGGGACATCATGCTTGGGAGGGTGGAGGGACGGCGCAGGAGAGGAAGGCCCTCTATGAGGTGGATTGATTCAGTGATTGGGATAATTGGGATGGGAGTGTCAGAGACAGTGCGATTGGCGCAGGACAGAGCAGAGTTTAGGGCTGTTGTACATAGGGTCGCTATGAGTCGCAGGCGACTCGACGGCACATAACAACAACAACAACACAACAATTATTAGTATTATTATTATTAGTATCATTCTACAGAAACTCTTTATCAAAACTGGAGATGAGGGAATACCACCCTACCCAGCTGATGGGACCAGCAGTACCCTGATACAAAACCAGATGCAGAAATCATCAAACTAAGGGAACAGGTCACTACCTATCATAAACACTCATACTAAAAATGCTAACAATTTAGCAAATTAAATCCAAACTATATTAAAAAGTTAATATATCATTCCTATTCGTGGTGTGTCCCAGGAATGGGAAATTATTTTAACATTTGAAACTCAACTGACATGACTAATAAACTGAAATAATAAAATAAAAAATATAACATATGAATATCTCAATAAACGCAGGAAAAGTATCTAACAAAACCCACACACTCTGTTGTCAAATGCTCCAAAAACAAAGGATACAAAGTTCTTCAAATACTAAAGGAGATCTCTGGAAAGGCAGGAGTTGACACCAAGCTAAGCCCAGAATCTGGAGTTAGAGGCATGGACACCTTTACCTCAGTGTCCCACACTCTCCTGAAGGGTCCAGCCTGAGCAGTATAGGAAGAAAGGCATAACCATGTAAGGAAAGAGGAAATCTGTCTTTATTCACAGATACGAGCATCTATGTAGAAAAACCTTACAGAATTTCTAAAAATATTCTAAAATTAATACAAGTCAACACAGTGATTCTCAGGAAACACTACTGTTCTCTGATGATAGAAAATGTTTTCACAGGTTTATTTGCCCCACGTATTCTAGGAGAATCTCTGGTTCCCATATACAGGGTCACTGAGTGTCAGAGACATAACTGGTAGCAATTAAAGTTGTGTGAGATATTACTGCGCCAAACGGATGTGCCTGTTTTAAAGCTGAACTTGACATTCTTAAAAAACCCAGATCTGCTGGGCCTGTTGAGGATGGAGGAATCCCCAAGACTGTGGCCGTGAACTGACTAACAAGCCTTCAATTAAAACTGCCTTGAAGTCACTTTTAAACTAAGTAGCACTTCTGTCCAAAAAGCAAAGCTTGTCACCCCTGAATATTACATTTTCCTGAAAAAATATTTCAAAACACCCAACTATAAAAACCCCTAATGTTCTGTAGCTATTTTTAACACTTTATAACCCATGGTACATACAATGTCCAGCTACATTTTCAACCTCTAAGGTCTAAAGACTGTCAGTTTAAAGACTGAAGTGCCCTTGATCCATATCATGGTGCTTTCAGTTGCTCCCCATACTTCTCAAAGTAGTAACAATGACAAGAAGAATCGAGGTCTGAATTGTCGTGAGAAGGGCACGGAGTGGCCCGCGGCTGCTAAAAGAACAAACACACGCATCTTGGACAAAGTGAAATTAGAGAGCTACTTACAGGCAACGATGGTGAAATGTTATCATTCATACTTTGGGAGTGTTGTCAGGGAGGGCCAGTCCTTGGAAAAGAAGCCATCATGCTGGGAAAGGTCCCTGACACTGGGACTATAACAAAAGCCTAGAACACGTCTGAGACCATGTGGACGGGGCAAGGTTCTGCTGTTTATAGGGTCGCTGTGAGTCACAGTCTACCAGATGGCACCTAAGAACAGGGTTTAGTGGGAAGGTGGTGTCCCATCGCTAGTGTGTGCTGCCACCTGGTGGAGAGGAAAGTAACTGCAGGCATCGGAAGGCACAGGACCCAACACAAGCCCCCTAGGACATGTGAGTCCCGGGAAGTGTATCCAAATCAATACACTTTAAAAATCCCTTTCACTCAAAATGCTTCCCATTGCCGAAAACATGGTTTCAGCAGAAAATGCCTCAGTCCTGAAAGGGTTGAAGTCTAGATGAGCAGATGAGGGGCTGGGAAGTTTAAGTAACTGTAAATAAAACAACCTGAACAGAAATATAGACACGTGACCAGTGTTGACCATTATGTCTATAAACCTGAATAAGCACGAGTCTTGCTGTGTGTATTTTTACAAAACCTCAACATACATATTAAGAAATCTATGTGGGCGCCCAGGTCACATCTCAGAAAGGCTGAGCACGAGTGTGAGGGAAGCCAGGCCCCAGTGTGCCCTGTCGATCGCAGAGGACGGCAGTGCACAGCACACTGCGAGCCTGGCTGCAGGACAGTGAGGGTGATAATCCTCCACTGCCCAATTAGTAACTTAATTTAGAGCAATTCCAGGCTGTGTCAAGTCTCTGACTGCCTGGACTGAGCGAATTACCACAGGAAGCCTCCTGTAATAACCACGGGCAAAATCCATCTTTGCACAGGGAACAGACAAAAGCTGAGGTGACCCAGATAGAAAAGAGAGGCGGTGGGATCTCATTTCCAAATTCCTGCTGCAGGTTACTCATGAGACAGCAAGTTAAACCATAAAGTCAGGGGGACCAGAGACGTGCCGGTCCTGCCAGAGAAATGGTTTCTAAAGAGCGTCCCACACTCAGAGTGGATTTTAGGAGGTCACTAAGGACGTGTCCACCCCAGCACCCTGCACACCATGCTGCAGTCAAAGCTCTCACCCTCATCCCAGCAGAGAAAACAGTGACCCAGTGCATGCAACTTCACAGAAATGACAGGTGCTTCCAAGTTTACAGCAGGGAAAGGCTCACGGGACAGCAGCGGTCTCCCCAAAAGGAGGGGCTCAGCACAGGACCTAGCTGAAGGCAGGGCGCCCACAGCCCCTTTTCCCACAGTGAGCCCAGCATTCACACGACTGCACCACCTTCGCTGGATTACATGGCAGTACGCATGTCCGGAGCTCCTGCTGACCAGCAGTGCCCACACGTCAGCTCCAACTCCTAGCAGCCCTCCGTCCAAGTGCAACAGGACAAAACCCAGCCCGGCCCTGCACCGTCCTCACAAACCCCACTGCGCTCAAGGCCAGTCCTGCGGCCACCACGTCGGCCACTCCCATGGAGGGTCCTCCTCTCCTTCACTGACCCTCCACCTTGCCAAGCATAATGTCCTTTACTGGGACTGGCCCTTCCTAACAGCATGCCCGAAAGTACCAGGGACAAAGCCCCGCCATCCTGGCCTCTCAGAAGCACCTGACTGACCCGCACCTGGGGCACATTTGTTCTTTTGGCAGGGTCTTCACACCTGCTGTCGGAGACAAAGCACGGGTAGTGGGGTGACTTACCTTATGGCACATGTAGGATCCACCCTTCTTCACCCGGTCTCTCCCGGAAGGAGGGCCCTTCTGTGGGTGAAGAGAAGGCAATGCATTAGCCCTGAGCACAGATGCCCCAGTGAGGGGGAGACGTGCCACATGGTCCATGTGGTTACCTGAACACTCCTCTAACATCTCCTCTGTAACCACACCCACCCCTTCAAATCCTGCCGTCCTCCCAGGCCCACCTCGCGTCCTCCACCGTGGTGTGCTGCCTGGGATTCAAGTATGCAATCTTTCCTCTAAACCCTGTCATATCTCTTGCCATGCGACATGACAGCACCTCTGACATCACCTTCCAGGCCTAATCCGGAAATTCACCATCCATTCTAACCAGCTTCTTAGCTACACGGTAGACACTGAATTACACCCTTTGTGACGCCAGTGTATAGCACCTAAGACATTCTCTGCTGAAGGAATGAATGAATTTCTGTTTGGCTCCAGTTTATTAAGGTTTAATCTGCATACAGTAAAATCAGTCCTCTTTAGACCTCTTTAGACATTCACTTCCCATGACTTTTCACCTATGTCCTGGCAACCACCACCATGATCAAGACGCGCTCAACAAGAGACTGTCAAGGCGGACGTGCTCCAAACGTACTGCTGCCTGCTCGCCTTGTCCCAGACGCCGGCACACACAGAGCTCAGTGTGGGCCACATCAGCTCCAAAGGCCGGGTGACAGCTTGTCCTGAGGACAAGAGGAGGCGCTGCCCTGCGCGATGGAAAAGAGAAATACACAGCCACCGTGAATGTGCAGAAGACGGAAGGATGGTCTGTACAGGTGAAGCCGACCCACCAGTCGGAGCCCCACAGAGACGGCCCGGGGCCATCGTGCGTGAGGGAGGACATGGGTCAGCTGTAACAGCCTCCTAAGTCAGGGGCTTTCCCCCATAAGACCTGGTGGACTGGGGGGTCACCCGAACCTGACACGAGGGGGCTTTACCCCCGTAAGACTTGGAGGATGGGGGGGTCACCTGAACCTGACACTCACGGTGCCTTCTTAGGGAGACCTGCTGAGGACAATGAACTGTCCATGTGCTATGTGTGTCTGTGACAGTGGACGTGCTGGCCAGTGCGTATGCAAACAGGAACACATTTCAGAGACCTCACAGCTGTGGCCATCCCTTCTGGACACAGTCACAATTAATTCAATGTCACTAACAATGTTTTAGTGGGGATTTTTGTGTCTATGCTTATTAATCTGTGGCTGTATCTAACTTTGTTACCAGGGTAATTCCTCATAAATAAGTGGACGGTATTCCCTGGTCCAAGACGATGTCAGAAGAGATTCTGATTATTGCACTAGAGCACTGAGAAACCAAAGCAAGGGGAAGAAATTAAGTTAAGGAACTAAAGATTTAAAGGGCAGCACAGAAAGACAAAGGAAAGCATTCTAACGAAATGTGCAAGTAGCTGGAGTCAAAAAATCAAAAGGGCCAAACTCACTTGGCATTTCCTAAGCTGAAGCAACTGAAGAACAAATTGAAGCTTCAAGCTGCAATATTTACGGATGCTGTGGGCAGAATATTAAGTTATCCAGGATGCACTGAAATAAGACGGAAGGAGTATACAGAGTCACTGTACTAAAAAAGAATTGGCTGACAAAAAGAATTTCATGAAACAGCAGTACCATCAAGAGCCTACGGTGATGAAGGAGAAAGCTCAATCTGCTTTGAAGGACCTGGCAAAAATCAAGGCCCCAGGTACTGATGTATTTCATACCAATTGACATATCTCAACAAACAGATGATACCATGGATGTGCTCACCAGGATATGCTCCAAGAAATCTGGAGGAAGACTACCTGGCAAACTGACTGCAAGATGCCCATATTTACTACTATTGCAAAAAAGGGAAATCGGATAGAGTGGGAAAATTAATGATCGCTATCACTAATATTACACACAAGTAAAATCCTGCTGATAATTATCCACAAATGCCTGGAACAATACACTGACAGAAAACTACCAAAAATACAAACTGGGTTTAGAAGAGGCTGTAGCACTAGAGACATTATTGCCAACGTTAGATGGATCTCGCCTGAAAACAAAGAGTACCACAGGAATGTCTATCTGTGTTACACTGACTATGCAAAGGCATTTGACCGTGTGGATCACAAGTTGTAGCTAACCTTGAGGAGAATGGAAATTCCAGAACACTTGATTGTGCTCATGCGAATCCTATACTTGGACCAGGAGCCAGTAGTCAGAACAGAGCAAGGAAACACTGCATGGTTCAAAAGTGTGTCAGGAACGCATCCTGTTTCTATACCTTTTTAATCTGTACGGAGAACAGATCATTCAGGAGGCTGGACTTTATTAGGAGGAGTGTGGTATCAGGATGGAGGAAGACTCATCAACAACCTGAATTATACAACCTTCCTTGCCAAAACTGAAGAGGACCTGAAGCACTTGCTGCAAAAAGTCAATATAGAATTAAGCTTAACATCAAGACAAAAGATTCTCACCATTAGGCCTGTTGGCAGCACCATGATAGATGACAAAAGAGATTGAGGCTGTTAACAATTTCTGCTTTCTCAGATCCACAATCAATGCTCTTGGCAAGGAATCAAAAGACAAAGTGCATTGGATTAGTCTGCTGTCAGGGACCTTTCCAAAGTGCTAATGAGCAAGGATGTCAATCTAGAGACTAAGGTGCACCTTATCCAGGCCATGGTCTTCACAGTTACTTACTATGCATTACAGAGCTGGACAGTGACTATGGACAACAGAATAATCATTGACCCGGAGAACAAACAGATCCGTCTTGGAGAGGGTGAAACCAAGTTTTTACTTGGCAGCAAGGATTTTGAAGCTCTGTCTCACATTCTTTGTGCACGTGGTCAGAAGACACTAGCCCTTGGGGAAGGACATCATGCTTGGAAAGGTGAAGGGACAGCATAGGAGAGAAGACCCCAGGTGAGATGAACTGATACAGTAACCGGGGTAATAGGTTTAGGTGTGTCGGAGTCAGTAAGACTGGCTCAGCATAGAGCAGGGTTCAGAGCTACTGTACACACAGGGTCACTATGAGTTGTGGGAGACTTGATGGCACAGAACAACAACATTCCCTTGTCTTCTCTATTTTCTTGAATAAAATTTTGCAGAATTGAAGTTAATTCTTCCTTAAACATTTTGCAGTATCTTCCAGTGAAACTAGCTAAGCCTGGAGATTAATTTTTATGGGAGTCTGAAAATTCTCTAGTTGAATAATTTTCTTTGTAGTAAGAAGACTGTTGACACACTGTGTTCTGTACCGGATGAGTGTGGTGGTGTGTTTTTCTAGCCAGCGTCCATTCTGCCGAAGGTGTCCAAGGCATGTCTACTGAGCTGCGCACACACTGCCTCACCAGCACCTAGTCTGCAGGGGTCTGCAGGAGGAACCCTGCCTCATTTCTGTTTATTTGCCGTGGCTCTGCATTTTTTCAAATTTGTTTCAAGCTTGTTTATAATTGCTATTGAGGCATTTTTCTTATGGCTACTTTAAAATCTTTGATGGCTAATGCTAACATCTCAGTGTTGCTATCCATCGTCTTTTTAATTCAGTTTCTGTCTCTTGATTTTTGGTTACAAATGTTCTGCCGTAATTGAAACCTTCCCTTCTTGTATTAGGAAAGTCTGTCCTACATGAATGTACTGATTCAGTCAACACCTTATGTTGTTGTGAATCACTGAGTCAGAACTATCTCACTGCTGACCCTCCAGGGGGGTTTCAGAGGCTGCAGATCAGATGGGAGGGGACTGACCATCCTTCTCCTGCAGAGCAGCTGGGGATTTGAACCATGTACCTCTGGGTTGGCAGCGAACTCTATACCACGAAGTTAACGGTATTTCCTGTTGTTACATCTAGTTCATAATTCAATTTTCATTTTTTTTTCTTAAAATCAACTTTCTTTAAGGAACTCCTAAACGTAATAATCCAGGTGGCATAAAACATACAGAATTCCAAATCCAAAGTGCATACCTTATTAAGAGCAAACTTCTAAGTGGAGCCCAAGTTAAATAAAACAAAAACCAACAACAACCCATGAATGCCCTTGTAGAATGAAAATAATTTTGTAATACAAAGGAATTAACAGACCTAGAGTCAGGGCATGCAAAGGTGATTACTACAGCATCAGAATTAGGAAAACAAAACATTCAGGACAAAAAGCCTTCTGCGGGCCACAGGGATACTGAAGCAGCTTTTAAACATCTGAAAAAATTCCATCTTCTCGATTTCTTCTCCCTTTTGACTACTCTAAATTAAACCATGCACACCTCAGGGGAAAATTTAAATTCCTGTTCAATTTGACAAAGGCAGTCTGATTTAATAAAGCTACAATAGCATTTCTGAGAAACCCAACAATCTTGCAGGCACTTTAAATACCGTTTTCGCCTGCAGACTGTGCACTGCTGAAGACAAGTCAATGTAACAACAAGAGTTCTGAGGGGGGGGGAAATTAATGAACGTCCAAAAAAAGACGAAATTATGAACGGTCGCACGTTTTCCTCCCTCATCTCACTGCACTCCACACAGCTGCTGAAGTGACAGCGGGGAGGCCGAACCCCCGCTCTCCGTCCCTCCCTCCCTCCACCCAGCTGGTCAGCCTTGCAAACCTCCACAGCGTCATCTCCATGGTGACCACAATGCTCCAAGACACAAGCCTTTCTCACCTGGACCATAACAGCTTCCGATCATGTCTTTAAGCTTCCAAAATACTTCACAAGTACTTACTAGGAGCACAATATTTGTAGACTTAAAAAACGACTACAGCATTGCAACAGAAGTCCGACAGAAAGAGTCCCCACTGTATCATCCCATTTACGTAAAACAGACAAGAGTACAAACCAAGCTGTCCTGACGGGAAGCAGGAGCAGCATTTCCTTAGTTTCTTTTCCTTTAAAGTCTGCTCAGAGGCATCTCTTTCCCATCACCTCAACAGATTTTAAAGGATCTCTGTCTTCCCACCCAGCATCTGAGATGCTTGGGACTCTGTCAATTGCCTCCACCTTCCATCTGCTTAGAGCAGAGCCCATCGTCTCATTCAGTCAACAACCCTGAGGCTGCATGGGCCACTGTCCCCGTTCCAGGAGACAAGGGGAAGCCCAGGAGGAAACCGATGGTGTGCCAGAGTCACAAAGCTGGCATGGGGCAGAGTCAGAACACACCCACCTCCCTGCCTGCCCACCACCACCTGCCCACCCCACACCTGCCTACCCACTGCCTTCTGGGTTTAGCAGCACCCCAGAGGGGCACAAGAAAACCAAAATCAACATGTGGCCATGCTCTTTTTTCAACGAATGTCACTCATGACATGAGATCTGAAGAGAAGGCCAAGTACAGTCCCTGCTGGAGTAAAGCTTCTGAACTGGCTGTAAGTTTTCTTCTCACTGGACAAGGACCACAGACAGCTCTAGTTATTGCGTAAGGAGAGGAGAAGAAAACTGAGATTAACCTGAACTCAAAGCACATCAAACACACACTGCTCACATGCAGCTCTCTGCAAAGCTGGCGAGCTGCGCCCGGCAAGCAGGGTCATCGGACGAAGGGAAAAGGTCATCTGCTGCATGCCAGCACTTCATTTCTGCAAGGACGGCGTGTGAGTCCACTCTGTCGGCACCACTGCTGGCTGGACCGGGGCTCCCGCCCTGGAGCTTCTCCACCAGAGCCTGCAGCTGCCTGAGGCTGGACCAGGTGACAGTCCAGACGGACAACAAGCTACCCAGCCTCCATCCAGGTGCCTCATTCAAGAGCCTCAACACGTACGGCCGTGCTGCCCAAATGTCTGGAAGGAAAGACAGAGGGGCAAGGACAGCGAGGCCAGGAGGATGGGGAAGGCCGCAGGCTCGTCAACAGGTCTGCCCAGGCCAGACGAGCAGCTCTGAAGAGGAAGCGGGTAACGACTTGGCATTCTGAAACCAAGGAAAAACATCCTCATCTCTTCCAGTCCAGACACTGAGAGATGGAGTCTGTACACCAGTAACGGGCGTGGCTCCCTAACTTTAGAAAGTAAAACTCAAGGCAGCCAGAACTCGGGTAAGACAGACCTGTCAGAGAAGAAAACGCAGATGTTCTCAACCAGCGAGATGGACGTGCTAAGCCTGTTCCTTGGTGGAGGCAGGATCTGCCAGATTTAGGAAAAGCAGGCGGTCGCGGCCACGCTCTCCCAGGGACACCTGCCGTCTCGACTCCTCGAGAGATCCAGTCGGCAGGACAGTCACGTGTCTCGTCCCCAACAGTCCGTGGGGCAGGAGGCACCTGAAGGGCCCAGCTCCGCCAGCCCCAGAGCCACAGGGCGCCCTGTACTGACCGCCGACTTCTCAGCCTTGTGCTGTCAAACTGCTCAGCACTCATGCGAGGCCAGAGCTGACGGGGGCATCACTGAACCAAGGGAGGACAAACACAGGTGAGTTACTGAGGATTTCGTTTATCACGCTCCCTATGTTCACAACGCTCCGTGTCTGCAGTGACAACTCTTTAGCAGCTGTGAGAGAGGAGAGCAATTAGCTCACAGCAAACGGTATTTTTAGGCAAACAGTATTTCCAAAGAGCTGCTTCAACATCCCCGTGATTCTATTTGGATGTTCTGGAAGAGGCTAAGTGCTAAGTGCCCGGTTCTGTGGGTTCTGTCACTTGATTAGACGCAGTGTTTACTTCCTTCTCTGAATATAAAGTGGCTTCTGTCTGTGCAAAGAATTGCTGTTATTTATAATTGCACACGACCAGATGGCTTATCTCCCTCCAGAGCTCTTAAAAGGTCCAGAGTAAATGTCTCCATGGATTAGATTTCTGAGTGAGGGGCCCTTTTACTGTTTGTTAGCTTACTTCGTTTATATATCCATTCAGCTCAAAGCACCAAGGGTCACTACCACTCACCCGACTCCCTGCCTGAGAGCATTACCCACCAAGCCCTGTACCACCCACCAAGCCCTGAATGACCAAACCAACCCCTGCACCACCCACCAAGCCCTGCACCACCCACCAAGCCCTGTACCACCCACCAAGCCCTGCACCGCCCACCAAGCCCTGCACCACCAAACCAACCCCTGCAACACCCACCAAGCAAGACCTATACCACCCACCAAGCCCTGCACCACCAAACCAACCCCTGCA
>NW_006399950.1:2687948-2691056 GCF_000299155.1 Elephantulus edwardii | reverse complement strand
ACCAAACCAACCCCTGCAACACCCACCAAGCAAGACCTATACCACCCACCAAGCCCTGCACCACCAAACCAACCCCTGCATCACCCACCAAGCCCTGTACCACCAACCAAGCCCTGCACCACCCACCAAGCCCTGCACCACCCACCAAGCCCTACAACTACCCTAACCTGGTCTCCTGCCTACTCTCTCACTGGAACCTCTCAAATCCCATCATGGGGCTACGGGCTGCCCTGGCTCACAGACGTGGCAGGTGCATGAGGGTTTAAGTCACACCGGGTTGTTGAGGGAGAAGAGAGCTGACTAGGATTTAAACTCATATTCAACTTCAAAACTGCACACTTTTAAGCTCCACTTCTGTGTGTGTGTGTGTGTGTGTGTGTGTGTATGTGTATGAGTGATTTTTATATAACCAGAACGTTGATGTCTAGGCTGTAACAAGACTTTGTCTTCTATACTTCAGACACGTTATGAGGTGCCAGTGCTTGGAGATGAGCACCATGCTGGACAGAGTCCGAACAAGAAGACCTTCAATGAGACAGGCTGCCAGCAGCTGCAACGCTGGGCTTGCACACAGCTACGATGGTGCGGGTGGTGCAGGACGGGCAGGGCCGTGTTCTCCTGTGTGCAGGGTGACAACGATTCAGAAGCCAGACAGCACCCGACAACAGTGTGCAGTACTGTGTCTGCTTCCTCAGTGTAGGTAACTGAGGGCCGGGGCCAAGTCTGCCGGGTCACGGGAACCCAGGACCCTGACAACAGTGTGCAGTGTCATGTCTGCTTCCTTAGTGTAGGTAAGCTCCCTGAGGGCAGGGGCCAAGTCTGCCGGGTCACGGGAACCCAGGACCATGCGTGAATTTTGCTGAGTGTGTAGAAGAATGCACTTACATGGGTCGTGTGTGTGGACAGATACAAGCGTGCTCACACGTGCACGTGCTGTCACTAGCATTACCTGGTTTGGGGTGAGTTAAATAAAAAAAGCAATAAAAATAAAAAAACAATCTAACTGTCCTATTTTCTCTTAAATAACAAGATTTTCCTTCCAGATCCTTGGGAAAAGAACGAATGAGTCACACGGCCCCACAGGCAGGAAGCTACAGAAGCGGATGCTGATCGCGGCACAATCGTTAACAAGTCAGCCGTTAGATACAAAATGACCTGGTCATCTTTAAGAGACAATCTACGGGCAGTAAGGGATGAGGAAGGTAGAAGGACATGTAATTGTCATGTACTGTCAAGGCACCAGCGACCCTGTTACAGCAGCTCTGAAGCTTGTCCTGTCCTGAGCCAGTCTCACTGACTCGACACACCAACCCCCACTACACCAGTTACTGTATCAATCCATCTCATCCGGGGTCTTCCTCTCCTGCACTGTCCCACCACCCTTCCAAGCATGATGTCCTCCTCCAAGGACCAGTCTCTCCTGGCCATATGTCCAAAGTATCTGAGATGGAGCTTCAAAATCCTAGCCTCCAGAACAGCTAATTATGCTCAAACTAAAACTATACCTAGACCAAAAAGCTGTTGAACCGAGCAAGAGAACACTGTATTTCAGGGCTGAATCCTTTCTCCATACCTATTCAACCTGTATGCTGAGCAAATAATGAGAGAAGCAAGACTCTATGAAGAAGAATATGGCATATGGATTGGAGGAAGACTCATCAACAACTGACATTACACTTTCTGAAAGTGAGGAGGGCTTGAAGCACTTGCTGCAGAAGATCAAAGACTTCAATATGAATTACATCTAAACATCAAGAAGACAAAAGACAACATCATGATAGATGGAGAAAAGATTGAAATTATCAACAATTTCTTCTTACTTGGATCCACAATCAAGAAATCAAAAGACAAAAGTCCAATCAGAAAGTCCAGCGTCAAGGACTTCTCTGAAGTGTTGAGGAGCAATTATGTCCATTTAAAGACTAAGGTGCACCTAAGTAACACCATGGACCTTTCAATCACTTGCTAGTCTGCGGAGGGCTGGACAATGATAAAGATGACACAAGAGTTGTGGTGTTACCATCGCAAGAACATGGAAACAACCCAGATGTCCAACCACAAGCGAATGGATTGAGAAATCATGGTACATTCACACAATGGAATATTATGCAGCATGCAGGAGCAATGACTTTGTAAATTATTACCTGACTTGGGAAGGAGTGGAGAGCATTATGCTGAGTGAACTAACTCAGTCCCACAAGGACAAATATTGTATAAAACCATTATTATAGAATGAGTGTAAGGATCCAAGGGTGGGGGGCGGTGGAAGCAGAGGGATGAGGATGTGCAGGGGAAGGGGACATTAATCACAGGACTGTGATCACGGGACAATTTGATGGGTGAGGGGTGAGGGAAATTGGAAGAATCTATTCTGGCAAACAATGTATTCAAATTTTGTAAATAAGCCAGCATAATAACAAAAAAATGGGGGGGAAAAAAAGAAAAAAAAAATCCTTGCCTCCAAGGAGAAACTTGGTTTCACCCTCTCCCAAGACAGACGTATTTGTTTTCTCAGTTCAAGACTCTTCCCTAGCAGAAGAACATAAGGCTCATTTAAAAGCATCAGCTATAGAAAACCTCAGACAGACTTCACTCCCCACCTGCTCATCTGAGAAGCCATGGCATGGCACAGCACTGCAAGTCTGTAGAGTGACCCTTCATGTTTATCACCCCTGGGCAGTCCCGAGTCCAGCACGCTCAGCTCACTGGACAACACTAGGGCGCACCAGGAAACAACTCTTCAGTCTCTGGCTCTAAATAAGTTCCAGAGTCTGGTGAGTACGACCAAACCTGTGAGCATCAGACACTGTAAGTGCTATCCTGACTGTGCCAAGTCAAAACCCTTCTCCACCCCAGGGGCAGCCGGGGGAACGAGGACACTAAAACCCCTCTCCACCCTGGGAATAGCTGGAGGAACGAGGACACTAGGACAGGCTTCCTTGTCGTACAATCAGGAACATCCTGAGGACACAAGCAGTAGAGAAAGGGGAGGGAGAAGTGCTGTGAGCTCCTCAGGGGCAGCCCAAGTGTCCTGCCCTGCACAATCACCGCCATCTCCACCATGTCCCAGCCCACTGCACGGTCACTGCGTCAGCCCAGCCCACTGGA
>NW_006399950.1:2651127-2687768 GCF_000299155.1 Elephantulus edwardii | reverse complement strand
CCCAGCCCACTGCACGGTCACTGCGTCAGCCCAGCCAACTCTAAGTCACTGCATCAAGCCAGCCCACTGTACGGTCATTCCAGCCCACTGTGTATAGTCACCTCATCAGTCCAGCCCACTGTACGGTCACCACGTCAGTCCAGCCCACTGAGGGGCATCCTTTCTGTGACTGACCCTCCACCTTCCCCAGCAGGATGACCTTTTCCCAGGGCTGGCCCCTCCTAACAACATGTTATGTGTAACTCGGGTGGCCTTTTATTATCTGGTGGGCATTTCTTCCATGAATGCCGAGAGGAAGTCATCAGCCTAGATTTGTAAAGACCAACTTAGTGCAGCTAAATGAGCAAGAACAAGGTGCTTCCAGCATCAGAGACGGCGTCACGCACAGCACAGGAGGAAGTCCTGTGTTCACACCACACGAGGCCCAGGAGGAAGCCTGCTGGTCAGAGACGGTGTCACGCACAGCACAGGAGGAAGTCCTGTGTTCACACCACACAAGGCTCGGGTGGACATGCTGCCTCCACAGGAGAGTCTTCCATCGTGAGGACGTCTGGTAACTCAATGGCACAGGCAGCACCAGAGTGCTTGCTCTTCAGGAAGTTGTCCGCGAGAGGACACAGGCTCGCAGACGTCAGGGGTCTCAGGGACGAGCTGTCCATTACGGCAGAGGCCACATGGGTGTCAACCCTGTCCCTCCCCAGGGCGCTGCACTTGATCTTTGAGGCTTGACCCCTGCTGACAATCTTTCTCCTCCAGACAATCTGGATCAGAATCTGTGCCTCACAACTTTCAAACATAATAAAACACATTTTCAAACACGTTACTGATCATTTTGTCTACAAAAGATTGAAGCACCTCTTGCTAGTTAAATAAAATAGCTACATTTTACAAAACCATATGTATTAATTAGATTTTTTTTTCCGAATCTGATGTTACAGTAATAATCTTTGCATTATGGTACATTTTGATATAAATATTTTTATCAGATTAGATGTTTATTATGGAAATGATCATTAATTATCTTGGAAAATTTAGGTAATAAAGTTGAAAGAAGGAGGAAGAGAAGGAGGGAAGACTCTACAGCTTAACAAGATCCCCAGGGGATTCTGATTATACCTAAAAGCTGTTAAAATGTAGATTCCAATTCAGCCTGGCTGGGGTGAGAGGCAAATTCTCAGCAGGGGTTAGGGAGTGCAGCATCCACACCCCAGAAAAGGTTAAAGTCCAGGATTATTTATGCCCTGTTGTCTTTCTGCCTAGCAAGAGTCAAGAGTTGTAACCTTGTCTCTGGAGATAATTTTATAGTGAGACAGAAACAGTTATTTCCACAATCTTAGTAACAATAGCTGTAACAGTATTCATTCTTTTCAAGCCAACAGGAGTTTGGGTAATAGTACCAAACATGAGGCAGGATGCAGTGAGCTGAGCTCCATTTGTCTTTTCCGTCTCTTCCTATCTCTGAACAGTTCATCTCTCCTGACTGAAGAAACACAAGCCTGAAATCGCAAACAATGGCAGTGAGAGGTGAAGTCCATCTTCCAGGAACAAAACTCAAACATGAAGCCCTCTGCACCGAGTCAGCTCTCCTCACCACAGCCCTGCAGGACAGAGCAGACCAGAGGGCATCCAAGGCCACATCTGTATGGAACCAGACGCTACATCCTTGTCCCAAGCAGCAGCTCACGGGTTCAACCACCAGCTTTCCCGTTAGCAGCCAGGCACTTCCCCTGCACACCCAGCGTCCCTGCCTCCTGGGAGAGACGCATTGTCCCAGGTGTGACTCTGACTGTGTTCTGTTCCTTCCGTCACTTGATAGGCATGATTTACAACCACATTCCTCCATCCCAATTCCCTCTCCTGGCGTGCTCACTGAGTTAATGAAGTGGGTGGTGGAGCACAGGCTCAGCTTAGAAATGAGCGTGTGGTATCCATTGTTCTGCCAGGTCCAGACGAGAGCAGCGTGATGCCTTACAGGAGCGGACCAGGGCAGGCTGAGGCGAAGCCTGGCCAACACTGCACCAAGACATGTGTGGTGGGCTGCACGAGGAGTTGGAGGAGGAGGCAGGTGACCCCCCCCCCAGGAAGAGCCTGGACATCCAGTTCACTGCAGCACTATTCACGGTGTCCAAAGGCAAGACTTAACAACCAAGATGCCCATCCACACACGAATGGCTAAAGAAATGTACAAGCACACGGAACATACACACAATGGAATGGCACTCGCTCAGCACAAAAAGGTGTCTCTACACCCTTTACACGTGCAGCATGAGTGGAGCGAGTGAGCGAAATAGGACGATTACAGAAGAGCACATACTGTATGGATTTGCATATCAACACACAGAGAACAAAGCTTCTTAGCTGGGGGGGGGCGGGACAACAAAGAAGATGGATGAAAGGGGTGTTAATAGAGATGGGAAAGATCCCGGTGACTGAAGAGAGTAGACTGCAAAGCCAGTTATTGGAACTGCTGTCAATAAGCTGTAAACTCATAAAACATGAAACTGCCCACAGACACGTCTACAGTAGTGACAGAAAGAAGAGGAGGTGACAGGGCAGACAGTAACCATGTTTGTTGTTGTGCGCTGTCAGTGGCCTGCAGCTCCCAGCGCCTTGTGCATGGATGGCTCTCCTGAACCCCGTCCCAGCCTGAGCCAGCCAGTGTCAATCCGGCTCCTCGGGGCTCTTCCTCTCCGGCGCTGTCCCTCCACCCTACACCACACGGGATTTAGGGAGAATTTCCTCTTTGGAGGCTTGTTGTCCTTTACCATTGGGGAACTGACTCTCCAGCGGGCTTTCCAAGGCAGTTCAACTGCCTGGGACGAGACTGTCCACCTTTCTCCCTCGGAGCAGCTGCTGGGTTCAAACAGTGTGCCGTTAGGATGGCAGTGAAACCACCAGAGCTCAGAGGTTTCAGCTAAGCCTGGGTTTAGGGGGATAGTTTCTCGGGCCACCCCAGTAATGAACCTAAGAGCATGCTGGCACCCGGTCCACCTCCTAGTTCACTGTGCAGGGTCTGGGGTCTCTAACTGCTAGCAAGCAGGTACTCAAGGCCCAACCAGGACCTCCACTGACAGGACACCAGGAAGGAGGGTTTGGAGGGAGAGAACCGCAGATGTGTGGCAAGTGCCCCTCTGTCCTGAGCCGAGGACTGGTGGTGCCTGGTTACCACGACCTCACAGGTTCATCTAAGAGTCTGCAGACGAATTCTGATCAAAACGGGAAAATACAGAACAGAATCTCAAGTTCTCTTGGACTCCAGACTTCCTGGAGCCACCAAGATTGGACCAACGCCCAAAACTACTTCCCTGATTTAGTATTTAAACCTTAAACCAAAAATATCCCCTAAAGTCTCCCTAAAACAAACAGTCCTCCAGCTAACTAGTGGGAAGTCCTGGCATCCCACTCATCTAAGAACCCACACGGGACTAGACCTGAGGACAGTGGCAGCGGACACCTCAAAAACGGGGCTGCCTAGGGCTACAGAACCCCAAGTGTCACCAAAGGTGCTAACCGGTCAGGCGCTGGACACTCTGCTCCTCTGCTGGTGTCACTCTCAGTCCTTCTCAAGGACAAAGTCAACTTAGAATTCAGGCGTACGTATGTATGTACACACATGTATACATGTTATACACATGCTGATGCATCAAAACACCATGGAATGCGGCTGTCCTGACACGCGAGTCACCAACCTGGGTCACCATGAATCTATCCTATGGAACTGACTGATTTCTAAGATGTCAGCATTAGTGAAAGCTGACGGAGGTCGCTACAGTTGCTCTAGAATTTGGTTTTATTTGAAAATAAAATGTTAAAAAAAAATAATGCAAGTCAAAGTCCCACGTTGAATCATTCAACGACACAGACGCCCTCCGCGGGGTTGGCACGCCTGGCCCTTCTGGCACAGGCATCCTTGTGGACCGCCCATGTCCAGTCATTCAAAGACACAGATGTCCTCTGCAGGGTGGGCACACCTGGCCCTTCCAGCACTGGGCATGCATGCAGACCTCGGGCAGGGACTGGCAGAGGCCCCACCTCTATGACACACCAGGGCCAGGGGTGCAGGGACAAAGTCCCGACTCCACAGGTGTGAGCAACTACCAGGGAGGACAGGGGAGAGGGACCTGGTCAGTTTCTTACCAATGAAATCAAAGCTGTTCTGAGAAACAGAATGCATTTCCTAAAACGTGGATAGTGGAGCTCTGGTGGCCTGGTGGGTCAGGAGCTGTGCTGCTAACCCCACGGGTGTAGTCCCTCTGATGGTTCAAACCCACCAGCTGCCCTGAGGGAGAAAGGTCACCAGCTGCCCTGAGGGAGAAAGGTGGGCAATCTCTCGCTGTGTGACCGACACCCTCTGAAATCACCACCTGCCCAGACAGAAGCAGCAACGTGTGTATTCTGACTCAATGACAGTCAGGGTTGGTTTTTATTATACAGTCTCATCATACAACCCAGCACCCATGGATGAATCATGAACACGCTGTGGAGACTAAAACAAGTCAGAGGCAGAAGACCAAATACATTCCGATACCACTAACGTAAAATATCTCGGAAAGGCAAATCCACAGACAGGTTAATCCACAGTGGTCAGGAGCGGGGCGGGGGCAGAGGCAGGGTATGTTAGGGGTACAGAGTTTTCGTCAAGGGTGATATAAAAACAGTTACGTCTGAATGGTGACTGTGCCCAGCACCCCGGGTGTAGTTAACCCCGATCCACTGTGCAAGTCAGAGACGAGCGAGCTGAGCTGATGAGACCGAGTCATCCCAACAGAACTCGCTGGATGGGAGTGCAACTGTTCTGTAAACCCTTCACTGAAAACATAATAAAACACTGTATTCTGAAAAGAAAATGAAATGGCAAGGTTTTGTTATATAAATTTTATCACATAAAAAATGGTTCTGAAAATTGCACATTGGCAAAAACAAAACCAACAATCTCAGGTTTATCAAACACAGCATGCAACAGGGACAGCCATTGGGGGCGAACTGTTTTGGAAAGTTTTAATCCCTCCAAGAAGAAAGGACGGAGTCGCAGCGACCTGTGAACCACAGAGCTGACCTTGCCCATCGTACGTCATGCTCACCACCAGACCGCCTCATGTTTCTCCAAGCTGGTGGGTTTGGACAGCTGACCTGACGAGCACTGCAGTACTTAACGCTTCACTGCTTTGTTCCCACTGGAGTTAAGGGGCCAGGAAGAATGTGTACGTCTCTCATTGCGAGAGTAACCACGTAACAAGCCAACAGAAGGGGGAAGTAGGGAGAACAACAGGGTGTCAGAGCGCAGGCTGAACCTCCCTCTTCTTTGCTCCCCAAGGTCAGCAACCCAACACAGCAGCCACATATTCAAACCAGACAGCGGCAACCTGAGCCCAGAACAGTACAAACAAGGACAAAGCCTGTGACGCACAGAGGCACAAAGGACCTTCCTTCCCATTCAACATTGTCACACAAAGGCACGAAACAACGTCACCCCAGCATCGGACCAACGCCTGAGCACCAGGCTCTTCATGAGGCCCTGGCAAGAGACGGTCTGCCCAGGAAGGAAGGCCCATGAACCCCAACTTCCAAGAGAAGCAGGCATCAAGGGGCCAGGGGAGGCCGACACCCCACGAACCCCAACCTCCAGGAGAAAGAAGCAGGCACCAAGGGGCCAGGGGAGGCCGACACCCCACGAACCCCAACCTCCAGGAGAAAGAAGCAGGTATCAAGGGGCCAGGGGAGGCCAACACCCCACAAACCCCAACCTCCAGGAGAAGCAGGCGTCTGGGGGTCAGAGGAGGCCGACCCCCCACGAACCCCAACCTCCAGGAGAAGCAGGCGTCTGGGGGTCAGAGGAGGCCGACCTCCCACGAACCCCAACCTCCAGGAGAAGCAGGCATCAAAGGGCCAGGCAAGCCCGACACCCCATGAACCTCAACCTCCAGGAGAAGCAGGCGTCTGGGGGTCGGGAGGCTGACACCGCTGTGCGGAGCAACAATGGGAGGAGCAAGCTCGATGGGGCTCGTCTCCCCCAAAGCTCTGTTCACTAGACGGGGGCAGCTTGGAGGCTGAAAGCTGAACAGAAGTCCGGGTAGACTCTCAAGAGATGAAAATCGGGAGCTCAGGGTCTTCCAAGGAGGTGAAGATGATTTAAACTACACCCTGATTTTGCAGCTAAATCACAGTAACATGGATTAGTCCTCAGAGAACTGACACATGGCTTCAAACCGTCTCAATTCCTGACTGGACAGAACTAATGGAAAGAGGCAATGGTCCTGGCCGAGCATTTCCAGACGCAAAGCTAAATCCTTTCCAGAGAACAAACACACTGTCACTTTTTCACATGCTGCTCAATACTCAACCAAAATAACCAACTGGATGAGAAAACAAAAAATGTTTAACCAAAACCCAGGGACAACAATAGACAAGAGAAGCAAACCCACATGTACCAGACTGAAACTTTAAAACACAATGGCTGAGAACCCGCCACGGGGCGTCACGTCACGGTGACTGCTGTTAGGGACTGTCAGGTTCAGCATGACTCACAGCGACCCTGTGAACAAAGGACCTGACCCCTGTCCTATCCTGAGCTGTCCTCACACACCGACACACTCGAGCCCCCGGTTATCTGACCCCTGTCCTATCCTGAGCTGTCCTCACACTCCCTGACACACTCGAGCCCCTGGTTATCTGACTCCTGTTATCCTGAGCTGTCCTCACACACCCTGACACACTCGAGCCCCTGGTTATCTGACCCCTGTCCTATCCTGAGCTGTCCTCACACACCGTGACACACTCGAGCCCCTGGTTATCTGACCCCCTCCTTTTCTGCGCCATCCTCATAATCTCTGACACACTCGAGCCTAGAGCTGCAGTCACTGTGTCAATCCACCTGGTTGAGGGTCTTCCTCTCCTTCATCGTCCCTCCACCTTGCCAAGCATGAAGTCCCTCTCCAAGGAACAGACTCTCCTAGCAACATGTCCACAAGACAAAGCTTCTCCGGCCTTGCCACCAAGGAGCAATCTCGCTTCAGCTTCTCCAAGACAGACCTGTGGTTTTTGGCAGTGCGTGAGACATTCAGTGCCCTCCACCAACATTACGCTCAGAGGCATCAGCTTTTCTTCTGTCATCCTTGTTCACTGTCCAGCTTTCAGATGCATAGCTAGTGACTGAGAAGACTGTGGCCTCAATCAGGCATGCCTTAGTCCTCAAACTAACATCACTGCTCCTCAGTAATTTGGAGAGGTCCCTGACTACACACTTTCCCAGGGCAATACATCTCCTGACTCCTGGTTCCAAGAACACTGTGGATCCAAATTAAGTTGAAGCCTTTGATAGGTTCAGTCTCTTCTCCATCTACGACGATGCTGCCTATCCATTCAGTGGTTAGAATTTTTATTTTCTTGACACTGAGATACAACCCATATTAAAGGCTCCAGTGTTTGATTTTCTGCAGCTAATGTATCAAATCCTCCTCACTTTTACCGAGCAATGCTGTATCACGTAGGTTGATAAGCTTCCTCCAATCCTGATGCCACACTGTTTTTTATATATGGAGTGACCAGAATGGCTTAAATTTAAAAATCATTGGAAATATCAAGTGTTAGCAAAAACTGTTATTCTTTTTAAGAGAGGTAGCTAAAACAAACACAATAAACTGTGACTCTCTTGTATCTGAATGACTAGTATGTAACAAAAACTTCAAAGTGAATTCCGTGTGACAGGCAGGACAGAGAGAACTGCCCCGTGGGGATAACAAAGCTAAAATTGATACTGAACAGGCAGCCACATCTTTCACCTGAAGAATGGCTCGTGGGCTCAAACCGACACCTTTTGGCTAGCCGAGCACTTGCCACTGCGTCACCAGAGCTTCCTGGACGGCACACAGATGTATGACATACTATCTCAGGAACTTTTCTGTAGTGTTTCACAATTAAATGTTTAGAAAAGAAGAGAAGAGTGCAGCTACAGAGGTCAGCAGGGGGTAAATTAGTTTAGCTCTCAGGATTCATATTAAGAATTTGCACTTTATTCTTCAGACAACAAGAAGCCACTGGAGAGTTTGAAACAGGACTGGCGTCCTCACATGTGCTCCTTGGTGCACTGTGCCTGCAGGAAGGGAGGCGGCCAGGGCACTGATGTGATGACCTCAAAGACAGCCACCCTGGCCAGCCCACCAGCAGGAGGAGATGCAGGCAAGACCTGAATGATGATTACAGATTTTCCAGGGATTGGAGGTTAGTTCCTCAATCCACTGAATTTTGCCCCAGTCAGTTCAGGAAACAAATAAAGCCACTTTAACAAACAGAAACCTAAAATGAGGGCAACTTCATTCATGTCAAGGCCACCCCAGGCTAGAGGCTGGAACCATGAAAACAAGAAGAAATGGACTTTTTCTATAAATCCTGAGACAAAATGGAAGCAGATCTAAAACCAAAAGCTAACGAGAGCTCGGCTCCAGGGCAGATGGTCTCACAGACTCACCAGGCAGAACGCTGCAGCTTCGCCACCCTCCCCGAAGGTGCAGACGCCAGGATCCAAGCAGATTCAGACAAACGAGTTCTGATCCTGGCTTCACATGCAACAGCGACCGGGGCCAGTGAGAACATGGTCTCTAACACAAGCCCACCCAGAACCTCATCAGGCGACTCTCGTTTTGGAGAGGAGTCTGTCTTTGACCACCACTTCCATCACCCCTGCCAGAAAATCCAGGGAACACAAGAAAATGACAGTTTCTAAAGAACTCAGCTTTTTAATCTGTTCCAGAGAAAGAAGGTCTGTGCCTGGAGACTATTCCAAGCAGCTTCCATGCTGCTATTCTATGAGGGGAAACCCCACACACATCAAACAGAAATGCGCCCAACACTGAGGCATAGAATCTAAATCATAAAAACGTCAATTACGCTGCACTGTGTCCCCTCCACTGGAAAGAGACTGAAGAATGACTTTTCCCAACACCCTTCGTGCTTTTGAAAAGGTTAAGATTTCAAATTAAGTATCTCCAGTCTCTGTCTAGGTGGTTTTGGTCTAAATACATATTCCTGTATCTGAGTCATGAATACCTACTTTGCTCGATACAGGATTTCTACATGGTATTTCCCCCACAATCTAGTTACACAACACAAGCTCTTTGAGACGCTCTCTTCAGAGGTCCTGCACACATGAGCCCCGGCCTCTCATTTCCACCCATTCTGCTGGGGGCACGGGGTGCTGTATATCTGTCACAGGTTTGCAGGTAACACCTTTCCCAGTTCTGAACAGGTCAACTTAGACAAACACATTTAAGTCAGATTACTAAAATAGAAGTAAAAGATTTCACAATCTGATAGGCTCAAAAAATAACCATGAAGTGATTCTGCTTCCTGGCTCGGCATTTACACAGAAGTGTCCACAGTGACACTGTAAGAGGACCTCCCCGAGCCAACCTCGGCCCACAAGGCGCACGGCAAGGCCCACCGAGCAGCTTCCAATAGCCACACCACCACCTAACGAGTTCTCCGTGGTCATTTACACAGCCCACTCTGACCAAAGTAAGGAGGACGGAATTTCTGAAGCGGTTCCTGCTCGGTCCATCGTCGGCACTGCCCTGCAAACATTTCAGTCTGAAATAAGATAAATGTGCTTACTGTCATTTCGGGTGCATTTCTGGATTAATTTCAGAAGTTTGCAAATATCCTTCAGAAAGAAATTAAATGCTTTTAAAGAGCTACCCAGTAAATCAGCTTTCATCAATTCACAGTGGACACTTCCAACTGAGGATGCCTAGGCGGCCTGGCTACCCAGGAGCACCTTCGGGGCACACACCAAAGCACCCCACTTACACGGAGGCTCGGAAGGCACAGAGCTTGACCCACGAGGAAACAAGAGCTGAGGCCTCCCGGGAATGGATGTCCTCTCCGGACACACACCCGGCAGCCACTCACCGGGTTGAGCATTTCCTCAGCGGAATGCTGGACGGTCCACCAGTCTGAGGTCCACTCCCACACGTTGCCCACCATGTTGTACAAGCCGTAACCGTTGGGAGGAAAGGCGTCAACCTAAAAACAAACAGGACAGGCTCTGTCTCAACACTCAGCGTGCTTACAGAGTCTCCCTGGTGCAAAAATACACTAAGAGCTCTAACGTCAAAGTATGAACTCTCATTTTCACCAACAGTCAAAAGAGGATGTGGCCAATGTAAATGGAGAGGCATTCCCTTGGCTTTGGGCTCGAGAGGAGTTTATACATCAAAGGGGATTTGCATTCCATGTCAGGAAAGCCAAAGAATTCTTCATAATGAATTAAACCCAATTCTCACTCAAACCTGCATCTGACAGCACACAGTGGGAGGTGGGGTGGAGCTGTAACAGGACCACGTTTACACCCAGGACGAGTGCTGTCACCAGGCCTGAGCTCTGCTACCACAAGGCCTTCAGCATCGAGGGTCCCCAGCTCAGGGCTCCACCTCACCCTCTGTGCCTGATCGATTTGTCCTTAAACGAAAAGGGGGATTCCTTATCAAGCACTATGAAGTCTGCAGCAACCTGCAAGGCTCTTAAGTGAGCAACAACATCACATTTCAGAGGCAGGCAGAGAGTCTGCCACTAACACTGTCACCGACACAGAACCCACGTGTGAGGGGCTCTTAAACTGACTGAGAAGACAGAGATGCTTTCACACACGGGAAAGCAAGCAGTGTGGTTATTTACATGATTGAAAAGTTTCCCCTTAAGGACTTATGAAAATTCTCAAAACCAAAAGCAAACACTTTTTCTTATTTTTTACTAAAAAAAAAAATTCAAGTTACTGATGAAATTTCTAAAATCTTTGTGTAAATCTATGCTTTTTTCCCTATAGTAATAAAGGAGGGCTGAATAATAAGTAAAATACACATCACTTCTACTTCAGTCCAAGATTTCACATGTGTGTAAACTATGGATGCGTCTGACCTGGGGGAATTCAGAGCCCTCCACTGAAAGGAACAAGTCTAGAGGGGCTGGAAAGTGGAAGGATTCACATAATCCACGTTCATTATGGAAACAGCAGTGCCCTGGAACTCCATGCTAACAAGCGAGGACAGGAAGGGGATACCACCACAGCAGACCTCCAGACGAGTGAAGGGAAAGGCCACACCAAAGCCAAACCCAAGAGGAAAGAAGACAACCGAGAGGAGAGGAAGAAGTGCCCCGGGAGCAGACAAGAAGGCTCCATCTCTGGCTGAAGGTTCCTCCGTGAAGGGGCAGGTGGTCCTGGAGGCAGAGTGGACAAAGCTGAGACACAGTGAGAGGGACACGCCTCTCTCTGAAGAACCTGGGATGACCAGGAAGCAAGGGCAGGGGCATAACCATGAGCACAAGGACAAGGAGGCACTTGGCTTCAGGACTTCAGGGGAGCAAACTCCAACTCCTTCCCACAGTTCTAGAAGAGGCCAAGTCCAGGACATCCACATATCCCAGAGAGCTGGGCCCTCAGACCCTTTCATGTCCCAGAGAGCTGTCCCCTCAGGAACGTCTTTTCTACAGACTTTGCAGCCGCTGGTTTTTGGAGGCCGACTGTGGGGCCTTGGTTGGGAGAGGCCTCAGGTGGACCTGATTCTCTCACCTTTTGATCAGCAGCCCGAGTTAACCACCTGCATCACCCAAAGACTTCTTATGAAAACAATCGCAATCTAAAGATACTGGTTCAGTGAAGCCTCATCTCCAACACAGACTAAGGTGACCTCCCTCAAGGCCTCTCTTCTTGCCTTCTGACCTGATTTCTCAGAATGGCCCCTGGACACACTCCCCTCGGGGCATCCACTTCAAATTCCTCAGGCAGGTTCCGCTGAGGGTTTCCCAGGAGGCACCTGCTGAGCCCACAGACACATGGTGGGGGCTGAGCACCTGCAGAGCATCGACACCCACTGAACCGTGTGCCTGTGAAATGCACAGTGATCTGCAAAGTGACGGTGCTCCAAACCCTCCAGCAGAAAGCACCAGGCAACAGCCCAACTGCCCACCAGGGTTTTCACAGTAAGTATGCCCATGTAAGGAAGGAAGCACGTGGGGAAAGGGCAGGACAGGATCCCACGGTATCTCCCGGAGCATCTGCCAGGGTCCTGCTCTCTCCCCCACATGAACCCCTGACTAACAGGCCTGCACAGGCCCAGCACGGGGCTCCACCACCTTCAGGACTGCCCGGACGTGCAGGTGAGCGGCCCACTGTGTGCCCACATCCCTGCTCCTACACCCGCTGCCCTCTGGGGTTGAGGAGCATCCAGGCACGGTCCGCAGGCACCTCACTGCTGATCCAAACCTTCGATCTCCTCTCGGCAGTTCAAATCCTCCAGCAGCCCAGCAGAAGGATGGGCTCTCTCCTCCTGTGCAACTGGCGCCCTCAGACACCTGCTGGAGGGTCAGCTCTGAGCCGGTTCCAGCCCGGCGGCAGTGAGGGCTCCAGCTAGGACTCCCTGGACAGCAGCGGTGCTGGGGCCCGGGTTCCCGCTGCACTCCTGACCTTCCAGGAAGTGCTCTTTCTATACAGTGTCAGTGGGGGGTTTCATAAATGGCCTTTGTCACGGTGACTAATGTCTTGCTACTCCTAGACTCACAAGTGTCTTTCTATTAAAGGAATCTGCAATTAATGTTTTTTACATAAACATGCCCCCTAAACCACAACCTTTGCATTTCTAGTCAGTTGTGTTTCTCCTCATTCATCATCTTTTAACAATATATGTCTCTTGTTCTCATCCACCCACCTGCAGGTCCCTGAGGACAGGCCTGCATTGAGGACACGCCTGCCTGCAATGAGGCTCTGCAAGATTCCAGCCCAGAAAACACCACGGGGCAGTGCTACATAAACCCATACGAGTCACCGACCAGTCAGAGCCAAGGTGCCAGCAGCAAACCGCAGGCATTCCTGCTGAAGTGCTGGCAGCCCCTGATCACCCTCCACACAGTATCTCTTATAATATGTCAAAACTTAACATGCATTGCTTCACATATAAATGCATTTTAAAACTCTCTTTATGGGAGCTCTTGTGGCCTAGTGTCAAGAAGCTGCACTGCAATCCCAGAGGTGAGCAGTTCAAATCCACCAGAGGCTCTGCTGGAGAAGGAGGGGCAATCTCCTCCTGTACCAATCAGATCTGATCTGATGGTACACACACACACACACACAAAAATTAATAATATTAAAAACAACAACAACTTTTTATGTGAAATTAACAAAAACAACCATTTTAAAACAACAACAACTTACAAGATAGATAAAGTGATTCTGCACAACAACACACTCAGTAGGACACTATTTAACCGCCATGTGATCCCTCACTTCTGTCCTGAGAGGACAGGACAGGTTACCATGGCCTCACTAGTTCAAGTTCAGCAGAGAATCCTGGCAGAGACCAGTGGAGCAAACTAGAGAGGGAGGGAGGGACCACAGGCTTTCGGGAGAACAACTAGACCACGGAAGGCTGTGAGCACAGAGTCTTTGACTCATTAATGTCACTGCTGGGAATCTATCCTAAGGAAATACTCAAGATAGAGGCTAGTATTTATGTACAAGGAATTCACTGTTGCACTGTTTAGCAAGAAATCAGAATATTTTCAAAACTAAGAAAATGGAGTAAATAAATTAGGGTCTATCCATATGACAGGGAGCTCTGGTGGCTTGGTGACTAAGGACCATGCTGTCAACCCAAAGGTAGGCAGTTCAAAACCACCAGCAGCTCTGAGCTAAAAGGACGGGCAATCTCCTCTTGTGCGATTTACTGCCTCTGGAAAAACGTTGGAGGATCAGCTATGGGTCAGTTCCAACTCAACAGCCCTCAACAACTGTCAGAAACAGATAAAATGTCCGGATAAAATATTACAGAGGGAAAAAGTAAAATTTTAAGTATGGTTTCAGGATGATTCAAATATCATATGTAAAAAATAAACAAACATATACCAGAAACATATTTGATGACGAATATGATAGCTAGGAGCATGGCGTTTGGAAATGAACAATGTGGTTCAAATCCCAGCTGCACCCCATAAAGCAAGTCGGTCACTTCTCTGGTCAGAACCTGCGGCGACCAGTGAGAGCGTGACAGCACTTACCTTACTGAGCTGAACCGACTCGACCTTACAGAGTCAATCAGACATTGTAATTGATTAATTACACAGACCAATTATAACTAATGTTGTAAAACAAAATGTATATGAACGAAGGAATAGAATTGTAATTACACTGCTACAAAACGTGAACAAATGAATAATAAAGTCATAACTTCCCTTTCAAAAAAACACTCCTAACAAGGTGAAAGCTGTGTGTTCCACGCTGCCGTTTCCAGGACGAAAACACAAGAGCGAAAAGTGCTGGACCCACAGTGGCGTCAACTCCATGCAACAGCAGATGATGCACAAGGCGCTACCTATCCATAGTGGGGGCCACGCGTCCATGGGGGAGCAGCCCGTCCATGTGGAGGGTCACCTGGCCATAGCAGGGTCACCCATCCACTGCGGGGACACCCATCCAAAGTGGGAGCCACTGTCCACAGGAGGGGCCGTCCAGCCGCAGGGAGCCTGGCCGTCCACAAGGGTGCCCTCGTCCCAGCCTGACCCTCGGGAGCCACTACTCACGGGCGCGGTCCCTCGGAAGCCATCCTCCCCGGTGTTGCTCACAGGAAAGTGGCCCTGCCAGATGTTGGCGTAATGTTGGCCTCTCGGCTGCAGCTTGTTGCCCCAGGGGAACAGCCTGTCACAGGAGACACGGGCACCAGCCTGTCAGGGGGGCAGGCTGCTTGACCCAGATGAACAAAGCTTTCAGGAGGATTCGCGTCTTTTCTAAAACTTGCATCCACTGGCTCATGTCAGGGGCAGCAGCATGGTCCCCTCGGGGCCTGGAATCCATGGTGTGTTGACAGGAGAGCCACCAGTGCAGCGAGTGGTCTGGACGGGAGACCAGGAGACCCCACTGAACACTTACACAGGAGCGTGACCCCACAGAGCACCACTCCTGTATTTTTTTCAGAAAGCCTGCATTGCTTTAGGGAGACGTTCTTAGAAGATGTGATCTGATAGCTCTAAAAGCAGAGAAAAACTGCTGATTCAGAAGATGTCCAAAATAAGAAAAGGCTAAAAGCAAGGCAGCCGGCCACACCACTGTGGAGACCGCCACATAACGACCAGTGCTGACCGGCTCCCGCCGACCACAGACAAGGGTCGTGAGGGGCTGGCAACCCACTCCTTGGGGTCTCCTGAGCGACTATGGAGACAAAGGCCACCTAGTTAGGAAAGAAGTTGTTATTAAGCTGTTTAAAATGGACTCTCTGACCTACGTTACACCATTCCTCAGTCTGCCAGACTTGTGGGGTGTGTACTGGGGGGAGGGGTGTTGCCGTGATGCTGGAAGTTCCATGCCGGCCTTTCAGACACCAGGTGGACATGTGTCAGCAGAGCTTCCAGACTAAGGCCAGGAACAAGGACTGGCCACCCGCCTCTGAAGCAAGGGGCCACTGAAAACCTCACAAACAGGGAGCGTGGCCGGACACAGAGCCCCAGACAACAGCCTCAGGGTGGAAGAGCGCAGACACACGGGCCGGAGCACTGGGCTGGGACACCACAGGCGGTGTGGACGGCACAGGGCCAGGCAGGGCCAGGCAGCACTTCACCCTGCTGGACGTGGTAACTGGGTCAGAGCCGCCCGACGGCACCCAGCGATGACTGCCCTAAGCCAGTCCTGCCACGTCGGAACGTCCTGACCCCGTCAGACATGAGTCCCCAGTACCTGTTCTCCAGGCCGCCCCGACAGCTGTACTCCCACTCGGCCTCCGTGGGCAGCCGCTTCCCTGCCCACGTACAGTAGGCCACTGCGTCGTTCCAGGAGACATGCAGAACCGGGTGGTCCAGCCTAGGGGGGAGAGGGAGTGGAGATGAGGGGCGACTGCTGGGACAGGGAACACAACCCCCCATGCGGGATGATCTCAGCGATTCTCTCCACGACACCTGGGCACACCCCAGCAGAGCCAGGCCGGCCAGGTCCCCTTCCACCAACAGTCTCTGCCGTGACTGGCTCCAGAGCACGCAGACCGGAGCAGGTCTCTGCTTCAGACGTGGATTCTCACGAAGCCCACGCCACACTCCTGGACCAAGTGATGCTCCAGTGCTGGCTCTGGGTCCACCGTCCTGCAGGCCCTCCCACAGCTGTGCGGAGTCACCCGAACCACCAGTGGCCAGTGACGGTGAGGCTCCTCGCAGGGTGACAGGAGGGGACCGTACACCCCGGGCTGGGGTCCTGCTGAGAGTGTGCGAGTGTGACCGCTCTCTGTCCAGCCGGCTTCCCCCGCTCCTTCCTAGCACTGCCGGTCAGTATGTGGACTCTGGGTCCCGTGCAGCTTCTCACAGGGTGACCCTCACACGGGCATGGGGGCTGCTCGCATTCCGGGAGCAGATCCCCGGAGCCTTCCCAAAGAGCCTGGGCTGTGAGCGCCTGCCTGCTGCACCACCAGCGTGAGCCCCTAAAGAGCACTGTGTGCTCCCCACTCCACCTGAACACGTGCAGAGACCCCAACCTGTGCCACACTGATCAGCCAGCTACACCGGCCTCGGCCAGACGATTCCAAGGAACCTAGGTGGCACCAGGCACACGGGGCTGCTAATGAAAAAGTCAGAGGTTCAAACCCACCCGCTGCTCCAGAAAAGATGGGCATTCTCCTCGCTAAAGGTTTACGGCCTGGGAAGCTGACCAGCTCTGAGGCAACGTGGCAGCAACGGGTCTGGTGTGGGCAAACCCCAAGGCTCTTTCCTGACAGGACGTGGGAGCGGAAGCACTGAGGGGGCTTTACAGGTCGGGGATACACAACCCAGCAAGCCCGTGGTGACACTAAACTCCAGTACTGCTGGCAAAGTGGATCAGTGACTGGGCCGTGAACCCACCAGCCACTCTGCAGGAAAAGGAAGGGAGACCACAGCCCAGGCCTCCAGGCAGCTCTGCTCTGCCCACAGGTCGCTGTAGTGGAAACAGACAGGGCGACACGGCTCTATGTCTAGTTCACCTCCCACATGGATGGAGCACCGCTACTCCGTCCCTTCTGCGTCCTTACGCTCCTCGAAGCAAGGACACCTGGACGGCCATTTATCCTTCCACCAGTTACAGAAACTCCGCACGTGCCCAACACTGCTCCAGCACGCGGAAGGACTGCGTGTTCTCTGAAGACACAGTGTGAACTCCACGATTAAAACAATTCCTCGAGGTTTTCCCAGTGAGCTCTGATGGCCTCATGGGTAACGAGCTGTACTGCCAACCCAAAGGCAGGCAGTTTGAATCCACCAGCAGTCCCAGGGAGAAACAGGCAGTCTCCTCCCACGTGATTTACAGCCTCTGGAAATCAGCTGGAGGGTCCCGCTATGGGCTCATTCTAACACGACGGCACACACCAGCCAGCTCTCCTTCCCTCCTCAGCCTCCCTCCTCTTCTGTCTACCTCAGGAGACCCAGTTCATGTGCAGGACCAAGAGGACCACGGATTTGTCCCTCAAGTCTGTTTCCAGATCATCTGTCGCTCGCCTGTGTCCCCAATGCAGTCCAGAAACTACCAACTTGGGCATGAAAGGTCTCAGACATTTCTGCGGGGCTGGATTCATGTCCTTTCTGCTCTGTGACAATGAGGACAGTGACAAGGACCACTGTGAACCACAGAAGCTCAAAACTCCAAACTGAGAAACCAGGTTAGGAGAGCAGCTTTCCTGGGTTTTTGAGACCTCAATCCAGTGCCCTCCACCTTCAGGGCTCCTAACGCTACTCTATTTCTGCCGCAGATAATTATTCTCCTGTTCCCTGGAGACTCGCTGACCGACTTGTCACTCTGGCTTTTCCATCAGATGGTGGCTCAAAGTATGTCACCCCAGGAATGAGGGTAATGTGAGCGAAACCCAACGCCCAGGCATCTGCAGTGTCACCTGGCAGGACAGGGCAACTGGCCACAATGACCCGCTGGTAAGAGACCCCACGAGAGGCTGGAAGGACTAAACACAACCTGGGATTTCACAGGCTGGTCAGCATGAGACGAGGGAGGGAAGCTCAGAAAGGCAACTCTGACAGGACAAACGAGGAAGGACAGAGGTCACCCAGTCAGAGGTTTCTAGGACCAAGGGAGTGTCTGGGACTTCATACACATTGTCGCTGTATACTGCCAAGTTGGACAGAACCAACCCACTGCTGACTTTCCAGTGGGTTTTTCGAGGCAGTTAACCCCACGGGAGAAGACAGTCCCTCCTTCTCCTACAAAGTTGCTGGTGGATTTGAACTGTGTGCCTCTGTGTTGGTAGTTCAATTCCTTCCCACTAGGTCACCAGAACGTATGAACATTAGAATATGTCATCTTACTTTCCCACCAACAAATTAGGGTTAGTCATGGCCAACACTTTCCAAAGACGACATGGAACCACTGGGTTCCTCTCAATAGCCCAAAGACCACGTTTGGGGACATCGGGCTACCTTACCTGTGCAGAACCGTCGAGTCAGGCCCCTCCGGGTGCCTCCAGTTAGCGCCTTTGACAGGTAACCACCAGGGAGCGGCCGCCACCTCAGAGAACACAGACGGACCAAGGTTAGCTCCGGGCTCCGGGCAGACGTGACTCGGCACCTGCAGAAACCTCGCTGCCCCTCCTCCTCTAGCAGAGCATCTGGTGGATTTGAACCACGTGCATCTGGGATTGCAGCAGAGCTACCTGCCACTATGAGTGCTCTTTGAAGGCAGGAATGATGAGACTTCACCTCACATACTTTGGGCATGTTGCAAGCTATTCCTTGGAGAGGGACACGATGCTGGGAAGGGTGGAGGGTCAGCGAAGGAGAGGAAGACCACCAGCCAGGTGGACTGACACGGTGAGTGCTACAATGGGCTCTTGTGTGTCAGGAAGCATGAGGATGGCGCAGGACAGAACAGGGTTCAGATCATTTGTTCATAGGGTCTCTTACGTGTTGCACTTGACTCAATAACACTTAACAAATCTATGGTCAACTGATATTCGACAAGGAAAACTTATCAAATGGGAAAATGACAACCTCTTCAGCAAATGGTGCTGCCAAAACTGGACTGCTACCTGCAGAAAGCTGAACAGGATCCCCATTTCGTACCATACACAAAAATCAACTCAAGGTGGATCAGAGACCTAACAGTAAAGCCTAGAACCATAAAGTTCATAAGAGACAAACTGAGACCAAGCTCAGAAGGCCAGTCTACTACGGTATAAAGAGGCTGACAAATACAGCCAGAAACATAGAATCTGGAGAAGATAAAAGTGGTAAATGGGACTTTCTAAAGATTAAATCTCTGTGTTCATAAAAATCTTTTTCCAACAGCATGAAAAAAACCTTACCAACTAGAAAAATATATTTGGCGATTCCATCTCTGACAAGCGTCTCATTACAAAAGTTTAAAGAATACTCCTGGGTCTCCATAAGAAAAAGACATTTATCCAATAAAAAGATAGGCAAAAGATACAGAGAGACTTTTCACAGAGGAAGGCATTTGGATGGCCAACAGACACAAAAAGAAATGCTCAAAATCACTGGCAATAAGAGAGATACAAATGGAAACCACACTGAGATACCATCTCATCCCAGCAGCAGTGGCAAAGCTTAGGAGGGCAGCAAGCAGTAAATGTTGGAGAGGATGTGGAGAGATCAGAATTCTCATACACTGTTGGTGGGATTGTAAAATGGTACAACCACTCTAGAAAGCAGTTTGGCATTTCCTCAAAAAGCTGAACATAGAAGCTCCGTATGACCCTGCTACTCCACTACTAGGAATATATCCCAAGGAAATTAGAGCTGAGACACAAATGGATATTTGCACACCAATGTTCACAGCAGCATTATCCACCATCGCAAGAACATGGCAACAGCCCAGATGTCCAACCACAAACGAATGGACTGAGAAATTTTGGTACATTCACACAATGAAATACTATGTAGCACACAGGAGCAATTTCGAAAAATACTACATAACTTGGGAGAGACGGGAGAGCATTATGCTGAGTGAACTCAATCTCATAAGGACAAATACCACATAAAACCATTATTGTAAAAATAGTTAACGAGTAAAACATGTATGGAGACCCAAGGAGGGAAGGGGTGAGGGTGAGAGCAGAGGGGTGAGGATGAGTAGGGGCGAAACTACAGGGCTGCACAATCTGGTGGGAGGATGGAGGGAGTGAAGGAAGTGGGAAGGATCTGGCAGGGACCTGAAAAGACAGGGTAATAATGGGTAAGGTCCAACAATGATTAATTTTATAAAACATAATGGGAATGATTGTATTAAACACATGTATATAATCTTTAAAAAAAACAGATGGAGAGTTCAGCCTGTGGGACGGGCTTCCATGGAATGACTGAAGTTTCAGGGAACAGCTCATGACATATAAATCTAATTACTTAAAAGGAACAAAGCATATATGTAGGGAGACTAGGAAAATACCAACAACATATATGCAATTATATTTCTCTGTGCAGTCAAATCAGATAGTGTCACCTTCCTCTCTGAACTTCAAGAAGTATTTTTTGTCTTGATAAAAGAAGTACTTTTTTGTCTTGATACTTATTTAAAGACTTGTGTCTACATAAAACTACACCTTTAAGTATAATAAAAGTGTCATAATATTTTTTTAAAAGAAATAAAAATGTTTTATTTTATACAAAAAGAAAGAGAAAACAGGGAGCTCTGGTGGCAAGAAGCTGCACTACAATCCCAGAGGTATGCGGTTCAAATCCACCAGATGCTGTGCTGGAGAAGGAGGGGAACTCTCCTCCTGTACCAGTCAGATCTGATTTGACAGTACACACACGAAGAAATCATAAAAAAAAGAAAGAGAAAACAAAACAAAATGAAATAAAATGAACAGCCAGCAGGCAGATTCCGGTCCCAGCAGGGCCGAGGAGACCTGTCCACAGGATTCCCTGGCTGTCACCTTTCACAGAGGCTGACCATCACACTCTCCTCTCCTCCCACAGCTGAAGGATCCAGACAGCTAACCTTCACCGTAGTGCCCGAGAACTTGAGTCACTGTGTCACCAGGGCTAAGACTTGGGCAAAGAGAAAGGGGTTTGAGCAGTCCTGGCAGGAAAGGAAGGGACTTCACTCCTCAGCCCCACGGAACGGACACCTGGGACCACACCACCACCAACACACACACCCTTCTGGATTGTCAGTTCAACTCATGAACCACCAGGCCACCAGAGCTCCACACACACCCTTCTGAAGCAGACGGCGGGTCCCAGGGAACAGAAGGCCTGGAGGTGGAAACATCTCCCCGTGACAGATGAAGACAAGATGAAGTCAACCGGCCACTGAGGAGTCACAAAGGCAGCAGCTCCAGGACACTGCCTCGTTTCAGGGGCGACTGGAGGCAAATCCCAGCCAGAGGCACCGACCCCGGGCCTTCCCAGACGCCTCTCCTAACGCCGAGGTTTCAAAGCTGTTCTTCTACTCCTGGTTCCCTCCTCAAAATACATACTCGTCTGTAACTCTTCGGAATTTAGGAAATAAACAACCCCTCACAGTCACAGAGTAGCAACTTTAGCAAGAAGCTAATTGAGCTCTGGTGGCCTAGTGGTAAAGAGCTGCACTGCCAGTCCCAAGGCACGTGGTTCGAGGCTCCGCAGCAGAAGGATGGGCAGTCTCCTCCCTTGAGATCAACTGCCTCTGAAAACCCGCTGGAGGGTCAGCTACAGGTAGGTTCATACCCAATGATACACAACAACATATCAAATTAAGACCCCTTTAATTCCCTCCCTTCAATCAGGTCATCAAGCAAAGCCCTCCCAACCATTGATTGATTCATGCCAACCTTTCAGGTATTTCTGAGGCTACATTTATCTTTCTCCTTCAGAGCGGCATGTAGAGCCACTCATCACACAGATAGTTTGCACTTGACTGTGAACTACAATGTTAGGGTCCTAACCGCCTCAAGGACACTGAAGGGCAGCCCTAAAATCTGCTTCTGTGGGATTAAAAAAGTCAGTGCCAGTCAGTCAATTTTGAGTAAACTGTCAGCTGGTGGATTCGAACCTCTGGAACCTCATAGCTTCTGGGCTGGCAGGACAGCTTGCTGGAGACCAACCCACCAGGGCGGCCCTGCAGGGACCAGAGCCAAGGTGACTCCATGAAGGTGTCCCGCTCAAGAGCATGGTCACGAGTTCGAATCATCCCAAAGCGACAATCATCATGAGGTGCGGGGCTCCCAGGGCAGATGAGTGGGCCAGCATCTAAATGTCGCTGCTGCTGTGAGGTGCTGTCGAGTCACGTGCATCAGAGCAACTCTACCAACAGCCAGCCTGAACATAAACCTCCTAGAACAAGAAATCTGTGGAGAAGGGGGCTGTGGCTGCCACACTTCTTCTGTTTAACAGAGACGACTTCTACAATTACAGCACTCCCTTATAATGTGGGGGAAATGACTTTAACACGACCTATTTCTAGTCAACCATCTCCATAGCAACCGTCTTGGGTTTAAGTTAAAACAGCTGAACCAGTCAGCCAGCGCCCAATTACAATGTAAAAGGGATGCCTGTGTGTCGATGTCCCTGCAAGGAATGGACTTGAGGGCAGACATCGCTGTCACCTCTGCAGGGCTCGAGCAGCAGCTCACAGAAGCGGACAGAGACAGAGGTGAGTCCTTCAGTCTCAGAGGTGCTGCTCCTGACGCACAGTCTGGAATACAATCAGAGGAGGAAAAAAGGCAGAATGCTGGGAACTTACGCACATTCGAGTGTAAAGATGTGACATTTACAACTGCTCTCTGAAAAATTAAATGCATTTAGACAAGTAAATTAAAAAGATGGACGTTTCCTGAAGTCTAGTATAAACATGACAGTTATTTTCACATAAAAACAGCTGAGGAGAATGTCTCAACTGGTACCATGAACAATAAGAAATCACAAATACAGTCAAGGCTCAAGAGTATAAATCAAGCAACGGGAGGAGGTGGACGGCGTGGGGCGACCACAGCCTACGTGAAAATCTTCCTTCACCCATTAGCACACAGGAAGCAAGGGCTGGGATTGAGCAGAGGGTAAGGACAAGTCACAGGGGGGAGCCCAGAAATCTGACAGCTACTCCAGACGGAATCCTCAATCAGTTCCCTCAACTGTTTAACGGAAAGCATGAGCAAAAAACACGTGTTCTTCCCGAGTCTTTATGAGTTACCGAGTCAAATGTGCCTCACCGTGGCCCTGGCCATGGCCAACGGGCCTGAACCTTGTCCCACCTTGCGCCATCCTCGCCATCTGCCGAAGAGGGACAAGCGCTTACGGAAGCTGACGCACACCTGAAACTCTTCAGGACTCTCTCGCTCATGCTCTTCGCCACTCACCACAGACCCAAGGTACAGACGCCGAATAAAGGTCACAGAGCCTGGAGGAAGGACCGATGCCTCGTCATTCATCACGGACAAGGAGGCACAACGGGCCTGAGGAATCTGGCCTCGGCTAATCCTTCAGAGGAAACTCCTTCGCCTCTTCCTCGGCTGGGAAGGTGGAGAAGGGGAGCTCATGCAGAGCTTTTAAAATGTAACAGAAATGACACAATATTTTCCATGCGTATTAAGAGTAAGCTGCCACTTCTTTGGGCTAAGAAGTGATAGGGTAATTAGTGCAGCTATCTGGAAAGTGGTCAGATGTTCCTGTTATGTGTCAAACTGACCGTGACTCAGACCTGTATGAACGAAAGATCAGAAGCCTGCCCTGGTCTGTACTGCTGTCACAATCTCTATCATACTCAAAGCCACAGTTACAAGAGGGAGCTCTACTGGCCTTGTGGTCAGAAGCTGCACAGCAATCCCAAAGCCATGTGGTTCAAATCTACCAGCTGCTCTGTCAGGAAAAGGCCATAGTTACAGTCATTGTTTCAATCCATCACGTCAAGGGTCTGCATCTCTTTCCCTGACCCTCCAAAATGCCGACGATGATGCCGTCTTTTCACAAGGACTGGTCCCACTTGACAACACGGCCAAAGTACATGAGATGAAGCTTTCCCATCCTTGCCTCCGGAGCAGTCTGGTGGAACTTCTCCAAGACAGAGCCATTTGTTCCTTTTGACAGTGCTCTTCTCCAGCACAACGCAAGGCATCCATCCTTCCGTCACCCTTATCCATGGTCCAGCTCTCAGACACAGAGGCAGTAGCTGGAAATACCAAGGCTTGAATCGGGTGTCTTTAAGCTGACGTTACTGCTGCTGAGGACTCTGCAGAGGTCCCTTACAGCAGATTTCCACAATACAATGTATCTCCGGACCTTCTGATCGCTGGTACCAAGAGTGAAGACTGTCGATCCAAAAGGAAATCTTTGAAAATGTCAGTCTCGTTTTTACCTAAATGCCAAGTGCTGAGAATTCTTGTCTTGTTGACACGGAGATGTAATTCACATTGACGCCTATAGACCCTGACTTCTGTGCAGCAAGCACCTCAAGTCCTCATCGCTTTCCGCAAGCAAGTTTGTATCATAGACATAACACAGGCTGTTGAATCTGCCTCCAAACTCGATGCCACAATCTCGTCATAAGGTCCAGCTTTTTAAATTATTTTCTCAACATATAGCTGTAACAGTCTTTAAAAATTATATGCAAAAAAAAAAAGTAACTATTTGGATAAATGTTCGCATTCTATTTCTAAAATCCCAGCCGCTGAAAACCTTGTGTCCCATCCAGCACACCTGGGGTGGTGACTGGGACCTGGCGCTGAAGAATGACGTCCCCAAGGCCCACGCCACCCAGTCGGCCTACTTCTCCACTCAGAGCAAGGCCCCCGGCTCATCAGTCCACTAACTGCTGCTTGGTCATCTCCAGTCATTAGAGGCCTCAGCTCAGCGGTCATCGTCTGGACCTCACGCCACTGTTTCATTTCCATCATGGGTGATTTATCTCACAGTATCACAGTCGGTGGTATGTTTACCCGTTAGCCCCATTTCGCATGGTGGTTATAGACGCCCAGTATCAGAAAGGCCTTCTTTATGCTTCAATCTCAGTGCACACCACTTACAATACGACTTGGCCCACATTTGTTTAATGATACCTTCAACTGATCCTGAAGGTTTCCTCAGGCCTCCTCACCCAGGGAGCTGCTCCTGGATAAACATCAATTTTAGATCTCATCTATCACTACATCCCTTCGCGAAGAGGGGCAGAAACCAGCTCCGAGCTGATGGGCATTAAGCCACGGTTTGAGTAGGAAAAGTACAGGGTGGACCTGAGGCAGTCAGCATGGTCAGCTTGGTCCCTTCCTGGACACTGGCAGCGTTGTCTACAAAGGAAGGGGTATTGGCCCGATGGTTCTGAAGGGTCTACCCATTCCAGATCCTCCTTTTGTGTAAATTTTTCCTAAAGCCTGATTCTTGATATGCAATGACTTACCTCTGGACTATCGTGGAGAAATTGTATTCTAAATCCCAACACTGAGGTGATGAAAAAGTCCAAATCATTTTTCTTAATCCAAGTTAGGTCTCAAAATACTCAGAACTTGAAAGAATGCAAGGACCCCTTTAACAGATATATCCGAGCTGGCGCTGGAAGCCAAGCATGCCCAACAGACATTCCCTCTGCTCAGCGCTGGGCAGGCCACACCATGCCCTGTTATCCACTGACTGCGTTCTCAGTTTACACCTTGGCCTTGTTTAGGTTCCTAAGTCTCAATGATAATCCCTCTTTTCAAAATGACACAAAAGACACTTGTGTGGCCATGTCCCTTCTTATCTTCTCCATGAAGCCAACCTAGACTAAACTTCCTGGACAGCTCAGATCTTCAAACCTGATGACCAGGCTGCTGTCCCCTCCCCTCCACCACCAGGAGAAGCGATTCTCCAAGGCAGGAGGGGTCAGGCCAGGTCTTAGCCCCACATGGTCCAGAAATGCTCCAGAGGACAAGAGTCCATTAGTGTTCTTTCATTTTTATTCAAATATCTACAAAGTGCTCCTTACGTGACAGCTGTGTCTGTGTGTGAGTGGCGGCCACAGTTAACAACTCAACTACTGATCAGAGGCTGGAAGTCACTCAGACGCCCCTCTGTGCACCAGGTGTGGGAATCTCCTCCTGAAAATCCAAGACTGAAGACCCTCAGGGCACAGACTGACTGATATGAGTGGGGCTGCCAAGGTCAGGGTCGAGCCAACAGCGGCGGGTTTATGTAGCAGAAACTGAACAACTCCTTACCACGAGGCCGCGAGACCTCCCTACTGAGCTGCTGTGGTGGTTGTTAGGTGCCATCCAGTCGCTTGCTGGCTCATGGTGACCCTGTGGACAACAGGTCTGAACCCTGCCCTGTCCTGTCCCAACCTCCAATCCATTTCATCGAGGTTTGCTTCTCTATACAGAACACTTAAGGACGTGATCACCACCACCATCCTAAGAGCTGCTTGGCCTTGGCCCCGTCAGACACTCACCCTCAATGAGCCTTAGAGCCTGAGGACAGTCCTTGGCCTTGACTCCTGGAGATCCTGGTCTGAACGGTGATGACGTGGAAATGCAGGTGCCCGCCCCCACTCAGGGCAAGCCTGCAGACCAGGCACCAGGGCCTGAAGAACTAGCTCATCAAAACCAGCCTGACTTAGAGCCTTCGGAAAATTCAGACACATCAGATTTAGAATAAAATCACGTGAATTCCAAATAGAGCATAGTCACGGTTTTTAAACCGTGTTTATTAGAACACACACTGAAAATGACCCGATTCGCCCTCAGTGACTGTCACCCAGTCTCTTTTCACGTCAGCGTCTCCTCCCTGGTCACATCCATCTGAGAAGGACAGAACGCCTGAGACAGGTCTTTCCACTTGACACACACAGGCCCAGGTGCCCCCAGCACACAGAGAGGGGAGAGGAGGCGGGGGGACACGGGGGGGGGGGGGTCAACTCAGCAAACACAATGGCGCCTCCTTCATATTTCAGGCAGTCTCCTGAAAGAGCTCAGTTCTCCTTTGGTTTGGTTTGGTTACTGTTGGTTGGTTAGGGGGTTGTCTGCTTTCTACTTTTCCCCCTTTGATTTTCTTAATATTTATTATAACATTTTGCATGTTTCAAGTAGAAAATGCTCAGCTCCATCATCAACACTCTTGGCATCAGCAGTCAGAAAATCAAAAGACGAATTGTATTAGGAACATCTACTGCTAGGGACCTCTCCAAAGTATTGAGAAGCAACGATGTTATTCTAAGGACTAAGGTGCACCTGATCCAGGCCACAGTAGAGAGCTGGACAATGACTAAGGATGACAGAAGAAGAATTGATGCCTTTAAGATGTGGTGCTGGAGAAGAGTCTTATCCAAAACAACTATGAGATATCATCTCACCCCAGTAACAGTAGCAAAATTTAACAGAACAGCAAACATCAAATGCTGGCGAGGTTGTGGAGAAACTGGAACCCTTATTCACTGTTGGTGGGAGTGTAAAATGGTGCAACCACTATGGAAGACAAATGGCGCTTTCTCAAAAAGTCAGAAATAAAAATACCATATGATCCAGCAATTCCACTACTGCAAATATATCTTAAAGAAACCATAACTGCCACCCAAGCAGATATATGCACACCCATGTTTACTGCAACTTTGTTCACAACAGCAAAGAGCTGGAAACAACCCAAGTGCCCAACAACAAATGAATAGATAGAGAAGCTCTGGTATATTCACACAATGGAATACTACATAGCATTGAAAAACAAGGATATCATGAAATATTATGCAAAAATGGATGACCCTGGAGGACATTATGTGGAGTGAAATATCTCAGTCACAAAAGGACAAATATTGCATAGGACCACTGCTGTAAAACGGGACTGACATCAGGGTTGAAGGAAGACAGAAAAGGAGGGGAGGAATGATGTATACTGCACTGAAACAGATGAGGGAGAGAACTGTTTAAAAGAGATATATAAATGGGTATTCTTGTCATTATAGAAGTCCAGAGTGAAGGCTGAATAGTGGAGTGGACTTGGGGGGGGAGGGATTGCATAACAATCAAAGAGTTTTTCTTTCTTTTCAAGGAGAAAAGTCAATTGGGGGGAGGGGGTGTGGAGGGAGAAAAGTGCAACAATGAATGACTGGAAACCCCAAGTCTCTGTAAACTTTCATTAACATTAATTATTTTTTTTTTTTTTAAAAGGTATTCCATAAATTCTTGGGGTCTTAATTTCCATCAGAGCAGCTTGAATTTGCTTTTAATTATTATTTTTTTTTTTTTTAAAAAAAAGGAGAGTCTTAAGATGGACCACCAAGAAAATAAATAGGTCTGTCTTGGAGAATGTGAAACCAAGTTCTGTCTCACATACTTTGGGCACGTGGCCAGGATGGACCAGTCCTTGGAGAAGGACATCATTCTTGGAAGGGTGGATGGACAGCACAGGAGAGGAAAACCCTGGAGGAGATGGACTGATAGAGAAGCGGGGCAACGGGGGTAGGTGTGTTGGAATTACTGAGACTGACTCAGGACAGGACAGGCTTCAGAGATGCTGCACATGGGTCACTGTGAAGCACAGGCAGCTCGACGGCACCTGACACCCAGGTGGAAAATGCTCTCCATGCACCATCTCTAATCCTTAGGACACAGAATCAGCAAATTTCTACCCTGGACCTTACAGAACAGTAACTTTTCTATTATCCCAAACAATCCTCTGTATTACGTACAAAACATAAACAGTGGTTAAAGCATGAAGACACAGGGGAGAGTAGCCATGATTAGGGACCTCTGGGGAGGGCGGAAAGGGAATGGGCTGCAGGAGCGAGAAAAGCAGTGGAGTGAGTTTTAAACGGGCTCTAACAGCATCACTGCACCCTCACCCCACCTTCCCCATCCCTCCATCTCCCACACTGCCGCATCTCCCGCATCCCCGTGTCTCCCACATCCCCGCGTCTTCCGCATCCCTATGTCCCCCACTGTGTCCCCCACGTCTCCTGCATCCCATCTCCCACATCGAGTCTCCCGCATCCCCACGACCCCCACGTCTCCTGCATCCTGCATCCCCCACATCTCCCGCATTGTCTCTCACATCCCCACGTCTCCTGCATCCCTGTGTCTCCCAGTCTCCCGCATCCCCGCGTCCCCCACATCCCCGTGTCTCCTCCATCCCCATGTCCCCCATGTCTCCCGCATCAAGTCTCCCGCATCCCCACATCCCCCTCGTCTCCCGCATCCCGCGTCCCCCGCATCCTCCCAGGCGCTGCTCTCATGGCTGTCCCCGCTCCTCTCTTGTTCTTACTTCTCTGCCCTCACTTCTGTGTGAAGCGCAACCACATAGGGACACAATGCTGCCCAGAGGCCCGGACACAGGAAGCCTTCATCCCACCAGTCATTCAGGTCTTCTGGGGAAACCAGCCCCCATTTCCATGATTTCTGAGACACAGTCACCTAACTCACACCCCCTGACTTGCTCCAGGAGAGGCGGACACCACTAGAAGGAAGAACTCAACCTGGTGCAATGTTCCTGGACATTCAGATCCAATGCCCTCCATGGACACTACTCTGATCACGTAAACCTGAGCTTAAAGTAGAAGCTCTAACACACTAGATTGGCCGTGCTGAGATTGACTTCCAGAATGAAAGGGCAGCCCCTGCCCAAGGGCAATGCTCCAAAGGCAAGAAAGGGGAGGAGAGCATATCGAATAAAACCAAGAACGAAGCAGGAGGAGAGTTGTAACGTGGGCCAGCAACCAACACCTCAAGATAAACGCTCACCCGCGCAGTGGAGCATCAGGCAAATCCCAAGAAAAAGTTTAAACAGTAATTAAGAAGAGAAAAAAAATTACTCCATCTGGTCCCCGATTCTAGCCACGGCTATAAGTGAAAAGAGCCCCAGTGTGTCGAGGGCCCAGCCACACTGCCCGGAGCAGCGTTAGTGTCACGCAGACAGGAGGCCCGGGCAGCCCCACACATGTTCTGGTCCCACCTGGATGTGGTCTATTTTCTCACAGAAGAGGAGGAGCCTGATGGGCTGCAGCGTGGGCCAGGTACAGCGACAGCAGAGGGAGAAGTTGGGAGCTGGGGAAGAGGAGGGTGGCACGGAGTTTCGATTTTTCAAACCTTCCAGTCAGCCTTAACCAAATACAAGAGCCTGTTCAAGCTTGACTTACGGCCTGCTGTATGTCCGTCTTCACCTGCTCACTCAGCATGCCCTCAAAGACGAAGGAGTCCCCAAACTTCTCAGCCTAGAAGGGAGAAACCAGGAAAGGTTACAGTGAAGACGACGTGGGGCTCTAACAGTGCACCTGGCCCGTGCCTTGTTCTTGCACACATGGACAACTTGAAGGGTGTTATGGTTTCCCACAGGATTCACAAAAGACTTTAAAACAATTTCCCCAGATCCATGTCGGTCAAGACTGAGCGACCAGTGAGAGCACAGACAGGAAGAGATCAGGCCCCAGGCCCTGGCTCTTCCTGCTGACAGACGAACATCTGAGTATTACAATTTACACATGAGATTTCCTAACCCAGCTCTGCCCTTCACCGGCTCCTGAACCCTGGCTAAGAGTTAGGGTTCTGCTGGGTGAGTCAGCTCAAGGGGCCAAGTGAAGCATCATACAGGGGTCTGTGTTCCAATGGCTTTATGTAATACAAGTGTCTCAGGTGCTCATGTGTCCAGTTCCCTGTGTTACGTGTGATCCCGTCCTAGTCCCTTATTCTCCATGGTCCCAGCACACTCAACGCCACGGCTCAAGGGTGACAGAGGGTCTCAGCGTCAGCTCCAACTCACGGCCACTTTCTATGAGGTTTCTGAGGCTGGACTCTGAGCAGGAGACTATGCACTTTTTCAAGGAGCAGCTGATGGATTCGATCCAGCGAACACACTGGGCCCTTTCACAAGCTCCCACCTTCCTCTTACCTTTGTCTCTGGGAACAGCCCGGCTCTTCCTCCTGACCCTAAAGGCTCCCTGCCTTCCCAGTACATAGCGGCTCTTGGGCTGTGTGCGCTGACAAGTAGCTGACAACTGGGGAACACTAAAGGCTCTGTTCCTGACCCCAACATTCTGACCGGAAGGGGGGGATGCAGCTGCTAAAGCGGGATGTGGCATACAGCACACAGCAGCTGTGACTGGAACAGAAGTGGCTCAAGAAATGCACTGTGAGACACGCTGACCCACCACTGAGCTGCCCGTCAGCCTCACTTTACACCAGCACTGTGGATAACTCTCAATCTGTTCACAACACCGACAGCAGCTTGCTGTCGTTGTTGCTGTGTGACATCCAGCTGATGAAAACTCAGTGACCGCACGGGGCGGGGGAGCGAGAACGCCCCTGGGGTTTGCTAAGCTGTCATCTTGACAGAGCAGGTGACCATTCTCCGTACAGCGCTGGGTGGGGAGCTGAGACCACCAACGATGGATGAGCAGTCAGTGTTCACTGCAGCACGACTAGGGCCCCTGAGCTGCTACCAGGGGCTGGAGAAGGGCCCAGGCTCGGCTCTCCCGCGGACCAGCAAATGAGCACGCACCTCTGAGCAGGTGGGGCAGCGCAACCTTAGAGGCTCCTCAGAGGCGAGATGGGGAGATTCTGTCTCACTTTGTCTTTCTTTACCAAAGACCCCATCTTTGTCTCACACACTTTGGGGATGTTATCAGGAGAGGTCAGTCCCTAGAGAAAGACTTCACACTTGGCACCGTGTCAGCAATAGAAGGAAAACCTATAGCGGTGGGACGGACCCAGCGGCAGAGATGGCACATGTACACGGGGTCGCTGTGAGCTGGGGCCAACTTTACAGCACCTAACAACAACAACAACAACATTGGTGCCTCTATTTCAGGCCCCACAGAACCACAGTGTGTGTCCAACAAAGAGGTCAGCACCACTGCTCCTCCTCCTGCACCCACTGTGGCCACCGGACCACCACCACCTTCACTCCCCGTCACAGGCCACACACACATGCTTGGCTTGGAGCTAACTATGGTGAGGCAGGTGAGAGCCGATTCCCCTATCAGGTGACCAGCGTGGTAGCTGTGGTACACACAAGGTGCTGGATGCAGAATGAAAGAGGCCAAGGGCAGCCAGGTTGGAGGCATTCGTGGCCATGTTCTCGCCCCGACCCTGCCCATCACCTCAGTCAGATAGCCTGTGGCGTTGACGAACTTCTCGAATTCAGCATTGCTGACTTCATGGGCGTCCATGTAGAAGGCGTGGACGGTGACCCTCCGTGCAGGAGCTTCCCCGTCCTGCTGTATCTGGGGGTCATCGGTTCCCATGGTGAACGTGCCAGCCGGGATGAGCACCATCTGAGGAGACAGGGACACAAGGTCAGCAGGCTCCCGCAGGAGACTGGCCACCCCAAGCAAAGTGCCTTCCTTTAGTCACGAGAAGAGGGGGAAACTCTTCATCGGGGTAATTTAGTTCAGACCGTCCAGGGGCTCCAAGCACATGCCAGGCGACACGGCTGAGCAGCAGCTGTGCTGGCTGAAGAGCTGTGTCCCAAGGTTCCCGTACCTGACCTTGAACCTGTCTGTTCCCCCTAATAAAGCCAAAAGTGTGTCTTATCTGGGAGGTCTGTGTGGCCCTAGAAAAGCGGCAGCGTGCTGAGGGCAGGATTCTGGTGTCAACTGTCAGAGTTTTGCCAAGGGGAAGGTGGGGGGTAAGAGGGAGACATCTCACCTCCACTGCTGACGGCGACTCTTCCTCCTCGTGAAGTCAGTGAGGCTCAGATACCCCTCCGCCCAATGCCCATCACCCTGTTTTCACAGCACTAACTACAACACATTTCATAAAGGGTATACAATTAAAAAAAAAAAACAACACAAAACTACAAAATCATCTCCCATTGCAGACCAAGAAATCTTGTTACAGAAACTGTCCTTAATCCCTCAGTCCAGAGAGGTCCCACAGAGGCTGAGCCCATTTTAATAAATGAATTTCCACAAATGATCCCATTTTCTTTTATCCTCCTCTTCCTCATCTGCTGTAGACACCTGGCCTGTTTTCTTCCTCCTCCATCCTGTAGCCACTGCAGAGATGGGCAGTGCTGGGCATACCGGGTTCCATACTAGAGGCTGTGGATAAAGATAGCTGCCTTGCACTAAGTACATAACCATTTCCATTAATGAAGGGAAGTTTTCTGTCCTATAAACAAAAAATGCTGTTCTACTCAAGTCCTGAGTCTCAGGTGTCGTATCTGAACAAGACTCTGCCAATGAAAAGAACTCTTATCCAAATCTTCACTGCAGATTCAAACAACCCTGCTGAGTCTGCAAGGGAGTTACTACCCCCTCTGATTCATCATGGCGTCTACACCGACAGGCAAGACAAAAGCTTAGCAATATCAAGAGTGACACCAAAACCCTGAGACCAGAAGGACTAGACGGTGCCCGGCTACCACTGCCGACAGCTCCGACTAGGATCGCAACAGAGGGTCCTGGACACAGACGACTAGCATTCCTGGACTGAGACCCAGTGATGACCCCTGGATACTGCTCAACCCTGGGACTGATCACAACCCCGTCACAGAGCAAAATGTGCATCACGTCCACCAAGGCACAACCCACAGGTACCTAAGTCCTCAGAGGCTTAGCAATTTGCTCTGTAAACTTTCACCCAAACCACAATGAGAAGTTGTTAAGTGCTCCATCGCTGCTGCTTCTTGCTGTGACTGACTCCTGGCTGACTCTCCAGGGGGGTCTTAGCAGGCTGTAAATTGCACAGGAGGACACTGGCCATCTTTCCCCTGTGGAGCAGCCGGCAGACTCTATCATCACTAGCATCTCCTATTTCACCTACACACCTAGACCTGGTCCAGTGGACATCTGGTCCCACTTAGCACCCATCTCCTTCTACTCACATAACCGTACCTGCCATGCCTTTCAGACCGTCTCCTCCACCTCTCTGCTCACCTGGCTCAGGTGGAGTGGGGAGATGCTATTCTACCTCCAACTAAAGTCAGGTGACTCATATCTGGCCAGTCCTGACATTCCTGTGGCCACAGAGATATGATCAAGGGCAAAGCCATGACCCAATCAACATTAATCTTGGCATTTTTTTTTCAGTAACTTTATCCCAGGGAAGAAAAGCATCAGAGAAGAAGAGAGCACTCTGCCCAGAGGCAGGACATAGACTTTTTCTCTCCATACGCCTTACTCTTAAGGAAAAGTCTTATCCAATACAGAATACACAGAAAACAGAATTAACAAAAATGAGAATCCTCTCCAGCCCCGTTCACCTCTGCCAGGACACTGAGCTTCCTGAATTTAGAAGAGAAAGTCAAGGGTCAGGAGACCATGCACAATCACTCCCGCTTGAGGCAAAGACTGGACAGAGCACTGCCTCAGGGAAGTCATCTGTCTGGACAAGGCCACAGTGGTTCAGTTACTAGGCAAGTCCCAAAGGCCAGAGCTCTCCTCGGCCAGTCATTCCACCAGCAACTCAGGGAGCCTCCAAATTTCACAGAAACGGAATTCAAGACTTAGAGCTGACGGAGTCAACACCTCTGAAGGGCTGAAAAATCATCTACCTTACAAACACAATTCCAAAGATGCCGACCCCACACCCTGTTCCAGAACTAACAGGAAAATAGACCTTTTAAAAGGACAAATGTTCAACAATGGCCACAAAAATTCGAGGGAAAATGTCATAGGTTGAACTCTCTTCACAAAATAGGTGTATGTAAGGGTGGCCTGGAGGTAAGGAGTTGTGCTACCAACCCTAAGGCAGATAGTTTGAATCTACCGCCTGCTGCTTAGGAGAAAGATGGGCAATCTATTCTCACATGAACACAGAACAACGATACAGTATGAAATGACCCCCACGATCTGATAAACCAAAGGCTGTAAAGAATTATGGGTAGAGAACAAACCTCCCCCCCCATCCCAACACTTTCCCCTAAGGAGAGAGCTATCACATCTTATATCCTCACAAGAGATAAAGGAGAGAATGGAGCCGAGAGAGACCTTGGAGACCTACCAAGAGTGAGGTGTGGACTCAGGTCCTTGCACTAGGATGCCCCTTAGCAAGGAGGAAGGCCAAGACACACGGATGATCTCCATGGAAGGCCTTCCCCAAGAGCTAACACAAGGATTTCAACTTCCAGCCTCCTACACTTTAAAACTGTAAACGTCTGTTAAGGCCATCCATGTGCACCAGTGCACACAAATAAATAAGACACTTCCCCTTTAATTGGCATACAGACACAAGACTGTATCGAGGGTAGATTATCAGCTATCTCACAAGTGAAGAGGGCATTAAGATCAGAGATGGCCAATGGACATGAAAATAGTAGCCAGGACTGTCCCCCACACTGCAGACTGACAGTAACACAGCAAGACCTTATGAGAACTAAAATGAAGATTATCAAAGACCAGGAATCACATGTGATGGTGAAACACTGAGAAGCCCAGCCATCATCTCCTATTCACTCTTACGCAAAGACACAAATACAGTTCTGGCCTTGTCCAAGCTCAGAGCATAGTCAGAGGTCAGCAAACAGGTTAATTACTATTCTTACTTAAGAACTCTTTTTTTTATTTTATGTGTGTGTGTGTGTGTGTGTGTGTGTGTGTGTGTGCGCGCGCGCTGTCAAATCGGATCTGACTGGTACAGGAGGAGATTGCCTCTCCTTCTCCAGCAGAGAATCTGGTAGATTCGAACTGTATAACCTCTGGGATTGCAGTGCAGCTTCTTGCCACTAGGCCACCAGAGCTCCCTTAAGAACTCTTTACGTCACTGTCAACACACACTACCATGGCCACATAGAGACATATGGAAATATTGAAGGGGTGTTAATTTGAGGGTATGAGAGATGATTACTTCTTATTTCAGTCTCTAAAAGTGATCAGAATTAACCTTGAGGAAAGAGAGACAAAATGGAGAAAGGAGGAAGGATATTAGGTATATAAGCAAGAGAACTTGCTTGGGAACAGAAGACGAGGGTGGCCAGACCCTGATGGGACCTGCTTCACCCTCAGAGCCTCCGCTGGGCCTGAGCCCACTGCTGCAAACAAAAACTGCAACTTAACGACTGCACCGCCTCGCACACTGAGCCATGGACAGATAAACGGCCATAAAAATGGCACTGAAGCCCACTGTGGTCACCTCCACAAGGACACCTCACATGTGCCAGATCCCCGTTCTTCCTGTCAAGGTGCTCTGCGTGGTCCAGCATCTCCAGCCTTTCCTTAGCAATTTAACCATCTGTACCACTTAACAAACGCCAGTAAGGAACTACTTTCCTGACCCGCTAACGTAGTAGGGATCACACCTGCTCAGTGCCCTCAGGTTGGAAGCGATTCACAGTTGACCCTGCAGCAGGTTTCCAAAGGTCATAAATCGGGCGGGAGGAGGCAGCCCATCCTCCTACAGAGAAGTTCATGGATTCAAACTGCCTACCTGAGTTGGCTTCACAACTGACCACTAAGGCCCCAGAGCAGACCCAGGGGTAAACAATGCGCGCCCTTCCTCTCCGGGAGCGCTCACTAAATAAGACTACAGACAATTGCACAGTGTTGGAAGCTCTGTAATTTCTTATTAATAAAGAGGCACCAGCTTAGCCAGGCCCATGGCTTGATTCAGGCCGCCTGGCTTGAAATCCTGAGACCTTCTAGGAGAGCACGGGGGGATCAGGACTGGGAGGAAAGTGGGGGCGAGGGGCAGATCCCCGAACCACCCCCCTGAAGCGAGGACTGGCCGCTCCCCCGCCCGCCGCCCATGGGCGTGGTGAGTGCGGGGTCCCGAGGAGGTGACGAGGTGAGTGCCCCGCCTCCCCGCCCCCGAGCAGGG
>NW_006399950.1:2644863-2650883 GCF_000299155.1 Elephantulus edwardii | reverse complement strand
GCAGCCCCGACAAGCAGCAGCAGCAGCGGCGGCAGCAGGAGGACGGCCCGGGGCCCTGCGCGGCGCCCGCCACCAGCCGCCTCCACCGCGGGCGCGGCCATGTTGCCCTCCGAGTCATGTGACCCGGCCGGTCACGTGCCGACGCGCTCCTTAAAGGAGCCGCGCCCGGGCTGACCGTGGGCGCGGGGGTGCTGTCCACGCCGCTCACGGTGTCCACGCCGCCCACTGTGTCCACACTGTCCACGCCACCCACTGTGTCCACGCCACCCACTGTGTCCACGCCGCTCACGGTGTCCACACTGCCCATGGTGTCCACGCCGCTCACGGTGTCCACACTGTCCACACCGCCCACTGTGTCCACACTGTCCAAGGTGTCCACGCCGCTCACGGTGTCCACACTGTCCATGGTGTCTACACTGTCCACGCCGCCCACTGTCCACACTGTCCACGGTGTCCACACCGCCCATGGTGTCCACATTGTCCACGGTGTCCACACCGCCCATGGTGTCCACATTGTCCATGGTGTCCACACTGTCCACACCCCTCGCGCCATCCACGGTATCCACACTGTCCACGCCACCTGCGCCGTCCCCGGTGTCCACACCGTCCACAGTGTCCACGCCATCCACAGTGTCCACACCGTGCACGGTGTCCACACTGTCCGCGGTATCCACGCCGCCCACGCCATCCACGCTGCCCACACTGTGCACGCCGCCCGCACCATCTGCTCTGTCAGGACGCAGCGAAGCACCGCGGGGGCCGGCACCGAACCAGCCCTGTGTCTGAGGTCCAGGTCTGTCTCCCTGCACTGTCTCCAACCAGCCCAGGTTCAGAGCCCAGGAAATCGCGCCAGACTCCTTGTCATTGCAGGATTCACTCCTGGAGGTCTTATATAGAATACATTTGTATTTACGCTGAAAAGGGGTACTTGCAGCTTAAATTTTTTTTTTTAATTATGTGTGTGTGTGTGTGTGTGTGTGTGTGTGTGTGTGCGCGCGCGCACGCGCGCGCTGTCAAATTGGATCTGACTGGTACAGGACGAGATTGTTCCTCATCCAGCACAGCTTCTTGTGGAATCAAACCGCAAACCTCTGGGACTGCAGTGCATTTTCTTGCCACTAGGCCACCAGAGCTGGCCAACAAAATTTTATCATGCTGTTCCTACCGCCAAGGCCACAGGTCCAGCCATCAATCCTGTTTCCTACTTTGGAATACTAGTTACTTATCAGTGTGCAACCTACAATAATAAAAAACAAACACTTTCTACAGCTAATAGAGATCATTGTTGGTCGGTATGTTAGAATTCATCGAGCACTTACAAAGCACAGATTCTGAAACCTTCCCTTATCCTGCACCTTGGAAGCAGGAGTGGCATCCACTTCCTAAACATCATGCCTCCAGAAACTCTATGAACTTTGATAAGTGTTGATAGTTACAGAAAGGCTTCAGGCCTTTTGTTCATAAGGTCACTATGAGTCATGCTCGACTGGAAGGCAATCAACAACATCCTGCACCACCACCCTCACCACCTGTGATATACTTGAGTCCACTGTTACAGTTACTGCACCAATCCACCTGTTGAGAGTCTGAAATACAACAATACATAAAAACCCTCTCTCTGAACTCCAGCCACTGTCTCCAGATGGCTTTCTATGGTGGCAGAAGTGCAGCTTCGAGGAAGCATGCATCGTGTTTGCACATTTGATCAGTTTCACACTTCTTGTTATGAGGTGACATAGAGATACTATTGACACATAACCCTATGAACAACAGCTCTGAACCTTGTGCTACCCTCTGCCAGCTTCCGCAAGGCCCATGGTTACAGTCTCTGTGTCAATCCATCTTGTTGAAGGTCTTCCTCTCTTTCTGACTCTCCACATATCCCACTATAATGTCTTTTCCCCAAGACTCCCTTCTCCTGTCAACATGCACATAGAATGTGAGACTGAGTCCCACCATCCACGCGTCTAAGGAGCTCCTGGGTCACACTTCCTCCAGGATAGCCTGGTCTGCCCTTTGGGCCATCCGTGGGGTACACAGTGCTCTTCTCCAACATCACCATCCAAAGGCATTGATTCTTCCTCTGTCATCCTCATTCACTGAGTTTTCAGATGATCGGCATTGGCAAAAACTGTTCCATTTTTTTTTCTCATCCTTGGCACTAGTGGTGGGTGTATAAATTTAATAGTTCATGAACTGGTCATCCTTGTAGACTATGGACATGATCACTGATAGCATTGTACTTCAGGATACATTTTCTATAATGTTCTTTTTGATGGTCAGTTTGTCATTTTTTGGTAAACCATTGTGTTTTTAGGGGAGCCATCAAGTCACCGCACACTCATAGTGACCCTGTGTACAAGAGATGGAAACCTTGTCCACCCCTGCACCATCTTCACCACCTGTGCTTTGCTTAAGGCCCTGGTCGCACCGTGTCAATCCATCCTTCCATTCTCTGACCTCCCACCTTTACCAGCATAATGTCCTGTTCCAGTTCAGATGATTGTGTGGTTCCAAATGACCAGTATCAGTCCATGCCAAGGCTCTAATGCCCTAGTAGAGAGATGTTTAAATGTTCTGTTTCCTTTTTACAACTTTCAATCTCCCTAGACTCGTACTTCACACATCCCATTTTGTGATTGTTAATGGATATTTGCATCTGTTTCTTTCATTTTGTCACGCCACCTTGGCAGGCGGAGGTCTCCTTTGAGGAGGCAGCTCTGGCCCAGAAGCCACATCGAATGCCTTCATCCAGCACTGGACCAGGTAACAGTCTGCTGACAACCATAAGGGTTTTCACTTGCCACTTTCATGGAAATAGATCACCAGGACTCTCCTCGTAGTCTGTCTCAGCCTGAACGCTCCCTGAAAGCTGTCCTCCCTGCGTGAACTGCTGGTAGTGGAGATATTAGTGACGTAGATTCCATCATGACAGCAACACTCAGGTATCCATGGTGACAAAGGAGAAGCTGACTGGTTGCTTCATAGACAAGGAAATGCACTGTTGCTTCTTAGCTGAAAAGTGGAAACAGCAAATGTTCTAAAACATTTTCTATTTCTTAGGCACTGTGCTGAGTAAATACTTCACTTGTAAAACATCATTTAATTCTCATCAAACCCTTGTAATGTTGGGTTCACAGAGCCTGTAAGGTTGGCAGCAAAACTCTTGACCCGCCAGACCACTAGAACTCATGTATGTAAAGTGGTGGCACAAATACTTAAGCCCTCAGCTACTGGCCAAAAGCAATCTAGCAATTCAAACTCACTCAGAGACCTTGAGAGGAAGACCTAGCAGCCTGCTGCGATTGACCCAGCCAGGAACACTCCATGGTACACACACAGGTCTGTCCTGTGAGTCAGAACTAGTTGTAGGAGAGAAGTGACGCTCCTCCAGCTATGTAGGGTCAACTTCCTGCCAAGCTGGAATGTCCTCTTCTTGAGCTCTAGGCTTTGTGCCCAAAGAGCCTAAAGCTGCTGGGGACCGGATCTGTGGCCCAGTGGGACCACTGCTGTGTCGCCAGAGAGGCTGTGTGTCCTGGAGACCAGGGCTCCCACTGCAGAGCCAAGAGTCACAGGGACAGAAAGAGGGAAGGAGCGGGGGACCACGCTAACCTCCATCTCCTGGTTCCTGAGTCCATGCGCGTCTTCCTCCATGGGGGTCGCAGCACTGTGCAGTGCCTTCTGCATCCTGGTCATCAGGCCCCATCCAGATTATCAAGGCAGCCCCATCCTCTGAGAGCCTGTTCTAGAGCAAAAACTATTCTCCATACAAATAAAACAAAAAGAGGTACTGACAGTCTTGAAAGGGTCCAGACCAGGAGAACGCCTGACTGCGTTCCCAGGCTGCAGACAGCCGCTCCACAGCGCAGTGAGGAAACAGCTGCTCTGACTGTTGAAGCAGGAACTCGACCTCCAACATCATGATTCTCTCTGTGCTGCGGGAAAGACAGCCGTGGTTCAAACATGTTCCGTAAAGGGCCTTCTAGGAAGGCGTAAACAAGACAGAGACACGTCATTTCACAACGAGAAACACCGTCCACAAGGTGCCACACATGATCCTGAGCCATGGCCACAGCGCTCGGCCGAAAGGTCACAACTGGGCAGTCACAGCCCATCAGTTGTGGCTGAGTGATTGGGATAAATGCACTGATGTCGCAGGACTGGTTCTGGGCCCTGCCCCCTGGCAATGGTCAGAGCAATGGCTTTGGGCCATGATCACTGGATGGTTCTAGTAAGTCAGTGAGTTCTCCATGCAGATCCTGAGGGAGAATTCCTTCCTGAGACACACCTGGGAGGCACACTGGTGGGGTAGTGCATAAGGTTAACAAAAAGATTAGTGGTTCAAATCTCCCAGTGACCCCATGAGAGAAAGATGACTGTCTTCTCTCATTAAGGTTGGTGGAAACCCAGGGGAGGTTCATGATGAATCAGAACTAGCTCAACAACAGAGAATCGTTCACAGACTTTCTGGAGGCAAGTTGTTCCGGAAGTGGATGCCACTCCTGCTTCCAAGCTTGTTTGAATTGCGGAGCTCCGCCAAACACTAAAACAAACTGTCTATGACTGATTGAATGAAAGACCAATATGTCTCATAAATTTCCACTGAAATAGGTGAGTATATAACAGTCTTGCTAGCAAGCATTGCTCCAGGAACAGGAGATTGAAGAGCGGGTCAATCACTTGGATGTTCTTGCCCTTGTGGAGCGGATGTTAATGACTCATCTGTGAAATATGTGAACATAGAAAAGCTGCGTAAATATGAGCCATCATTATTATTGTTTGGTGCCAAGTTGGCCGGACTCAAGGTGACCACGCAGCTCCTGATCCTGGGCACCTGTGGCCATGGCTGCAGCCACTGTGTTCTGAGACCTTACAACCTGGGGCCCATGCTCCAGCTCCGTGTTGGGTGATGCTCTGCTGCGTCCACAGGAAACTGAGTGGCAGGTTTTGGGAGGTGCATTATCAGCCCTTCCTTTCCTCTTCGTGTTTTAGTCTGGAAGCTCACTGACCTGTCCACTGTAGATGACCTGCTGGTGGCATACTTACTCCAAGCATCTTTACCAGCCTGGCGAATGGATGTGTCACGATTGATCTTGTGACGGTCATCTGGGGAGGCTGAGGGAATTGACACGCTGACCCAAGGCTGCCGTTTGTGGGAGTTAGAATCCATCAGCAGCTTTGAGGGGGGTCGACGGGCACTCTCCTGCTGCGCATGTTGTTGCTGTTGTTGCCCTCGAGTTAGTTACCTGCGTTACATAGCGACCCTCTGTACACTAGCTCTGAACCCAGTCCCACAATCTCCGACACACCAGCCCACATCATCTCACTTAGTGTGTCAATTCATCTCATCCAGGGTCAATTTACAGCCTTTAACCCATTGCAGGGGCTGCTATGAGGCTGAGCTGATTCATGCCTGAGTGAGTGAGCATAGTTACGAATCTGCTTTACAGTTAAAATATGTGTTCCTTTGTTTTCTTGTTAGGTTATTTTTCTCCAGATAGGGCCCTTAGTTCCTCTATATATTTAGAAAGTAAAAGGAAGAAATCCCAATAAGTAGAGGCAGGAGATTTTTTCATTCTTCTGAGTTACTCTTGGGGAAATCTCCTCTCAGTTGAAGCTAGTGTGTTAATTTATGCATTGCTACTTTGGCCAGAGGAATGTCTATCTGTGTTTCATTGACTATGCAAAGGCATTTGACTGTGTGGATCATAACAAACTGTGGCTGACTCTGAGAAGAACGGGAATCCCAGAACACTTGATCATGCTAATGCAAAACCTATACTTGGACCAGGAGGCAGTTGCAGAACGGAACAAGGGAACACTGCTTGGTTCAAAATTAGGAAGGGCATATGCCAGGGATGCATCCTATCTCCATACCGTTTCAACCTATATGCAGAACAGATTGTCCAGGAGGATGTGCTCTATGAGGAGAAATGTGGGGTCAAGATTGGTGGATGATTTCTCAACAATCTGCGTTATGTGGATGACACAACCCTGCTTGCTGAAACTGAGGAGGACCT
>NW_006399950.1:2632173-2644183 GCF_000299155.1 Elephantulus edwardii | reverse complement strand
CGCTATGAGTCACAAGCGACTCGACGGCACATAACAACAACAACAACAACTCTGAACATGTTGCAAGGAGGGACCGGTCCTTGGAGAGGGACATCATGCTTGGGAGGGTGGAGAGACAGTGCAGGAGAGGAAGACTCTCTATGAGATGGATTGAGTCAATGACTGGGGTAATGGGGGGTAGGTGTGTTAGAGCTAAGTTTGGCATAGGATAGAGCCGGGTTTGGGGCTGTTGTACATAGGGTTGCTATGAGTCACAGGTGGCTTGATGGCATATAACAAAAACAACAGCTCTTCACTAGAAATATTTAGGTGCAGAGAGCTTTTCATTTGTGTGTGCGTTTTTTTTTTATTTGAACCCTGTTTAAATGCTTTGTTCTTACTTCTTTCCCTTCTCAAAAGTTCAAACTAAGATAAATCCCCCTTAAAAAGATTGCAAAGAAGAGATATGGTCTATGGATACTCAGACACAGGGCAGAAGCTGCCCAACAAATAATGGCCAGATGTCAGGGCAAACCAGGTGGCTTCAGGCAGCGCTGAGGTATGAATGAGACACAGGGCTAGGTCCACAAGTAATATTTGTTGTTGAACCAGAACAGATGTATTCAGTTCCAAATAAGGCGTTACTAGAGAGCTCTGCTTGCTTGATACATAAAGAGTTATGCTGCTAACCCAAAGGCATATGGTTTGAATCCACCAGCTGTTCCTCAGGCAAAGGGTGGACAATCGCCTCCTTGTCATTTACTGCCTGTGAAAAGCCAAGGGGGCGTCAGCTATAAGCTGGTTCTGACACGATGGTAACACAAGATGAACATGGGAGCTCTGGAGCCATGGCGCCTGGAGTTGTCCTGTTAAACCCAAAGGCCACACTTTGCTGGCGGCTAGGAGCTTCCGGCTACTCTGAAGGAGAGAGATGTCCACTCTGCCCTCATGTAATTTCCAGCCTCAGAAACCCCGTGGAGGGCGAGGATGATTCCGTGTCGATGGCAACGTTAGAGAGCGACAGGGGTGGTGTGAGAGGTGCTGGCTTAAGTTCAGTGGTTCAAACCCACCAGCTTCTTTACAGGAGAAAGATGTGCCAACTGTTTAGGAGAACTGGGAGAAATGCCAACTGGCCAGGGCGTGGCGATCTTGGCCCTCTGGACCCGGAAGCTGCCTCAAGCCCTTCACTGAATCGGCAAGTCACAGTCCCAGACAATTCTTGTTTGGCCGCCCAGAATTCTCGGAGTCATTTCCCAGACAGTCCCCAGTGTCCCCCGCATCCCCAGCACACCCCCCCCGCGTCCCTAGCGCCCCTGCGTCCCCTGCGCCCCCACGTCCCCACCGCCCCTGGGTCCCCAGCGCCCCTGCGCCCCCGCGTCCCCAGTGCCCCTGCGTCCCCTGCGCCCCCGTGTCCCCAGTGCCCCCGTGTCCCCAGTGCTGTCATGCAGTTACAGCTGTGACACCTGCACATGGACAACAAGGCGTGAAGCCGCTGACTCCGCAGTGTCTGAGCACAGGTCTGAGAACCTGCCCAAGGGTCTTGAGGCAATAGATCTGGGCTGCAGATTGAAATGTCCCACTTCTAACAGTTTCCCGGGCAATGCTGATTCTGTGGCCTGAAGACCACTGTTTAAGGACCCAGATGTCACCTGAGTTTGGCACTTGACCAGTCTTTGTTACTTACAAGTTGGATGATATTCAGTAATTAATTTCTATTTTGAAGTTCTTAACTTTGTTTCCTATCAAACAAAGCAAACAAACCCCGCTGTGGCCAGCTGGGCTCAGGCCATGCTGACACGTAAGGCCCGAGCCACACTGTGTTCCCAGTTTCCCCAAGGCTGGGGTTTTGGCCTTTCCTCCAAAGTGCTCAGGGTGAATTTAAACCTGTGACCTCTCCATTAGTAAGCTGCTGTACTAACCATTTGTGAAACCAGGGACTTCATCAATCAAGTTGTTGTTGTTGTTGCTGTGTACAATCATGTCAGGACCGACCCATAGCTGACCCTCTGGCGGGTTTTCAGAAGCAGCTAATCACACAGGAGGACAGTATCCATCCTTCCGTGGAAGGATTATTAAAATCCACTGCACAGGATTGCAGGACGCTTCTTAGAGACGAGAAGGGTGAAACATCATCTCACTCACTTAGGGTATATTTTCAGGAGGGACCAGCCCTTAGAAAGGGGCATTATGCTAGGAGAAACAGAGGGTCAGTGAAAGAGAAGGCCACCCCCAAGATGGACGGGCACAGAGACATCCACAGTGGGCTGGACCAGGACAGAGAGAGTGAGGATGGCTCAGGATCGGGCACGGTTCAGTGCTGCTGTTCACAGGGTCACTATGAGTGGTGGTGGTTGTTGTTATGTGCCTTTGAGTCACTTGCGACTCATAGCGATCCTATGTACAATAGCCCTAAACTATGAGTGGTAGTCAATTCAATTCAACAGCACTTAGAAAATAAACTCAAAATCAAGCTCCCTGCTATTGAATCCAAAGCGAGTCATGGCTGACCCTCCCTGGGTTTCCAAGGCCCACCATTCTCCCACGAGCAGCTGGCGGATTGAAACCATCAGAAAAGCTCAGCCTTCACATGAGCTGAACGACTCCTTACCCATTACATCAGGGCCTCGACTTTTAGGGCACAGTAGAGCCTTAATAAGGGTTTCTATTGTATTGTCATAATTAATGATGAGTTACCAAATGCAATGTGCAAGGCACCAGAGGCACGCCTAGAGATAAGGCCAGAGTCGACAAAGAATTAATGTCTCTCACAAACTGCCCCCACCAACATCCAGAACCTTCTAAATGGTCCCACCCATGAAATAACACTTCACTTGGTAATTTGAGAAGACTCCCAGAGGAAAGAGTCTGGGAGTCAAATGCTGCACCCATGAAACAGAATAAAAAGGAAGCAGAAAATTTAAAGATATTTTGTGAAAATTAGTCTAACAATAGAAAGAGGAAACTCATTTTGGTGTGATGCAATCGGCCATAGAAACGAACAATAGTGAACTGGGCCGGGAACAAATTAATCTGGAAATAATTGCAGAAAAGAAAAGGAACTGTGCCAGGCTCACCCCTCTGGGAAATCTTATGAGCAAGAAAGGATTTCCCCCCCCCCTCTTTCTGAGGATAATTAGAATTAACATCATGTGAAAAAGAAAGTCACCCTGACACTGCTCCAGTTCCCTATCAATCAAGGGACTCGTTCTCCAGGCCAGAGCAACAGGACATTAGATTGTTAGGAAACCAGTACATTCTGTGTTCCACGTGGGAAAGTGGCTGCTTTCGGGTGAAAAGTGGCCACGTGCAGATGGACTCTGCTCTAGAAGAGGCCTGCTGAACTGGGGCTTGGGCCGAGATGGGCTCAAATCTAGGGGAAGCCCACTGACCCGGGACACTAGCTGATATGGTCTCTGATCCAGGGGAGGCCTGCTGACCCAGGACGTGGGCTGACAGGCTCTGCTCCAGGGGAGGCCTGCTGACCCAGGACGCGGGCTGATATGGTCTCTGTTCCAGGGGAGGCCTGCTGACCCAGGACGTGGGCCGCAGCTGCCAACAGAGAGCGTGACATTCAGCTGCTCTGCAGGGAGCTCTGGTGGCCTAGGTGCAAGGAGCTGTGCTTCCAACCCAAACTCAAACAGTTCAAATTTATGCTGATGGACAATCTCCTTGCAGGTGATTTTCTGCCTCTGAAAACTCCCTGGAGGGTCAGTCGTGAGTCGGTTCTGACTTGACAGGACACAGAAACAAACGCAGGTGGTTTGCAAGGGAAGGACCCGGAGATCTATTTCAGTACATTGTGGTTGTTACTGGGTGCCATCGAGTCAACTATGACTCATAGCGACCCTCACAGGAACAACAGATCTGAGCCTTGGCTCGTCCTTGCCCACTGTGTCATCACAGTGTCCATCCCTCTCGATGGGGGTCTGCCTCTCCTTGAACGACTTTCTTCTCCCAGCATCTCCAAGTATTCCAGCTTGGGGAATATTATGGGCGGGTGGCTCTGTTCCAAGGGAAGACAATGAGTTGAAAAGTGATGACAGTTAACAACAGTAACAAAATGAGGCCCCCACTGCTGCTAAGCTCTTTTCTTTTCAGTGCCTTTACTTCTGATACTATGGGCGCCCTGGACTTCTGTTTCTCAGGCACCTCAGGTGTTGACCAGTCTTGGATTGTCTTGAAAACAGACGCTGCCAACTAAGACATGTTGTTGTCATTGTGTATCATCAAGTCAGAACTAGCCTAAAGCTAACCCTCCAAAGACCTAACAGCTACAAATGTAAAGAAAAGGCTTGTTTAAAGGGGAGGTGGGAGGGAAGCAAGGGGAAGACCCCTCCCTCTTGCACTTGCTACATTGCTACAGAAGGGATGTTGTTGTTTTGTACTGGGAATCAGAAAGAACTCACAGCTGAAAGTCCAGCAGTTTTCAGAAGTGGTAGATCTCAGTGGCCATCTCTCTCCCAAAGAGCAGCTAGTGGATTTGAACCACTTGCCTAGGAACTGGCAGTGCATCTTCTTACCAGTAGGTCACCAGAGGTCCCTCCTATTGATAATGCATAACTTGGATGGAGAGCTACCCCAATGTGAAGGGACAGGAGCCCAGATGTCAGCGACTATCAACACCACAGCAATGGACAGCAGGTGATTTCTTAGGTCATGGTGACTAGGTCAGCAAAACACGGAAAGAAAACACAGAGGAAAACTGAGTGAGAGGCTCACTGAGGACTCCGTCCCAACTCCGCTCCAAAGGAGACCTGCTGGACCAGGGCATGGGCGTGGGTTTAAAAAGCTATCTATCCACTTCCCCACTTGTTACCTTCCAGCAGCACACCTGGAATTGCTCCTGTGGGAGGACCCACAATCCTCTGGTGGCGCTGGGGTTAGGTGCTGTCGCGAGTGTGACCCCTACCACCCCAGTGAACAGATCTACACCCTGTCCTGTCCTATGCCAATCCTCACCACCTCTGACACGCTCAAGCCACTGCTGCTGTCACTGTGCAAATCCACCTGCATGAGGGTCTTCCTCTCTTTCACTGTCCCCCTCCACCTTCTCAAACATCATGTCCTTCTTCAAGAAATAGCATCTCTTGGCACAAAGTGTGCGAGATACAGCTTTTTCATCTTTCCTCAAAGAAGCACTCTGGCTGCACCTTCCCCAAGACGTATCTCTTTGTTCTTTTGGAGGCCATGGGATCTTGTGTATTCTTCTCCAACACAACTCAAAGGCATCAGTTCTTCTTCTGTTACCTTTCTTAATTGTCCAGCTCTCAGGTGCACAACAAATGAACGAAAGGACCATGGCTTGAATTAGGCACACCTTAGTCTTCAAACTAACATCCTTGTTCCTCAATGGTGGATGATTTTAAGTTCCTCCAAAATCAATTTCCCAACAAAATATGTTTCCTGATCTCCTGGCTGATACCAAGGTTGCTGATTGTAAATCCAAGTTTGATGAAGTTGTTGGCAGTTTTAATCTTTTCTCCATCTATGATGATGTTGCCTTTCAGTCCAGTGGTAAGAATTTTTGTTTTCTTGATGTTGAGATGCAACCCACATCGAAAGCTGGATTCTTTGATCTTCTGCAACAAGTGCTCCAATTCTTCTCCAGTTTAAGCAAGCCAGGTTGTGTCGGATGAAATGTAGGTGATTAATGAGTCGGATGCTACGTTCTTCTTCATTGAGTTCAGCTGCTCCAACATTTTGTTCAGTATACAGATGGAATAGGTATGGAGAGATGACAGAACCCTGATGCAATTCTTTCTTAATTATAAACACGATCGTTCCCTTGCTGTGGACAAACAGCTTCTAGGTCTAGATCTAGGTTTCATGTGAACACAATTAAATTTTCTGGGCTCCCCTTTCTTCTCAACGTTAGCCATAATTTGCTAAGATAATTTGATCCAATAACATAACAAAATTTGCAAATTATGAGACACACAGACAATATCTTTGCATAGTCATTAAAGCAGAACCCTAAAAAAGCAGAATGGAATGCTGGGTCACCTCATGTGACCTAGGACTGGACCTCGGGGTCACCGCATGTGGCCAAGGATTGGACCTCAGGGTCACCTCATGTGACCTAGGACTGGACCTCGGGGTCACCACATATGGCCTAGGATTGGACCTTGGGGGCCGTAGAGCTTTTACTGCCCGATTTCTGTAAACAGATTGTCAAGCCTTTCTTTTTAGACCATCATAACAACACCCAGACCATCAGCAATCGACAGTGGTGGCTGAAGGGCCCTGGCTGGGAACTGGACTCACATTTCCATCACGGAGACTGAGAATTCGACTTCGGAACCATCGGTATATTCATTGGGATACTGCTGATTTTTAGTAAGCAAACTCCCAAAGTCAAACTTACTGCAGTCAAGTTGGTTCCAACCCACAGCTGACCCTCCAGGTTTCCGAGGCTGTGAATCCCTCAGGAGGAGATCGCACGTCCTCTTCCCATTGAGAAGCTGATGGATTCAGACCACCCGAGAAGCACAACCTTCAGTTGGCAGCTCAGTGCTCTGTGGACCCGCTGGCCTTTTAGTTGTTGTTGTGAGCTGTCAAGTCGGAACAGACTCATAGCTGCCCCTCCAGAGGGTCGGTGACTCACACAGGAGGAGACAGCTACCCTTCTCCCACGGAGCAGCTGGTGGATTCGAACCGCTTGCCCTGGGAGTGCAGTGCACATTCTCACCACTATACTCTGAAAGGGCTTGTCAGGGATGCTTTCCAACCTGAGTTAGTTGAGGGCTTATTAAATGTCAGTTTAATAATGTCAGACACTTTTAAAAACAACAAAACATTATTTTTCTGTCTCCTCTGCCACCCAGTTCCACAATGCCACGTCCTGGGCGGACTGCCGAGACCATCTCCCTCAGCCTCTCCATTTGGATTAAGTGCATGACACAGGTGACCCCAGACCTAGAACTTCAGTTAGGGGGTTTTTCTGTGTATAGTCTGGAAACACAATGAAGTGCTATCAGGACACATTATTAAAGAGATGAGTCTATTCACCAACCCACAGACCCATCATGCTCAGAAAAAGAGAAAAACCCTCAAAGACATGGCTGACGCGGTGCTTGCAACAGTGAAGTGAGCCCAGAGCTGTGAGGAGGGGAAGGAGCCGCTGGGTCCTTCAGTTCTGAGTTGCTATGACTAGTAAGCAACTCAGGGAACCCAACAAAACCCACATTCCTGTGGCTTTCATCCCTTTGGCAATGGGCTGACTGCCTTTGTTATGTTAATGAGGAAGATTAGTGTAGGGGAGATTCTGAGCCAATCTTCTTTAAGATATAAAAAGATATTAAATAAGTGAACAGAGATCTAGGCGTGCCAAGCCACAGGAATGCCCAACAGGCAGACTTTATAGACAAGGATTTTCCTCCAGTGCCAGCGGAGGGAGAGGCTTCCCTCGAGCTGAGAAAACACACTGCTGTGTTCTATCATCGTCCACTTTCAGCCTCCGAAAATCCACTGGGGGATGAGCTATGCCTGGTTCTGAACTGATGGCAACGAGTTTCTGGACAATCTTGACGGAGTGGATGGCCTCAGCTTTCTCCAGTGGAGCTGCTGGTGGTTTTGAATCACCAATTCTCTGGTTGGCAACACAATGTCTAACCCACCAGGGACCCTTAACAAACCCCCAAGGTACCCCTTTATGTCGACATAAGGCTAACGTAGGTATCTAGGAAAATCACACAGGACAGGAGTGGAGGTTTGGATCTTGTTAAAATGTAGATCCTGATTCTGTGTATCCTGGATGGAAATGAAAATTCTCAGTAGGGTGCAAGTTGGAATGAACAAATTCAAAGGTCTCTTTTAAATTTCCTAATAAACATATTTAAATAAATAAATAGGTAAAATTAATCTTAACCTCTTATTTAAACTCAATGTATCAAAAATTTCATCTCAGTATGCAATTATTATAAAAACTGTTACTGATTTTTTCCCTTTGCCATACAAAGCTTGCAGAATTCAATTCAGTATTTGACACTCGTAGCACATGTCTGTGGGGACTAATCCCAGCTCAGGATGGAGCAGGGTTTAGGGCTGTTGTACATAGGGTCGCGATGTGACTCCACGGCACATTACAGGAACAACAATCCCGTCCCCAGTGTTTAGATGACTAGTGGCTATATTGGATTCCCGGTGCAGATGCAGACAATCCTTCCAGGGAAAAACATACAGTGAAGAGAAGTCCCTTCTGTTTATGGAGAATGAGTTAGGCAGCGGCCTTCACACGCTGTCACCGGTCATGTGTCGTATTTTGCTCTGTAATCACAGCTGGAGCACTTTCTCGTGACCTCGTATCTTCTCAGGGCTGCTGTCAGATATACAGTGCTGAACAGGTCCATCCACAGGAGGTGGAGAACAGAGTGGTCATGGGGTGGGTTACAGGGTTTATGCGCCTCTACAGTACTTTTTCTCATCAATAAATCAGCTCATTAAGAGAATGTTGGCAAAGAGCTGAGAATGGTTTCCTGCACACACATGTATCTGATAGATGTCATGGGTTTTTACGTGCTGTGACATTCGTTACCTGATTACTGAATCATTACCTGTTGATCTCTCGCTCACTGTCAAGCACGAATCGAGCCATAGACGACTCCCCATTGGGGTTCCCAGGCTGCCCCCACACAGGAGAGCACCTGCCACTTCCCTGAGGAGCCAATGCACTGAACTACCAGACAAGGTGGCCTATGGGTAGCAGCACAATCCCTGCCACTCCACCACAGGTGGGGGCGGGGTGTGTACCGTCTGTCTGACTCACAGTTGATAGCCCAGGGACCCACAGAGGCAGGAAACGACAGGAGGAGACTGTCCATCTTTCTCTGACAGAGCAGCTGGTGGATTTGACTGCGTGTCTTTGAGTCGACAGTGCAGCTCCTCAGCACTAGGCCACCAGAGCTCACTACATCACCAGACGTGTGCTAAGCATGATCGGGCAGCATATTGCTCTGCTGTCCATGAGTACAGGGCAGGGCGAAGGGGAAGGTGTCCCACCTGAGACATCTGGCAACAGCAATTATTCACAGCAACAGCGGCTTGGTTATTTTGTCACCTGGGCAGGGCTTTGCTGTCCTGGTCCACAGGATGCTCACCCAAAGCCTGCTTTGCTCTGCTGGTTTGAATCCAGCCACCTCCCCCCAGAAGGATGGCCAGTCTGCTCTGCCATTGCCAACCTCAGAAAGCCCGAGGAGGGGCGGCGTGACTGGACTGGGACACACGGGCACTGATTTCAGAGGAAGGCTGCTGTCAGTTTCTGCCCACTGGGCCGGGCTCTAGGAGACCAGCATTGAGCTCAGAGCTGTTCTACAGGGTTCTAGGACCGTGACTTCGGGGGCAGAGCATCAGCCCTCTTCGGAGGCACTTCTCGGTGCCGATCTTTTAGTGTAAAACTTAACCATTTGCATCATCCAAGGACACTTATTGCCAGCTATAGTGCTTCTAAATTTGTTTCTGAAGTTTCACAAAACTCCAGCCACCAGGCCTGATAGACAGGCCCACCACTGCATAGGGTCAATTCCCACCCTGATGACCGTCCCTCAGCCTTCTGAGGCTTTTTTAAAAAAAAAAAAAATCTTTCTAAATCAAAGTTTACAAATCATATTGTTTTCTCAAACCTTTTGTTTTATAATTGCAACTGATTTATAGTTAAGTACAATGTCAGTCAAACCCTAAATGTCTATTGCCTCTTCCTTCACCCAGCTTACCTATTTATTGGTTTTGACTGCCTCCTCCTCCACCTCATTCTGTACATGAGCTTTGCCTCAGCTGCGTCAGCAGCCTGCACCATAACTGTCCTTTGGTGATGACTTAGGTCATTCAGCACAAATGGTCCTCGATTCCCTCAGAGGGGCTGGGAGACTTGAACTGCCGACCTTTCAGATAGCAGCCTGAACACGACCTGGCCAGCGCTCGTTTGACAGAAAACGGACAAGTTCTAATAGTTCCATTCTCCTAATAGTCATGTTCTCAGCAACTCTGAGCACTGAGGGGTGAGTGGGCGGGAGGAGTGGTGTCAATGATGTGGCTGTAACTGCGCGCATCCCCTGCGACAGCGCGCATCTGCTGCGACAGAGTGGAACCTCCTCCGGAACTTTCTAGGCTGTTGTGGATTAAGTAGATGCTGAAAGTTGGTGGTTCAAGCCTAGTAGCCCCTCTCATCAGACACCCAGCGACGGGCGTGCGTGGGATCCCCGCAGTGGGTTGGGGTGTGGCCTGACCACCCTAGGGGTGGTTTGGATGGGTGCCAGCTGCCAAACTTAGCCAAGTCAGCAGCTGCGTGAGTAAGCTTTGTGCCACCAAGACTCCCACACAGTACAGGTGTTGCTTGGAGTAGGGTCTGATCCAAATCCGAGAGATTAAAATGAAATCATAGCCACCCTCCATAGTTTCTGAGGCTGTAAATCTTAACTTGAGGAGGCTGCCCGGCCTTCTAGGGCGGCTAGTGGGTGTGACACCCGAAGTCACCGCGGCTCCTGACACTCATTCGTGCGGGCACCTGATCCAGGCTCCACCACTGAGCCACCACGTTCTCTTGGGAATTTACCCGATTTCTCTGCCTGTCAAGCACCATGGCAAACACGTCTAGGGGCCCCCTGAGAGAGGTGAACTCCCGGGCCCCAGACAACAGGTGGTTGAAGTTTGTGGGCCCGGAAGGTGGGTGTGGTGCGGGCGCAGTCAGATCAGCCTCCAGCACCTTCATGATCCTGGGCAGCGCGTCCTCCTCAGCTGCGGTCACGGCGGCGCCTCGCTCAGCGCCCGGCCCCAGGAGAGGTCCGCTCAGGTCGCAGAGCCGGAGCCCGGGGGGCGGCCGGGCCTGCAGGGGGCGGGGACGCACGTGGCCGGCCCCTCCGCGCGCCTCCGCCGGCCGCGTCCTCGTTTCCCGGCGCGGCCACGGGCTCCGCGTTCAGACCCCGCGAAGTCTGGGGAGCTTTGGGTCCCCGCCGTGGGCGCCCGCAGGTCTCACACATCCTCCCTAACTCACACATCCCGGGGCTCGCGTCTCCAACCGCCTGCGGGCGAGAAGCACGCGCTGTGGGGTCCCCAAAGTGCTCTCAGGCCGCGGGCTCCGTCCCCGACGGCGGGGTCCGAGCGGACCTGGGCTCGCGCCGCTTTCCTGACCGCACCTGCCGGCCTTTCTGCGCCCATCGGTCTCACAGTTTGGGGCCCGGGGACCACGGAGAAAACTTCCCGGAGCAGAGAGGCGAGCTCGCGTCCCCGCCCCCGGCCAGCAATACCTGGACGCAGGGACCGGGCGGCCGAGGACAGCGGTCCCGAGGGGCGGGCGCCGGAGACTCCCCAGCGGGCCCTCGGCTCGCCCCGCCCCCCGCGTGCCCCGGGCTTGTGGGACTTGTGGTCCCGCCCCCGGGCCCCGCGCCGCCCGGCCCCCCGCGCGGACTACATTGCCCAGGGAGCCCCGCGGCCTATATAAGCGCTGGCCGCCGCTCCCCGCGCAGTGGCCATGTGGAGGAGCTGCTGAGGCGCGGCCAGGGCGGGCGCAGCGGAGGAGGCGGCGGGCGGAGAGGGCGCGCCGGGAGTGGGGCTCCGCGCCCGGCCTAACGGAACCGGCGCCGTCCGCGGACATGCGCCCCCCCAGCGCCCGCTAGCCCCTCTCCTCGCGCGGCGCCCGCACACCGGGACTCCCGCCGAGGTAGCCGCTGCGGCCGGGCTCGGGGCGCGGGGCGCGGGGACGCGGCGCTGGCCCCGGGCGCCGGAGTTCGTGTCCGGTGTCCGGAGCTGGTGGTGGGCTTGCATGTACCTGCCGCGCATGGGGGACTCGTTGGCTCCGGTGTTGTTGGGGCGCAGGGGCGGAGGGCACGCGAAGTAAAACCCAAACAGTCCCGAGTCCTGAGCTGCCGGGAGGGATGCCCCTCCGGGGCTGCGGTGACATTTCTCCAAGTTGGAAACTTGCAGCAGCGGCGGCAGCAGGAGGGACGCGGGTTCTGTGCGGAGGGCTCTGCGTGGGGCTGTCCGCCGAGTGCGCTCGGGAAACCTCCGGACACGGAGCCGGCCGCGCGCTGGGGTCCCCGGG
>NW_006399950.1:2564157-2632039 GCF_000299155.1 Elephantulus edwardii | reverse complement strand
CCCGAGGGCTCTCCGCCGAGCGCCTGGCCTTGCCCGCGCCGCCCGCCCACGTGGCTGCCAGCATGGGGCGACGCGGCTTCCCCGGGCCCCCAGCTCTTCTGTCGGGGTCCCCTCTGCTCAGCGCAGCTTTCCCTTTTCGGTGCCCAGGAGCGGACGGCGGAGAAGTGGAAGCGTGTTCGCAGCCGGCTGGCGAGTCCTGGCAGCAGCGTGCCTGACCCGGGTCAGGTGAGTGTGGACATTTGGGTGTTGTGGTCAGGAATGAGCGTGTGTCCTCCAAGTCATCGCTCGAGACTCCTGGTTTGGGGAGCGGGAAAAGAAAGGACTGGTCTCACACAGCCCCCAGAGTTTGCCACCGGCCGCGGTGAGGGCGCTGTAAGTGCAGCGGGTCGGCCAGTGCTGTGTGGCTTGGCCAGGGCCCAGGAGTAAAACCGCCCGAAGGTCCACGACGAGGAGAAGGCCATTAAGTGGGGCAGCACAGGGGTGCCCGTTGGTGGCCTGGAAATGGGACTGACGGGGCAGCTTGCTGGTGATTTAATTTCTGAAGCGTGCAGAGCCAAGATACATAAGCGAAAACGCACTGTTCTGGCTTTGAAAGAGTTGTTTTTCTTTGTTTCTTTTTTCTTGCTGTGAACGTGTACTTAATCACAGTATTTGGGATAGCAAGAAATGAAAAGTGTCTGTGGTGAATTGAGAGAACCTTAAAAGGGGAAGTTGGTTCTTGAGCAGAGCCCTTGACCTGAAGCCACCTGGAGGGCAGGGTTCAGTGTGTCCTGTGGACAGGCAGGGTTATCTGTGAATGCCCCGGCTTCTTCCCCAAAATGGACACACAGCCACGCAGGAGGGAAGGTTTTAAAGGGGTATTTGCATGTGTGTTGCTGCTGATTGACCATCCAAAATTCTTCCCTTTGTCAGAGAACAGAACAAGGTGAACTGCAAGGTGAGGGTAGCTAGCTGAGACTTAGAAACTGCTTTAATATAAATATTTAGCTGTTCCTAGGGCTACAATCTTTGGGCTTTTCTAATTAGCAAAGAAAAGCCAGACGTTTCACTATAGTCGTGGAGTTCTCTCGCTTCCTGTTGATAAGATCCTTAGGCTGCTGGGCCCACAGCAGCCTTGGATGCGAGTATCCAGTTCCTTCTTGAGTTCTTGCCATGTTACTGATTACAAGTTGACGGATTCAGGACTGGTCACTTCAAGCCGCTGCAGAGGATTCTGCAGGCAAGGGTCATTTGCTCCAAAGGTTCTTCTCTGACTGGTTGGTAAAAGTATTAATGGTCCTGGCACCTTGAGCACCGTCCCAGGACCATAGGGATGTGTTCCAAAGCCTCTGTGTGAGGTGTGTACAGATGAAGCGGCTAGGGTGCGAAGGGTTAGTCCCTCGGCAGCTGGCTGCCATGCTGTGAAGGGTGTGTGACACCAGGCAGTGAGGACAGGTGTCATTGGTGGCTCAGTGGTGGAATTCTTGCTTTTTATTGGGTAGGCCTGGGTTCAGTTCCCAGCTGGTGTACCAGCATTCATCAGTCGGTGGAGCCCTGGGTCTTGCCTGCATGCTGATGAGGCTTCAGGAGAACTTCTGAACTAAGGTGGTCTAGGAAGCAGCACTCAGCTGTGGACTTCGGGAGACTTTCCAGTGAAACCCTGTAGACCCCAGTAGCTCTCCCAGTCCACAGATGCTTGTGGCAAGGGCACAGGGCCGGCCAGTGTCTGGCATGTGTGAGGGCACTGTGACTCAGGGCCTGATTTGGCAGCTAACAACAGCAACAATGAGGCAGCGTCCACTGCTGGCCCCAGACTGTGGATGGGCCACAGATGGATGTGGGGGCAAGAGGCAGGGAGTGAGGAGGATGCGGCGAGTAAGAGTGAGCTGCTTGGTAGAACTCGTGTCCTTGTTCACTAGGCAGGATTTAATGTTAAATCCTTTGATGTGAAAAAAGTGAACAGCATAGCCATGAATGTAGGGATCAAAGCATGTCGACATTTGAGGAGGTCTCAGATGTTATGCTGAGTTCTTAGAAGCTGAATATTGAAAACCTAAGTGAAGAGAGCAAAGTTAATAACACAGAGCCGTGAAGAACATGGTCTGGCTTGAGGTTGTGCCTGAAATGTGTCTCGGTCATTGACGCCCAGACTTCTCAGCAGGGTAAGCACACTCAGTCTGAACAGTGTCCGCTTACCTTCAGTTTGCAGGGTGCCAGGGAGTGCGTCAGACTTTCTCTCTCCTATGTGTATGTGCTGAAGTACACACAAACTACTCTCGAAATGTTTCACATCAGACAGAATACGCGACAGAGGCTGTCATCTGGAAAGACACAGGACGCTCTTCATGTTCTGAGTGTACTGCTCTGGCATCCACCTTGAAACCCATGCAAGGTCTTCTGGGGGTGATGGTGGTATTGTTTGCAATGCCTTTTGGAAGGAACTGGCTTCTTCTCTTTGAGGATGAGAGAGATAGTTGTTTCTTAGAGGAAATAAGAAATAGATGACCTATAGAAGACAGATTTGATGCTATTTCTTAAAAATATCTTTAAATTGGGCGAGCTCTGGTGGCCTAGTGGCAAGAAGCTGCACTGTAATCCCAGAGGGGCATAGTTTGAATCCACCAGATGCTCTGCTGGAGAAGGAGGGGCAATCTCCTCCTGTACCAGTCAGATCCAATTTGACAGTACACACACATACAAATAATAATAAAATTTAAAAAAAATCTTTAAATTGAAGATGAGTAGTGTATAAAAACACAAACGTGCGCACGCGCACACACACACACACACACACAATGGTATACAAGGGAGTGCTGGTGTTTCAGTGGTAAGGAGATGTGCTGGCAGTTCTGAGATGTGTAGTTCAAATTCTCCAGCTGCCCCATGAGATAAAGATGGGCATTCTCCTTCTGGGCAGTTAACTGCCTCTGAAAATCCGCTGGAGGGTCAGCTACAGGTTGGTTCTGACTCGATGGTATGCACAACGGTGGTATGCAATGAGTTGATGTCCAGAGCAAACTATCTCGTCACTTTTAAAATGCATTTAAAATGATCTCATGGAAACTTGTTTTATTTCTTTACAAGGAGCTCTTTGAAAAACCAAACCAAAGTGAAACAGCCAATTTCCTAATATGAGCAGCAAGGGGGAAGAAAAGTGGGCCTGGAATGAGGTTTCTAGGTCAAGCTGTCCTTGGATATATCTAATTAAGGAGTCTCCACAAGGCCAGTGGCCCATCTTCTTGCTGTTGGTTTGATCTTTCAAAATAAAATATGTTACTTCTGCAGACTCTCTAAGAACTGGAGGTAGAGGCGGGCTTTCGTTCCCTTTTCCTTCATTAGGTTTTTGAACTTTTTTTTGTGAAGTGCAGTTAAGACTTCGAAGTCAGTGACTTTCTGACATCTGCTGCCTTGTAGTAGCACTCATCCTGGGTCTGTGATTCTGCGATGACTGCTGATGGTGTGGTGGAAACAGACCACTGAAACCAGCCGAGCTCTGAGTCTCTGAACTGGGCATCACTTAAGGTACTTCGTGATGCAGAAACTGTTTGAGAGATTTTGGAGCCTGTTACTGTCGCTGAGGTCTGAGTGGCTCTTCCCTTCAGTCCACGTGCTTTGCAAGCTCCCGCTGTGTGCCGGGCATGTTGTCAGTGCTGGAGGTTCGTTTTTGCTGTTTGATGCCCTTGAGTGGACTGCAGCCCCTCATGACCCTGTGAAAACAGGCTGGCACCTCGCCCTGTACCTGATTCACCTAGTGCCCCTGGGGTGTGAGAAGTTCATATAAACGCATGTAAATGAATTTCCCGGATGAGCAAAATGGATCATCATCCGCTGTGCAAACTTGTAAGAAAACCCAAACTTTTTGTTACTTATTATATAAGACACACACACACACACACACACACACACACACACACACACACACACACATTATAATCTGCCATGCTTTGGGCCCTTGGAAAAAGACATGATTCTTGGAAAAGTGAGGGGTCAGCATAAGAGAAGCCTGGATTGACACAGTGAATGTTACAGTGTGCTCAAATATATTAGAAATAATGAGGATGGCACAGGACGGCAGGGCAGGATACGCAGTTGCTGTTCATAGAGTGACAGTGGGTCTTGGTTGACTTGACAGCATCTAACATCAAGAAATGTTTAGTGCACACAAATGCATACACACAGAGAGGAGTGTCACCGAGCGGATCCTGCTTTCTAGGGTTGCTGTAGAGACACACTAGGACTCCTAGGGCTGGTTCAGGGAGCCCTGGAGGATGTCCCAGGCAGTGGTCCTCACAGGAGCACAGAGCCAGGGCTCTTGGTGGAGGCGCGGGCAGGTGTGAGACACCAGCTTTTCATTTGCCAGATAAGTGGCCGTGGGACTCTTGGGACTGGCATGCACGTGCTTGCTCTCTCTGTAACAATGTGCAGATTTACATTTCATCAGAGCAGGCTCATCCAGGATGGCCTCTTGTGTAATTTGCTTTTGGACACAATAGTTGTGAGCATGTTTTATTGGTAATAAAACTTAAGTATGGAAATAATACTTTTACCTTGGAGGCTGTATTGCAATGGATGATGTTTCATTTGATTGATGACTTGTGTTGAACCACTAAGGTAACAATGTATCACTGGGGCTGTATCACCATCATTGTGTTCTCATTTATATTGTTCTTTTAAGATAAATAACCAAATGTAAGATGAAACAAAATTCAAATGGTAGTTCTCTTCTTTAATAACCATCTCACTTGAATGTAGATTTTCTTATTTGTTGGTCAGAGCAACTAAACCCCATGAGTTGACAAGGTTAGATACTGTCATTCAAAAAAGAAAACATGACTATTAAAAACTTGAGAAGCATGCATAGAGGCATTAGTGCAATGATCCCCTCACCAGTCACCCTGCATCCTTCCATGGAGCTTGTCATCTCCCAGCTGGTCTGTTTCAGCTGTAACCTCACCCACTCCCTTCTCTTATCTTGGGTTACTTTGAAGCAAATCCCTGACATGCTAGTTCATACATATTTCAGAATGATCTCTAGGAGTGGGATTCTTTTTATGAACAGCAAGGAAAAAACCCTCAATATAGTCACAATGCGATTGATTATTACACTTTGTAACAAAGTAAAATAGATTTTTAATTCAATTTGTGTTGAGATTTTATATATATATATATATATATATATGTATATATATATATATATATATATCAGTTTGTTTGAATCAGAATCCATATAGTTTGTTTGAATCAGGATCTATATAGCAATCATTCAGAATGGATGGTCAGTTATTATTTATCTTATACCAATTATTTCTATTTTATTTCCCCTACACATTTTTTCATTGTTTTTGAAGAAATTGAGTGATGTGTTTCCCTTAGCTTAGATTTTGATGGCTACTTTGATGTGCTGTAGTGAAATATGTATATGCCTCTCACTCCTTGTTTATTATAATTTACTAGTTTGATGTGGAGGCTTCATCTGGTCTAGGCTGTCTCCTCCCCGCCCTGCCTCAGTGGGCACTGAATGTCACATTGTGAGTGTCTCTCTGGAGCACATAACAGACCTGGGCATCTCTGTTGATATCGTCTCTTTAGTCTGCTAGTTCTTTCAGAATTACAAACCCTGACTCTGTTTTTCTTTCTTTAGTCACTTACTGAAATGCTTTTATACCACTAACTGTCTTCTCCTTAACTATCTGACTGCCCTGTTTTATCCCACTGACTGTCTTCTCCTTAACAACCCGACTGCCCCAGGCACAGTGTATGTAGGAGAGACAGCAGGAGTGAGGTTCTTTCTTTAGTTTACCTGTTTTCAAAATAATGAGCTGACTGCCTTGTAGACTGAGGTGGTGGTTCTCAACTGGAGCACTTTTCCCTTCAGGGATCTGGGATAACTTCCAGAGATGTATTTGGTTGTTGAACTGGGAGGGGAGGAGGTTGTGCTGCTGGCAGTAAGAGGCCAGATTTGCTGCTAAAAGTCCTGTAATGTCAGGACAGCCTCCCACACCTGGCCCCCCAATGGCAGGAGAAGCCCTTCTGCTGAGAAGCCTTGCCCCACCTCGCAAGCAGCTGATCTCCTTTCCTTTTTTTTTCCAGTATCAATGTGAACTTCAGAATTGAAAATGTGCATCATCTGTTTCATGTTGCATACTTGTTGTTATAGAGGTTTCCACAGAGAGCGGCTAATTAGTGAGTCTGTGCTACAGCCTGGGAGTCTTTTTTTTTTCTTTTCTTTTTTCTATAATTATATTTTATTAATTTTCATAAACATTTACAGAGATTTTGGGTTTCCATTCATTCATTGTTGCACTATTCTCTCTACCCTCCTCCCAGTTTGTTCTTGTCCAAATGCCACAGTGCTTGTCAAAGCCAGTTCTGATTAATCTTCTTTGTCAGTGTGTCCTTTGCCATTCCCTATCACTCCTCCCTGAGAGAGACTTCACCCTGAGTCATAAGGAAAAGGGGATGGCGTATTCTCTTAGCTACTTCCTACTGAAAAGGGACGCTGTGGGTTTCAGGGTGAAGATCTTCTCTCACTACTCTAAAGGGCCCCTTTGGCAGTAGGAAACACATAGACTATTATGGAGATTGATTTTGGAATTTAGATGCACTCTTATTGATTGTGCTTGGCCGTACATGTTCATATCCTTGAAGATGTATCATGGGGGTGTTGCAACCTAGAAGACACAAATTTGATGGGAGTCTTGATTGTCTCGCTTCTGAGTGATAAAATGTTGCCACCCTTCCATGTTTCTTGACATTGACCCAGAACCCACCAACTTCCCATGAGCTTGTGTTCTTGTAGTGGGAAATGGTCTTTAGAGACTGGGCCAAGTAGACGTTCTTGTCGCTTCCGCCTTCCAGAGGGTCACACAAGAAGAAAAGTGAAGACACCAAAACACATGCAGTTCTATCGAGAGCTTTTCAGAAAGGCACCTGACCCATTCCTGCCTTTTAAAAAGGGTTTTAAAACAATGTGTTAAGTTGCTATCCTGAGCCTCTGTCCTGGGACAGAGACTCAGTCGCACTTCCTTGGTGGACAAAAACAGTCCCATTGTTCTACCTTCATGCCTCTTTACTTATTTTTTCCTATGTGTTTTATTTTTAAAAAAACATGTATAGGTGCCTCTCCTTTTGAAAGGCAGAGCATCTCTTTATGAAGTCTTTTTACTCATTAGCTTTCATATCAGTTCACAATTTAAACTCTTTTCCCTTTCTGATACAGCAAGCTGTATCAGCTAGCTTTGGACTTGGACATGGCACCAATATCTCACATACAGCTGGACGAAGGACTGTGTTATCCTGGTTGATCTGTTGGGCAGGCTCAGTGCTTTGGATCCAGTAGGTATGATCTTGTTGGAGAAAAGCATGTAAACATAGGGCCAGATTCTGCGGGTCTCCATCCCAGAAACTGACGGAGCAGCCTTCGTGCTTGTGTAAGTCAGTGACTGGCTTTGCTGCTTCCTCGCATTGTCTTAGCTTGGCAGCCTTTGAATTAATGGTCCACCAGTGTTGTCATTAAGCCCAGCACAGGAGATGGCTTGAGTCCAGGTTGTCTACTCCTCCTCAGGAGAGAATCTAACACCTGCGCCCATCTGAGTGTTTCAAAGTGGAATATTCAAGGTGATCACTAGATCCAGCTCACAGATTCTGTCCCGGGCTTCAGCCTGTACTAAAGGCCTGGGAAAACCATCTGGTAGCCAGTGCTCGTCCCATCTGTTCTCCAGCTCTGACGTCATTCAGCGTATGATCACATGATCGGAACCAAAAGACCTTTCCCTACATTCTGCTTTGCCCTGTCACCAACTTAAGTGTTTGCCTTGATGCTTTTCTCACAAGAAGTGGCCGCTGGAGAGATGCTGGAGGCTGAAGTTCTGGGCGGTCCTCTGGCACCCGGTGTCCTTGCCTGCAGCAGGTGGCTTGAGGATGACCATGTGCAGGAGTTGGGCAACCTTGGCCTCAACGAGGAAGGGGTCGCCCAAAAAGACAGCAGCCCTGGAGAACGTCCTGGCACTTTGTTGCCTCCGACCTGGTCACCTCCTTCCTATTGGTTTTCATAATGCATTTTGTTTTAGCACATTAATTACAGTTAACAGTGCCATTATTTACAACATCTTACGGAATCCTCCCTGTCCCCTCCCCACCTTTCGTGTTGCCCTTCCATCTGCTAATCTCTGCTCCCTGTCCGTTCTCAGTCACCATCATTCCATAGCTTCCCTCCCAGCCAGGTCAGTCAGCACAGCTGCCCTCTACACGTGGGGTCCCTGTGAGCTGGTCAGCTTGATGCCTGATCAGGTAGAGATAGAAAGAGCCCGAGAGACCAAAGCCTTCAATAGAACCTGTGTGTGGTGGTGAAGTCACAGGCAGAAAGAAGGCAGTGTTTAAGCTGTTGACAGAGGGATTTGTGTTCTGGTTTTTTACAGCCCCTCCCATGGTTAGAAGGACATCTGCACTTCTTGGTATGGCCTTGCTCATGCTTGGAGTTCATGTGCATTTCAGGAGCTTTGCTGGGGAAGTGGTTTTACTTTGCAGAAACTGTGTAAAAATGTCTCCACGTGTGTATTTCTGAATAGAAAGGCTGATGCACCTTCCAGACTTGGAGGCATTCATTTGCTTGCTTTGTGGGGTGTGTGTATGTAAAGCTAGTGTGTGTATATTACCAGACAGAGCCGGTGTGTGTGTGTGTGTGTGTGTGTGTGTGTGTGTGTGTGGTCATGCAGAGCCGTGTATGTCTCTATTACTGTGTAGAACCTGTGTGTGTGTGTGTGCGCGCGCGCACACGCGCATGTGTGTATGTATTATCATGCAGAGCCCGTGAGTGTGTGTATTGTGCAGAACCTGGATACTTTTGCAAGAGTTGTTCTTTCTCTAACTGTGCTCATTTCAAACCCCCCTCCAGATCCACCTTCCTGTCACAAGAGCTTTCTCCTGGGGAAGCCCTTCCTGACGCTTGAAAACTGTTCTACCTCTCGGAACCCCGTAGGCCTTTACGTCTGTTTCCCACAGGGGCCTTTTTCATTTGTTTTTCCTCTTGAGAATCCCTGGCTCCTGGAGAGTGTTAATAGTTGTTGAATTTATTTATGTCCCGTTTTCTCCTCATTTGAAGGCTGTGTAGAGTGTTTCCTAGAAGGTCCTAATTACTTTGTGACTGTCTCTGAAGAAACACTTTGTGAATAGACTCTTTGCCTAAAAAGCCCCTTTGCTCTTTAAGGTGAGGACCATGATATTTTCTAATTTTATTGTAGCAAAACAAATATAACAAGATATTGCTATCTCAGCTACTTTTAAGTGCTCTACTTTGTTATGTCATTAGTTCCTGAAATACTCTATGTCCTTCAAAAGATTCTATAATTTTTCACCAAAAACCTCTCAGTAGTCTGCAAGTTTTCTTACCACTGAGCATCATGGCACTGTAGTGAGTGAGGCTGATTGTTGCGGTGGAATCCACGTAACCAAACCTGGGACACTTCCAAGGTCTCTAAGTGATATGTTAATTTCATTGACCACATCTGTAAACTGCCACCTGCGCTCTGTTCCATCACCCCACAGAGAAGCCCTGTAGTTAGAAGCAGGAACACCTTGTTCCCTTCTCCCTCCAGCTCTGTTGTTGTTGTGTACCATCCCTTAGCTGACCCTCGAGCGGGTTTTCAGAGCAACTGGTGGATTTGAACCTTAGGATTAGCAGTGCTGCTCCAGCCTCCAGAACTTCTGCCCTCCAGCTCTGAGTAACCACAGACCTCCTTTTCTCTTTATGTATTTCTGCAGCTATTTCACATACGTGGAGTCATACACTGTTTTCCTCTCTGTCTCTTTGATCAGCCTGCTGTTTATAAGGTTGAACCATGCTTAGCTTTGTGGAGGTTGCTGTGCTTGGCAATGATGCTGTTAATGAAAGTGAATGAACGTAAGAATTGGAAGGAAGACTGCGTTGCTGGTAGGTTGTAGTGGTGTCGCCTCACTGCACCCCAGGATGGGGACCCCCGAGGCTGTTCGGTGTGTCTCAGGTATGGGCAAAACATGTGCCATCTGTGTGTCTGCTTCCTCTTCCGCAGAGTAGGTGGAAAGGCCGGGCTTCGGGTCACTGCTCTTAGCTTGTGCAGCGAGAAACCAAAGACTAAACCCACTGACGCCAAGTTGAGTCTAGCTCACAGGGACCCTTTAGGACTCAGAACTGCCCCACAGGGCCCCCACGGCTGTGTATCGTTAGGGTTGTGGCTTCCTGGAAAGGTTTAGGGCCTCAGAAAGCCGGTGGGATGAGGCAGCGTGGGAACACACTCGATGACAGTTGGTCTTTGGGTTTGAGAGCTTTGTGCAAACACACTGCCATGTCTTCCTCTCTCCTGTGGAGTCATGGCTGGCAGCCTCTGCTGCTGACTGCTCTAACCACAGTGCCACCAGGGCTCCGTTGGTATAACAGATCTCGTAAGGGGTCTCAGAATGGAATAGTTCTGCAGGATTTGATGATCGTGATAAGATTTTGGATGTATATGGACAGCCCCACTGTACCCCTGGGTAAGCTCTGGGTGGCTTCGAACAGCCAACCTCTTGGTGAGTAGTTGAGTGTTTGCACCATGCAGGAACTACTGGCCTGGGGGAGGAGGGCTCCCAGCCCCACAAAGCTGTCCTTGTGCTTGGAGAGTTTTGATTTTTGCTGGGTTTTATGCTTTGGACTGGGGAGGGGGCACCTCAGCAGGCAGGGCTGGTGTTTTAACTTTGTAAAAACAAAACAGACCCCCCCCCCTCCCGAGTATGCACTGGCCCTGGCCTTTCCAGCCAGTGGTTTAGCTTCCGTTCGGCCCCTAATCATCCGGGTGACCTTCAGGAAACCACGGGAAGGTTGTGTCCCCCTGCTCCCTGGAACGAGGAGCTTTCACCCAGCTGTAGCTGGCTCTCTGCTGGTCGGCCTGGGTCTCTGCACAGACTGTGATAAACAGAACAGTGGGTGTGGACGTGGGGCGGGCATCACTGTGACAAATGGTCATGAGTGGATCATAAACTACCCTGGGAAGAGGCCGTTTAGCGAACGCATTTGGCAGCAGGCGAGTGGGACTACCTTCCTGCGTGTGGGGGCCAGTAGCCCTGAAGTCTCAGGCCTCTGACACACGACCACTCTCTTAGGTTGTCAGGCAGCCCCACGTCAAGCTAAAACTCCTGAGCTTAGCTGTGTGGGAACTTCCTTTGGGGCCGCCTGAAAGTGAAAGCGCAGAGGACTGTGAGCCGAAGAGGTGCTGTCTGGGCCAGGGACAGCGACACGGACATGCTGAGGGCAGTCTGATGGGCAGATGGGGAGACACGATGGCCAGTGTGTGTGTGGAGTGGGGGGACGGTGGCCCCGCCGGTGCAGAAAGGCCGCGTGGCTTCTGCTCATTTCACAGGGGAGATGGTATCGGGAATGCTGGCGTGCAGAGGAAGTTGTGCGTTAACCCCACAGTGCCCAGTGCCCCGAGCAGGCTGTGGGAAGGGGACGTTTCCTCCTCGGGAGAGTGGACGGTCCACGTGTGGGGCCTGCTGTTTGCAGCCGTGTCAGCATGTGCAGACTTGGGTCAAGGTGTCCATGGGGCTTTTACCCAAGGGGCGGGGTGGGGGGGTTCTCAGTGTTTTGTAGGAGGTGGATCAGATGCTGGCCGGTGTGCCCATTATGCACATCCTTGCCTGTCCAGTGAAAGGCCTTGTGATGGGTGCCCCAGTGCCAGTCCAGGCCTGCCTTTTGGCCTCTCGGGTCTTGGGTCCTGGAAAGCCTTCATGCAGAATCCACGTCTTCAAGCTGTGCTCTCTCTTGGTTTTATTATTTTTAAACATTTTTATTTATTTAATTTTTTTAAGACAAGCGGCAATAAAATCAGCTCTAAAGGACTTTGGCAAAGGCCGCCTGTTGTTTTCGGGGTGGAGGTGGTGCGGATGTGCCAGGAAAGAACTGGAAGACGGTAGGTTTTAGTTGGCTGCATTTCAGCACAAGACTCAGCCTCAGGCGCTCTGTGCTTGGGGCCAGGAGGCAGGAGCTGATGGTTAAAGGGATGTCCCCAGCAGGCCCTGCATGTGTGACGCTGGCCACACCTACCTGGCATTTACCTGGGTAGGTGTTTTAGAGAAAGATCTGCAGTGGCCACGCTGCTGGGCTCGCTGTGGGCACGTGGATGTAAACATCTCTGGTAAGACGCTGAGTCCCTTTCCCTCGGCCAGTCATTGGTGGGAGTTGCTGGTTCCTCCCCTGACTGGTCGTCGATTCTGGAGAGGTTGACAGGAGAGAAGACCGAGCAGAGGAGAGGCAGAGCCGCAGCCGCCTCCAGTCTCACTCCTGCTAGCCGAACCCTGTGTGCAGAGTGAGCACTTTCCTTCCCTTTTCCTCCTAATTGTCTACTCGATGTCACAGACCTTCGTATCCTCATTCCGAGTGAGGGGACTGAGATCCAGAAGGAATGAGTAATCTGGCCGAGGCTGCCCACTTCCTGCCATCCTTGGAGTGAATGCCAGATCTCACCCTGGTCGGTGACGTCCCCAGGACCATGGTGCCTCAGTGGGTGAGCACTTGGTCGCCAACTGAACGGTCAGACGTTCACGCCATCAGCTGGGGTTAGGATCGCTCCCCATCCCCCCCAGGAAACCCTGTGCACCTTTCTGTTCTGATCTGTTCTGAAGGGGGTCATTGTGAGGACTTGACGCAGTGGCCCTGTGTGGGGCAGGGAGGCCCCCTGGCTCTCTCCCCATTCATGCCCTGACTTCCTCACTCTTGAGCGAGCCGGGCCCGTTCTGCCCTTGGGCCTTTGCAGGAGCCTTTTCTCTTCCTGGACCTCTCTTCCACTGGCTTGTTTTTTGGGTGGATGCTGCCTCTGTCTTGACATCAATGTCTTGCCTTGTCCTCTCCCATTTGCCAACATGAAGAGGTGGCCCAGTCCCCACCACCCGGTTTTCATTCTCTGCATAGTGCTGTCCGGTTTTTCCTGTTTGTGTTTACTATTTGCCCTTATTAAATACACACACACACACTCTGTCACTCACACACACACACACACACACACACACACACACACACACACACACTGTAGTTACTCTGAACCTTCAAGTTGTAGCTGGCTCACGGCTCACCCTCCAGTGGTCTTTGCTTTTAAGGAACATCCTGGCTGTGCTTCTAAGACAGATTGTTCTGTTCTTCTGACAATGTATTGATGATATAGTCAGTGTTCTTTGACAGACTGTAGTTCAAAGCCATTACTTTGGTCTCCCTATTCACAGTCCAGCTTTTGCATGCATATGAGGAGCCTGAAATGCCCCTGTTTGGGCCAGGTGTATAATAGTCTTCAAAGGGACGTCTTTGCTTTTTAACATTTTAAAGAGATCTTTGTTCAATTTTAGAATTGCAGGAGTTGGTAAAAATCTTTGATGTCTTCATCTTTTACATTAGTGTTTTTCATGTAAATTGGAGTTAGTTTCTTGACCTGTGGTATGTGAATATTGTCATTTACACAGTTGTCATTCAGGATTAATCTTGATTTTTATTTTTTTTTCTTGGCAGTGAATTTGATGCTGTTTTTCTTCAATGTGTCATTACTGGTATTGTTGTTATTAGGTGCCGTCAAGTCCACTACCTTTTATAGTCTCTCAAAGAACAATAGAGCTGAATGTTGCTCTACTCTGTGCCATCCTCAGCATCTCTGATAAACTTGAGCCCATTGTTACAATCTCTGTGTCAGTCCATCTTGTTGAGACCTTTCCTCTCTTTCTCCGACCCTCCACCTTTGCAAGCATAATGTCTTTTTCCAAGGACTGGGCCCTCTTGACAACATGCCCAAAGTTGTTTGTTGTTGTTGTTATGTGCCGTAGAGTCACCTGCTACTCATAGCGATCCTATGTACAACAGCCCTAAACCCTGCTCTATGCTGTGCCAATCTTATTGTCTCAGACATGCCTATCCCCATTACCCCAATCACTGAATCAATCCATCTCATCGAGGATCTTTCTCTCCCGCTCTGTCCCTCCACCCTCCCAAGCATGACATCCCTCTCCAAGGACTGATCCAGCCTTGCAACATATCCAAAGTATGTCAGACAAAGCCTCAGAATCCTTGCCTCCAAGGAGCAGCCTGGTTTCACCCTCTCTAGGATGAGCTTGTTTATTCTTCTAATGGTCTATGGTATATTCAATACTCTTCTTCAACACCAGATCTCAAAGGCATCAACTCTCCTTCTATCATCCCTAGTCATTGTCCAGTGCTCTGATGCATAGTAGGTAATTGCGAAGACCTTGGCCTGGATCAGGTGCACCTTAGTCTCCAGACTGACATTGTTGCTCTTCAGTACTTTGGAGAGGTCTCTGACAGCAGACTTTCCCAGTGCAGCTCGTCTTTTAATTTCCTGGCTGCTGGTACCAAGAGTGTTGACAGTGGAGCCGAGCAAGTGTTAGATAAATTCCTGTCCTTAAGGAGCACACTGGGTGCACTCCCTCCAAGACAGCCTTGTTTTTCCTTTTGACAGTCCCTGGGTTGTTCAGAACTCTTTAACACCGCAGTTCAAAGGCATCGCTGCTTCTCTCACTCCTGGCAAAGTGGACCATCTATTTTATCCTATTTAGAATGGTCTGTTTACCTAGGACAGGAGCCCTGCTGGTGTCGTGCCCAGTCAGGTGAGCTGTTTGAACCCACCAACATTCCAAGGGAGAAAGGTGGGCAGTGTCCTTTTGGAAGGATGTCCAGCCGGGGAGACCTGATAGCGGTTGCTGAGGAAGCACTGGCTTGGCACCAGGGAGAATGCCAATGATCTTCATCTTCGAGCTTTCCTGGGCTCATAGCTCAGACACTCCACATTTCAGTTATTGATGAGATAATATGAATATGTTTCTTCTCCTTTCGAGTTGTGACACAGAAGCACACAAAGGTCCCAAAACCTTTACTTCCTCCACATCGTAGAGGCTGAGTCTTCTCTGAGGAGGCAGCTCCCACCCGGGTGTGCCTGGAGCACCATGCCACCCAGGAGGCTCCTTCGAGCACGGTACTGGGCATGTTGTGCTGCCATTTGTAAGGTTTCGCTGGTCACTGGTTTCAGGGGATCACCCAGCCCTTAGGCTTGGTCTGTCTTTGTCCAGAAGATCTGCTGAAGCCTGTCCACCTGGGTCACCCCGCTGCTCTCTGACCCACCAGTGACAGAGCTCGCAGCGTCGCTGCAGTGACCCGTGTGACAGACTGACAGGTGAGTGGTGGTGTGGGGAGGCTCTTTGCGGTCTGGCTTTAGAGAAGACAGCTGTGTGCTTGAAGGCTCCGCCTCCATCTCATGGCGTGTGTGCAGGGGGACTCCTCCCAACACGTATGTGGAAGGGACTGAGAGTGACGTGGCATCCCAGGATGGCCGTAAAAAGGTGCTGGTGACAGCGGGAGAGCCTTGCCTTTCATGGGAGAGATTCAGGGTTTGTTCTGGCTGTAGTACGAGGACATAGTGGACCCCTGCGTGTCAGTGATGCCAAACATGTTTCAGTGGGACTTTCAGATTCAGACAGACTAGTTGGAAGGGGCTGGTGTCTCCAAAGGGAACCAGTGAAGACTGGATTCCAGGGCTTTGCCTGCGGCTCATCGTGGTACTGGCACTGGGCTGCCTGGGGTTTTGTTGCGTTGTGAGTGGGGTCACCGTGAGTTGGGGCTTGCTGATGGTGGCCACCACCACTACCAACGTTACTGTGAAAGCTGTTTTTACTCAGAAGTGTCCTTGATAATCCCCTGGTATCTCCCTTCCAGCGTTGAGAACCACGAGCTTATAGGAGAGATGATTATTTGCAAGATGGAGCGGGATAGACAGTGTAAGTCAGAGTGAAGACTTGAATGGTAGGATAAAGTGGAATTTCCCTAAGTCCAAAATGCTTCGAAGGAATCTCTGGTGGCCTAGTGGTAAAAAACGGCACTGCAGTCCTAAATGCATGCAGTTCAAATCCACCAGCTGCTCTGCGGAAGGATGGGCCAGTTCCTCTCATGTGATTAACTGCTTCTGAAAACCTGCCAGAGGGTCAGCTATGAGTCGCTTCTCACTTGATGGTACACAAGTGCTTAGAAGAACTGGCTTGTTCTTATTAATCAACATAACCTCACTTTATAGCCAGACATATTTTTGAAATGCAAATACACATTGAGAACCCAGAGGCCAGTGGAGTGGTGTTTTCTGTCTGTTCCTCTTTCTCAGATGAGCAAGGCTGTGGGAAGCATTTTAGAAGTTCACTGACATGTTACACATATCGAGTCCTCTCGGTGTGTGACGACAGAAGCTGGAATGTGGCTTCTCTTCTCGCTGGGATTCTGCATCCCGTTAATGCTTCTCTGTGCAGCTTTTAGCCTCTAGGGAAAGGGTGCCTAACATTGGAACCTGGCCTTGTCTTAAAACATCATTGCCTCTAAGCTCTGTCACTGTTGATACAAAAAGAAGACAGAAACTGCCAGGAGCAGCTTAGAGGTTCCTCTTGTCAGCTTATCTCTGTAAGAAGGTCAACCAATTGCAAATCCAAATTTGGGGCATACTTGATAGGTTTCTTGGGTGATTGGTAATAATTTGCAGCATCAAGGTAACTGGACAGTGAAACACACCCAGGGAGCTTGACCATCAAGAAACAGTGGATGACCCAGTGTGTTCTTCCAGGCGTGGTGCTGGGGTCCTCGGGCCTGACAGGGTGCTGAATCCAGGCATGGTGCTGGGGTCCTCAAAACCTGCCAGCCATACTTGGTGGTAGAAGTCAGAGTGGTGATGGGAGTGTGATTACTGAAAGTGAGGTAGGCAGCCTCAGCGGTCATGTGACTTCATCTTAATTACGCAGAACCATCTTCTGTGTGTTGATGATAATCTGAAGGTCTGTGGTTTTGGGGTCCATGAACTACTGTGGTGTAGATTTCTGCTTTCCCTTCCTTGAACATCTTCTCTTGAGGTTTGAAGATTAGGGTGGTGCTTACATTGTTCGGTCTCTCTTTGGTTCATGAAAGTGTCCTAATTTAGCCTCAAGGAGTTGCTAACTTTTAAATTATAAATTGTGTGTAGGTGGAAGTCAAAAGTTTTGTGGGTTTTTTTTTTTTTTAACGATAAATGATTATAAAGCAATTAGTTAAGTGTGTGCAGAAGAAATAGAGGAGAAAAATTACCATAAGTGCATTTTCTGCCATAGTCAAAGAGAAACTTTTGCCAATCTAAGCTTTTAACAAAAAAGCCCCAAAACCACCAACACACAAAACCCCCAGACAGAACCAACCAACCAGACCCCATGTCAGTCCCCAAACCTCTCCAGCAACCCTTAGAACAAGCTTACGGTGACTGGTTCAGAATTGACATAGAGTTTGACTGTTCGGAAAGGTTTCAGAGGCTGGAATTGTGCGGGATGATTTTGCCTGTCCTCCCTCAGAGCGGCTGGTGGACTCGAACCAACCGAGGTGGCACCTTTGGGCTAGCAGTCAACTCCCTGAGGACTGGGCCCCCAGAGTGAGCTTCTTTGTCAGCGAGAGTATGCTTTACTTAGCCTATTTTAGCCCCAAAATGGAAGAGCTTCAGGATGCAAACTGTCATTTCTTTCAAGAGGTTTGCACTCCCTCCCCTCCCCCAGCCCCCAAACCCCACCTCCCCCGCCTCAGACCTGCTTTGAAGCTGGGGGAACTGGGTTTGGGTTTGACTGTTGGGTTCTGTGAAGCTTCTGACCAGTAGGCAGCAGGGCCTTGATGCGCTCTGCTGTGGCGTGGCCGCCCATCGGCTCTTGAGGACTGACGCTTCTGTGCCCTCGTGTGGTCAGCAGTGCTGGCCCGGGGAAGGCGTGTAGCAGGGAGAGGACTCAGAAGTTAAGGGCAGAGGATGGTCAAGGCGTGGACGAATACGAAGTGGGGGGAGCCGGGGGTGCATCCTCTGCGGGCGGGCGCCCTGCTGACGTCAGCAGCTCCTTGGAAGAGATGAGCCGTCCCCTCCTGCGAGCGGGTAAGCTGCGCATCAGCCCTGACTCGATGGCAGTGCGTGTGGGGTAACCGCCAGGCCTGCCTCTGCCGGGCTGCTGGGGAGCTCTTCTCTCCGTGGCTCAGCCTACAGAGCGGTCAGCCCGGCAGCAGCGGCTCAGGAAGGCCAGGGCTTTAGCCAAGCTCGTCTGTGGATCTTTGGTCCCATTGGTGCAGCGGCCCTGAAAGGTGTGAGGGTGTCTCTTCAAAGATGAGGGCACCAAGGCCTGGTGGCGTTCTGTAACCTGCACAAGGACACGGCTGGACAACAGTGAGGCTGGGCATTGTGAGTCGTGTGTCCATGTGCCCCTGCCTGGCCACGCTGCTGGCCACTGTGGGCACCCAAAGGAGCTGGGTGGTGAGGAGAGGAGGCTCTCGCTTGAGGGTCAGCTGTGGGTTGGTTCTGACTCGGTACAACAACAACATGCAGCACAGAGATCAGAGCTGTGTGTCCTCATCACCTCGATGTCACGTAACAACCGCAGTGTCTCGTAGAAGCCCAGAGGGGCTACCAGGAGACACAGAGAAGTGGGTTGCTGCAATTATCCAGATCTGAGAATTCAGACAGGGCTGCCCAGGAGCAGTACTGTCTGCACTGGGGAGCATGTGAGGGGTGGCAGCAGGGCAGGGAGGGCAGTGTCCAGGCCTGGAGAGAGACTGGCACATAGCATGATGGGGACTGAAATCCCCTTGTGGGTGGAGAGAATGTTGTCGGGTGGTAGCCATGGGCCAGCTGGAGAAGTGTCCCTGAGGGAATTTGGAAGGTGGGAGGAAGGTGTTCTCTGAAACACTGTGCTGGTTGGTGTGGAATTGGGGGAGGGAGGGAAGATGGATTTAGAAAGATGGGAGGAAAGACTGTGGAAGCCAGCTGAGAAGTGGGACTTGTAGATATGTGGGCTGGAGGTTGGGGCTGAGGGCATCACAGGAATCAGGGCATTTCAGAGGTTCATTGAAGATGAAGATCAGGATTACATGCTTGGTCAGACGTCACTAGCCTCTGCAGTGATGACTGAGCATGGACTGTGTGCCAGGTGGTGGGGCTGGGATGTTACTGGGAGCAAGGCAGAGTCCGGCCAGGGTCCTGGGAACTCAGGGGTGGGCCTTTGGGACTTCAGGCCGGACTCAGGGACTGCATGTGAATTTAGAGCAGAGTAGGGGTGACCTCATCAATGGGGGTTCTTGGTGGGATTGGTGACCATTCTAGTGGGTAAAGAGTGAACCAGCTTTACCAGGGCCAAGGAGGTGGGGGTGGGAATGTCCAAGGCCTGGTAGCAATGTGGACAACAGGACTATGGTCAGGATAAGGCCATCGGGAAGATGGAGATCCTCCGGTGAGACTCAGGCTGGCCAGCGGAGGCTGCTGTGGCCCTGGGAACAGGTCCCATTTCCCATGTCTGTGGACCGTCAGATCCTTCTGGATAGTCCTGCCATGTAGAGGACACTGGAGCCAACAGGGAATCCCTGGGTGGAACGCTGGTTAAAGTGGCCTCCTGAATGCAGAAGGAGCCTGGTGGTGCCGTGGCCATGTGTTCTGTTCCTAACCAGAAGGTGGGCAGTTTGAGCTCAGCAGCTGCTCCATGGAGAAGCTCCTGTAACGACTTACCACCGTGGAGAGCCTATGGCATGGCTTTTCCCGGGCTGGAGGTCACTGTCAGCATCTACTCAATGGCACACATACAACAACAGAGGTTGGGGGTTGAGTCTGCCCAGGGATGTCTTAGAAGACAGGCCTGGTAATTGACTTTTGAACAGCCAGCCAACAAGACTGAACCCTGTGAGGACAGCCCTGCTCTGATGCGTGGGACACGGGGTCACCACCAAGACCTGACTCCACGGGGTCGGCCCTGCTCTGATGTGCGTGGGACACCAGGGGTCACCACCGAGGACTGACTCCGTGGGGACAGCCCTGCTATGACACATGTGGGGTCACCAGGAGTCAGGATTCACTCAGTGTAAATGGGATCTGGGAGCCAAAGAGCAAAACATCGGGGCCCATGTCTGAAGATCACCACCTGTGGGTTCCACCCCTGCAGTCTCTGGATTATACCTCCACCACCCCCCCTTTTTTTTTTTAATTGTAAAAAACATGTTTGGGGATACAAGTGTTGGGGGCAGAAGAGTGAGGATGGGCAGGGATGAAATCACAAGGCTGCAGAATATTGTGGGTGCAGGGAGTGGGTGAAGGATATGAGAGAGATCCCATGGGGATCCCATGGTGTTTTGTTTTTTTGTTTGATTTTTTTTTAACAAAGAAATTGTTTTATTCCCTTGTGGGTTTCTCATTTGGGAATGGGGCACAGACTCTCTGGCTTCTTCATGCTGAACAGGGGCATTGAGGTGAAGAGGGAAGGGGAGCCCAGTTTAACACTTTATTGGTGGTCCTTGGTTGAAGCTGCATGCCTTGTTCAGTTAGAAGATATTTTCCTGATGTTTTCTGCCTTCTGCACTGCAAAGTATTTGCCAAGGTGGGTCCAGTGGGGATGGGCTGGCTGAGCCCTGAGACTCCATCCTCCATCACTTCTCTGGCTGGCAGTTATGTTTCCCTTTTGTCTCTGGAACTGGACTCAGGGTTCAGGTCTGGAGCAAGACTCAGTGTTCTGGTTACCTATAGGAAAGGGAGCAAACCTAGAGAGAACAAACTCGTGAGTTAACGAAGAGAAGGGCTTTGGAGGTGTTAGAGATATACTGGCGAAGGAGGTGGAGGAAAGTGGCTTAGGTAAAATTCCTCATATACACAAGGCGGCTCTCCCTGAGGGCTGGACAGCACACCCCAGGGTCCTGGGGGCCGGGTGGCACTCCCTGGGTCCTGCCTCCACCTTTTTAAAGCAGAGTAGATGCTTTCTCATGCATTGCTCAGGGAACGTTTTCAGTAGACAATGAAGGGGAGCTGCCATCGCCTGGCTGTGGTACAGAGGTCACTGCCCGCCTTCCTCTGGCTGGCCAAACTTTCCAGGAAATCCCTGTCCTCACAGGGGCTTTGGCTGGCCTGAGTGAGGGGTGGCAGTGGTGGTGTGATAGTTTATGTGGCTGGTCTGCTTCCTTCACATCAGACTTTATAGTCACCATCTCACCAGACCATGAGACTGCTTGATGAGGGAGGGTCTCTTCGCCCATTTTACAGATGGGAAAGCAAGGCCTAGGGACCTTACGGAGCCCATGATGAGTATGTGGCAGAGCTGGCGTTTGAACATGGGCAGTGTGACTCTGGAGACTCTGCTGCTGCCCACTTCAGGGCCATTCAGGATTAGGGTGAGGTGGTCATGTTTGTAAAAAGAAGCAGATCGTAAGGGGAAGCAGGGTGACTGGCGTTCTTGTACTTGGATGTGTGTGCGCCAAGGAGTAGAACTGAAGCCCAGGTTCTGGGGAGTGCTTGTTCTTCTGTGGGCGGGGGGGAGAACACTCTGGTAGAGGTGCTGCCATGGACGGAGCTGCACCCCCATGTGGTGGGGGAAGCTGAGACCATCCGCTGTAGGAAGTGGGTGAGGTTTCCATCTCCAGGCAAGAACTTGAATTGGTGCTTTGGGGGTCCCCTTCCACTCCTGCCTGTGATCTGGGGTGTCTGGAGGACCCAGAATGCAGCCTTTCTCTCTTAGGGCCATAGGGCAGCTGTCTTCCCGAGGGTAAAGTGGGGTTCTCTGGGCTCGTGTACACACTCATTGCTGTGTTGCTCCTGGGATCTTTTCCCTTATTAAGTCTAAATTCTGAAGCCTTAGAATCATCCAGAATTTGACTTCATCTCTTGTTAAGAAATAATGGAAATAGATTTTGTTGAGCAGTAACAGTTTGCACATCACCAGTGCACATACTTTTCTTTAATCCTGACAACAGCCCACTGAAGTATTCTCCCCATTTTACAGATGAGGAGTGAAGGCAGTCGTGTAAGTGGGGTGGCTGGGGGACTGATGGTCACAGCTGATGCTCACTGAGGAGGACAGAGCCCTGGGGGCCTTTCACCCCAGGGTCTTGTCTGTCAGCTGACCTGCTCAGCCAGTGACTTGGGGCAGGGTCCTGGGCGTCCACTATTGGAAGGACCAGGCTGTGCAGCTCAGGGTCAGGGTGGGCTGGCTCCGGTGGTCTCCAGCTTTTGTGAGTGACGGGGAGGTCTGGACACAGCTGGGAGCAGCTCGCAGGCACAAACGTTCCAGGATCAGATAAAGAGGCAGCTCTCCCGCTGGCTTCTCCGCGACAGGAAGTCTCCCAGAGGTGCTCAGAGACCAGTCACTCCTGGCTTTCCTGCTCTGGACCTTTGGTTTTCTTTCCAGGAGATCACTGAGAATTTCAAGTGGCCCTCCTCTGACTAGCCATAGGTTAGGAGAGGCCTCCAATGCACACTGCCCCGTCCTTTGTGAGGGAAATTACTGCCTGAGGCTTCCGGGCAGCATCTGTCCTCCCCACACCTTTTGGTGTTTTTAAATCCACACCCCTGGCCAGTTGCCCAGCTGAGGTCATTAAAAGTGGTGTGCACCCTCATCTCTGCTTTCAGGGGGATATAAAATGCAGAGGAAGTTACTCCTTCAATTGTCTTACCTGGTTGGTTAGCAAGAAGGTAGGAAAACCAGTTCTCCGGAATCTCACCTCCTGGAGAGTAAGAAGTTAACATTTCCTTCCAGAAAAATCACGCACCGAGCAGTCAGTGGTCTGCCTGTGGGCCTCTGTGGCTGAGGGCAGCTGGAGGGCTGGGGAGGAGGACCTTGGCTGCTCCTGCATCTGGATACCAGGCGCCCGAGGCGGACGCAGCGTTAGCTGCAGTGTAACCAGCCGCATGTCTTCCCACACGACTGACTTTGTTTTCTAAAAGTCTTTGTAGCATTTGTATCATGGTTCTTATTGCTCAGTATTTATTGCCCCAATGAAAGCTGTCTCTGTGAGTCATGTCAGTGTTTTTGTTGACGTTTGTGTGTGTGAGTTCATTCAGTGATTTCAGTGCTGTCAAGATTTCCTAAAACTTCAGAGTGTTTTCGAGGACGGCCACAGACTGCCTGTATTTGTGGCCAGAGTGCTTGACCCACCCAAGCCTTCCCTTACCGGCACTGTGAGGAGTTGCCCCTCACACCGTGGGCTGTCCAAGTTCCATTCTCCGTCTAGAAGGGGTTTTGTTTTTATGCAAAGGATGAGAAAAAGACATTGAGATGGCACATGGGCGTAGTGCTTCTGACAGTTGGTGGATGGCTGAAGGCTGTCATGGCTCTGTACTGTTTGTTGTCAAGTTTCCTCTTATTATTTTGCTGCTTCGGCTCCTTGGCCCAGCCTCCATCTTTTCTAGACCTGCTTCACACCAGGTGTTTCCTCCTCACTTAACATAACTCCCTGAGGCAAATGGAATATGTTAATGTTTCATAAGTCAGACGCTCCAGCTCCTTAGTCGCTGCACAATTCTTGGCCGATCTCCTGTTTGATTTTTTATTCACTATTTGTAATTGAGGGTCCTTGATTTGTGATTTGTAGGATATGACTCAGGCATAGCTGTGTTTGAAATTGGCATTATTTTGGTTGCAGTATCCTGAAATTAATTAATTTGTAGAAGAAAACGTTGCATATGTCCTTACTTGGCTCGTTTAAATTGCCTGCCTGTCAAATGTGAATTTAAATGTGACTTTTAAGTAGAATGCTTTGGAAAAGCAAGCTAAGCCAACTCTTGGGGGCTTCCCCCCCTTTTACTCTGAGTATTTCGTTTCTTCTAACAATGCTGTGTGTTTCACTTTTTCTAGGATTCTCCAGGACGAAATGTCTGACAAGATGTCTAGTTTCCTGCACATTGGGGACATCTGTTCCCTCTACGCAGAGGGGTCCACGAATGGGTTCATCAGCACCTTGGGGTAAGCGCTCAGCGTCAAATGGGGCAGCATTTGTTCAGCCATCATTCCACCACCTAAAAAACGTTGATTTTCCAAGATATGATTGTCACCACTTTTACTTGGCTTCTACAGGGGCGGCTGAAATTGTGAATACCAAATTCTGTGCTAAGTTTAACCTCTCACACAAAAAAAACATTGTTTTCTGTCAGTTCTGAAAAAGTGAAGCCTCATTAATTATAACTTATTAATTCAGAATTTATGAAAACTCCCTCTACCCTCACATATAAAGAAGAGTGCTAAATCTGTGGAGTCCACTTTGAAGGTGAATATTTCGAGAACTTGGAGGAGCTTCACAGCTCTGTGAAAGTTCTCTCTCAGGGGACGATGGCCTTTAACGTAAGCAAAGGTCAGCGCTGCTTCGCGGCTTCTCTGCCTTCGTTCAAGCAGAACCTTCTCTGGCTGAACTTGCTGTGTTTGTGTGAAACTTAGAAGGGACACAGAGTTCTGTAACTTGGACTTCTGTGCCACACAGAGTCCTTACAACATTAAGGTAAAAATGGCTCCCATCCATCACCAATTCGACTTCCACCCCCTCCCCCCGTGTTCTTGTTCACCAAAGGAGGTAGGGACCCCATGCGCAGATGGAAACAGAGTGGGAACCCATGGTGGCTGACTCCAGGAGGTCAGGGGTGGCTTGGCTGAGTCTGGCAGGAGCTGCACTCTAGAAAGGCCGCGGCTTCTCCATGCACCTTGTCCTTGAGGGGGTCAGCGCCTCCTGATGGCACTGTTGTTGAGAGCTTGCTCCCTGCTGCCTGTCCAGTGTGTACCCAGGCCCCACTCAGGCCTGTCGTCCTGAAGAACAAGGTGTTACGGATGGAGCGTTCCAGCTCTCCCTGCCTGAAACGGCATTTTCCAAAGTCCTTGATGGCTTGTGACTGCAGGCACGGCTGGTTTCTGGTTGCTTTGTTCTCGCTCCCTCTGCCTTCTTCAGGTTGGAGCCTCCTTACGAGGCCGCCCTCCTGTCTCCTTGCTGGCCTTGCGCTCCCAGGCAGAGCCCAGGCCACCCTCCTATCTCCTCTGCTGGCTTTGTGCTCCCACCCAAGGCCCAGGCCGCCCTCCTGTGTCCTCGACTGAACTTGTGCTCCCAGGCAGGGCCCAGTTGTCCTCAGGTCAGATCACACACAGTGCCAGCTGCACACGGGTGGTTCAGCCACTGTGAGGTCCATGCAGGAAGCCTGCTGCGCCTGGACCTGGGCAGTCCGGTGTGCTGTGCACAGACCCATCGTGGATGCGGGATGTGGAGCAGAGACTTAATGTGTCTGTCAGAGGAGCTTGTGCCACCGGCCCCTGGTCAGAGGGTTCCAGGTCAGGTTCAGTGCAAGAAGAAAACCTTGCACTTGGCTTAGTGAGTGGGGCTGTGTGGACCCCACTCATTGTAATGTTTGTCTTGTCTTCTTTGCAGCCTTGTGGATGACCGCTGTGTTGTCCAGCCCGAAGCCGGGGACCTCAACAATCCTCCCAAAAAATTCCGCGGTAAGCTGGCACCCCTCCACGAGTGGGCTCCTAACTCTCGTGAAGACAGGAGAAGTGTTTTATCGCATGTCTGTCCAAGTGTCGCCTTATAGCACTTGTGCACCTGCTTGCCTACTTGCTTTTTAAAAGCATGACTTTAATCGCAAGCCTGGTGAGTCAGTAGGCTTCTTGAAAGTGAATGAAAGGACTCAGTGGAGGTCGGGATGGCTTTTGTCCCATCTGGCTGGTCTGCTGGGTGAACGCGGGTGAGTGCCTTTCCATCCATGCAGACGTGGCTCTGAGGAAGGTACACAGCTTCGTTCATTCTGGCGGGGAAGGTTGGAGGGCGGTGGGCTCTGCTCTCTGGGGCAACCCTCGTCTGGAGTGGTCAGCCTTTGTCTGTGAAGGCAGCTCTCGCCTGGAGTGGGCAGCCCTCGTCTGGAACAGGTAGCCTTCGCCTGGGTGGGCAGCACTCACTTGGAGGGACAGCCCTCACCTGAGCAGGCAGCTCTCACCTCAGGCTGACAGTCCTTGCCTGGGGCAGGCGTCCGTCACTGTGCTCTGTCTGGGCAGAGGCCGCGGGGGCAGTTGTCACACCTGTGCTGGCTCTCTTCGTCAGCATTCCTGTGTGTGTTGTTGCCTGTGAAGGCAGCGTTGTCTTTTCTGGGTGGTGTCGACACACAGTTGGTGTGTTAGATGGTGAGCATGTTGTTTAGTTCTTGTCAATGTTAATAATTCTCAGCTTGAGCCACCCAGAACTGTCTGAGGGAATTTTAAAGTCAAGTAGATTCTGGGGGCTTGCCCCAGGTAGGTTCTGGGGCCTGCTCTGGGTGGGTTCTGGGGGCTTGCCCGGGTAGATTCTGGGGGTTTGCCCCGGGTAGATTCTGGGGGCTTGCCCCAGGTAGATTCTGGGAGCTTGCCCTGGGTAGATTCTGGGGACCTGCTCTGGGTGGGTTCTGGGGGCTTGCCCGGGTAGATTCTGGGGGTTTGCCCCAGGTAGATTATGGGGGCTTGCCCCGGGTAGATTCTGGGAGCTTGCCCTGGGTAGATTCTGGGGCCTGCTCTGGGTGGGTTCTGGGGGCTTGCCCGGGTAGATTCTGGGGGTTTGCCCCGGGTAGATTATGGGGGCTTGCCCCGGGTAGATTCTGGGAGCTTGCCCTGGGTAGATTCTGGGGACCTGCTCTGGATGGGTTCTGGGGGCCTGCCCCGAGTGGATTCCATCAGCCTCTAGAGCAGGCTGGGTACCCCCATCTTCTCAGACTCACCCAGGGTCCCTGTGTGTAGCTGACGATGTGATGACTGATGGTGTCCACTCCAAAGGCCCCAAATATTGGTATGTGCTTGATTTTCTCATTTGAGGTCTAAGTTCTTACCGCTGAGTGATGTACAAACGGTTTCCTTTTTTATACATAAACGCTGCAGTGAATAGAGAAAAACAGAAGGTAGAGGTTTGTGTGGAGAATAGCCTTTTGGTGTTGAGGTCACCCAGTTGCATAGCCTTCTCTGGAGAAGGTTTTCATCTGAGCATGGCCTGAGGGGCCTGGCTGTGTGCTCTTTTTAATTTAAAGTCCTCAGTGTAGGACTGGGGTCACAGACCTGAGGTGGGTGTCACTTCTGTCCCCTTTTCTTGTCAGTCCTTCCTCCAAGTCATCTTCAAAATGAAATCCTGAGAGCAGCAGAGATGAAAAACAGGAGCGCACAGAATTCTTTGCCTGCTCGGTGAGGAAGAGCCAGGGCCGGGACTGCACGGGCCTCACGACCCCATCCCAGGTTGTCTTCCGAGGATGCTGCTCAGGGAGCCATCTGTCCACTTAGGCAGGATCTCACAGGGGTTCAGATGACCGGAGCCACAGCAAGGGAGCAGAGGGGACCTGTGTTCCTGACACTGCTGGCCCTGGAATGAGAACGAGAAGCGAGGAGTGGTTACGTGCTCGGCAGCTGACCAAGATGTCAGTGGTTTGAACCCTCTTTTGCTCCGTCAGAGGAAAATATAGCCGTTTACTTCTGGGAGGTGGGATTCTGCACACCATCTGGGCCCACTTTGCCAAACAGTGAGTGCAGTGACCATGTTGAGTTTTTTATGGGGGGTAGCGGTTTAGGTTAAAAGAAGCTGGTGCTTTGATAAGATCTGGTGGCTGTTTTGAAAGGACTATTTTGAGGTAAACTTGGGGGAGTGATCAGTGGAGGCCATTTGGAAAGAACTGAACTCTGTTTAAGCCTGCCTGCCTGCTCCCCACTGCTGCCTGTGATACTGGCTTTATTTCTCCTGAAGTTTCAAGTGAAGGTTTCCAGTGTGGGGCCGCCTTAGGTGGGAAAACCTGGTTCAGAACCAGCTCCACTGGAGATTCGGTGGGGTCAGGACTCAGGAACCCCGGCCCCACACCTAACCCAGGTCAGGGCTCAGGAACCCCAGGACCCACTCCTGACTCCCCCCCTCAGGATTCTGGAACCCCCTCCTTGCCTTTGACCCAGGTCAGGACTCAGAAACACCCTGCACTGCCCCTAAACCAGATGAGGATTCAGGACCCCCGGCCCACCCCTAACCTGGGCCTGTGCACAGGTGAGGTTCAGTCACACTGCTGCCCAGGGAACAGAGATCCTTGCTGGGAATCTGAAAAACAAGTATTTAACAGTTTCAAAGAAGCTCTTGATGGGAGAGAAGCATACCTGAATCAGATGGTTTTGGTGTGTTTTTTTATGGTGAGAAAAATTTGTATTTAGAGTTAGTCAGCTGGACTCAGTTTAGATGATCCCAGTTTTGTTGGCAACATCCAAAGCATCATAGTCAGGAGCAAGCTGAACATAGGCCTTCTCTCCATCAGGCCTAATCAAAGTGTTGGCCTTGGCCACATCATTGTCATAGAGCTTCTTTACAGCTTGTTTAATTTGGTGCTTATTGGCCTTGACATCCACAATGAACACAAGTGTGTTGTTATCTTCTATCTTCTTCATAGCTGACTCAGTGGTCAGGGGAAACTTGATGATGGCATAGTGGTCATGCTTGTTTCCCCTGGGGGCGCTCTTCTGGGGGTATCTGGGCGGCCTTCAGAGTCCCAGCATCTTAGGCTGCCGGAAGGTGGGTGACATGAGGATCTTTTTTTTTGGCTGTGGGTGCCCTTCAGGACGCCTTCTTGGCCTTTAATGCCTTTGCTTTGGTTGTAGTCTTGGGAGAGGCAGGGGCTTCCTTCTTCGCTTTTGCTCCATCTTTGTAGAAAGCAACAGATACTTTCTTTTTTTTTAATTTTATTTTATTCATTTTAATGAACATTTACAGAGATTTTGGATTTCCATTCATTCATTGTTGCACTTTTCTCCCTGCCCAGCTCTCGCCCGAACAGATGTTTTCTAAGCTGCAGATACCGCTGGAAGGAATTTCTGGCTTTCCAGAGGAAAGTGGGCTTTGGGGCTGAGGTCACCTCGCTGTTCAGGAGCTAAATGCAGAGCCCTTGTCACTTGGAGCCTCTCGAGCCCACTTCCTCAGGTGCCCTTGCTCCCTGGAGTTTAACAAGCACGTAGGCAGAGTGGAATGCTGGCAGACACCAGGGCGCTGAGGGCCCCTTTATCTGGGAATCAGGGGAGCCACATTTGTCCTTGGCCTTATCCTTGGGCTTGCTGTTGCCTCATTGTTTCTATGCCAAGTTCTTTCTTGTTCTTAAGTACATGAAAATCAGAGGCCTGTTTATGCAATGCTCCCAGTGGCTTCTGACTTTGGCTTTGAAATTTTGTGATTGTTTCTTGAAACCTGCACCTCTAGAGGTTAATGATAGAGGATCAGACTTCCTGGGTTCAAATTCTAGCCCATAGCTGTGTGCTGCTAACCACGTTACTCCCTGGAGACCTCAGTTATCTGTAGAATGGAGATGGTAACAAACCTACCTTATCAGGTTCATAAGATTAAACACATGTAGAGGACATGCAAGGCGGGATGTGGCTCAGGGGTAGGATTTCCCCCCTGCATGCGGGAAACCCAGGTTCGATTCTTGGGGAGGACACCTCCCATGAAGCTTCACCTCTCAGTGAGACCCCCTGCTGCTCAGGCAGCCCTAGCTCTTAGCCACCCCCAGCTGGTTTCCCGCGCTGCACGTTTGATGGGAGAAGACTGCTGGTGTCTCTGCAGAGCAAGCAGTGCATTTGAACTGCCCGTTTTGGTTACACATCCTGCTGCACACCAGGGTACCCGTCCAGCAGTGTTGTGAGGTGCCATCGACTTGACTAGAACTTACAGGGACCCTGTGGACAGTGGAGCTGAACCGCGCCCTGGCGTGAGACATCCTCACCATCTGAGGTACCCGAGCCACTGTTACAGCCTCTGTGTCCCTCCTGTTGAGGGTCTTCCCTCACTGACCCTCCACCTTTCTCAGCATGGAGCCCCTTTCCGAGGACTGGGCCCTCCTCACAATGTGCCCAAAGTCTGTGAGCTTACGTCCCACTGTCCTTGCCTCTAAGGAGCACTCTGGATGCATTTCCTCCAGGACGCCCGTATTCATTCTTCTGGCAGCCGTGTCTGCCGATGGAGACGTGCATCTCTCTCTGATGTTGTACAGGCCTCTGCCATTTCTTGACTGACACAGACTAGGAGGAAAGGTCTGGCTGCCACTTCTGGAACTCCACCCGAGAAACCTCCTGAGTCACGGTGGCCCGTGTCCGGCCTGTCGTGAGGGAGGCGCAGAACTGGGCAGTTCTTCGTTCCATTGTTCAGAGGTGTTGATTCCAGGGCATGAGCTGCAGTCGGCCCTCGACCTTCCTGTCATTTCATTCCTAGGACTTGAGTGCAGAGCCCGACACTCCTGAGTGGAAGAGGAAGGAAAGGGGGTCTACATGACCCCCGTATCGTGTGAGAACACACACGCACAGAGCAGTGCTCTCTGTACAACACCTCTTTTGCCTTTAAATGCTTTTGTGGGTGGGGTATGCATGTGGATTGCATGAAGCTAGTTTTGGGTCCACTGCCTTTATATACAAGCTAAGTGGCCTGGACAGTTTCTTGATTTTTCTGCACTGATTTCCTCATCCTTCCTTCCCTATAAAGAGACTAGGATGAAAAGTAACCCAAAAATAATAACAACAGCAGGTACCAGGGTCACCTGCCTGGAAGTGGACTTGGCACCTGGCTGTTACTCAATGGCTGGTAGCTGTTCTTTTTCAGATTCAGCTCAAGTCATTGACGTGGTGTCAGAACCGACCGTAGCCGACCCTGCTGTGGGTTTTCTGAGACTGTAAATCCCATTGGACTCGATTGTCTGTCTTTCTCCCATAGAACAGTGGGCAGATTTGAACCGCTGGCTTCGACTTGGCAGCGCACCTCCTTGCCACCAGAGCAACCGTAGATGGGGAGGACGAGGTGGAACTACTGAGGGTATTTGCATCATCCTTGTGGTTAAGCACTTTGACGTCACTTCCTTCTCCCTGAGTATCTCTTCTGTCCATAGCTTCATCTGTAGGTAAACACATTGACTCCAGGACTGTTTCACACATGCCACGTTTTTTCTGTTATCTGGGTGGATTTTGGACAACATTGTCGTTCATGCAGAGAGAAGGGCTGAGGGGAGCTGGACTAGGTTACTTTAGCGCTTTTGTTAGTACGGTGTGTTCTGAGAGCAGGAGCGTCCACAGATGGGCAGGCCGAACCCCTTTTCTCCCTGGGTTTGTGCTGCTTTGCTCCCAGTCCTGAGAACCTAGAAGGCAGGTATCACAGATCAAAATCCAGAGTAGTGCTTTTGTGGCTTGTAAATTTCTTTCTCTGTATTCTCTTTTCTTTCTCAGTCTTCCGCCCTGTTAGACGTAACAACAGCACATTCTACAAATAAATGATAGAAATTGTCAGTGCCCATTTTTATTCCAGAATCTCTACTATGTTTAAATACAGTATCCAGAGTGTGGTGGGGATGAGGAGCCGGGCAGGCATTTGGGCACTAGGCTCTGTGCTGAGCCTGCACTCCAGTTGTGTAATCTCTCCATTTAGATTTGGCGGGTAGTCAAGTTTTCGCCCTGAAAAACGTGATCTTTTCCATTAAGGTCAGGAGGCCAATCTTGACTCCAGATTCTTAAGTTTGTGAGAAGCCTCGCAGGGAAGTAAGTGGGTGGGATTAGGATTTGAACCCATAGCAGATAGCAGCATAATGTGCCACGTGCCATCTTTTAGACTGATTAGCAATGGCTGTCGTTCAGTCCACAAATATCAGGCACCTTGTGTCTGCCAGCATTTTGTACTCTGTTGTTAGGTATCGACGGCCACTTGTGGCCTGTGAACAGCAGGTCAGAACTTGGCCTTGCCTGCTCCTTCCTCCCAGTCTCTGCCGTGATCAGGCCCCTCTGGCCAGCCCTGGGCCAGCCCATCTGGTTGGCGGGCTTCCTCTCTCTCATTTGCTTTCCACCTTTGCCAGCACGATGCCTTTCTCCAAGGACAACACACGCACAGTCCGTGAGATCGAGCTTCACCATGTTTACCGCTAAGGATCATCTGACTGTAGTGCTCGAGACACAGACGTCCTCAAGGCGTGCGGTGCCGATACTTGTGTATAACTTGTAAGGAATTTGTGGAGTGCCGTTTGTCAATATGGCAATTGTTTATAGGCATGCAGGAGTAAGCGAGGTGAAATACCTTCTCCACAGGAGTACCTTCCCCTGTGGGGCTGCTGGTGGATTCCAGCCACCTCTGTATAAGCAGCTTAGTTAGCTCCCTACATTCTGCGCCTCCAGAGCTTCCTGGGAAACCTGCCCTGTTACCTCGTGGTGTGCTGGGGTGAAGTCAAGGATCATTCCCTAGCAGGCTTCCGTCAGTGATGCCTCCCCCCCAGAGCAGGGTTTGCGTGTCAGGGTGTGCGGGTCTGCCCTCTTCTCATGAGGAGGGCTGCCCACCAGGCCAGGCCCCCCTTCCGAAGGCGAGTCTTCTCTCAGACCACAGTGTGGATCCTTGTGGACACGTGGGGCAAACATTTCCTGCCACCCCGAAGCGTGACCCCTGGCTCCTCCACAGTCAGAGGTGGACCAGTTACTGCTTATCTGTGCTGCCAGGGATCTTCCCAGCGATAACTTAGGATCGCTTAAAGGGCAGCCCAGGAGGGAAGCCCGCTGGGTCAGGGAGATGGCCATGCTAGCCGCCGTTGACATGATGCTTTTCCAGTCCTCACAGGCAGCAGGGTGGAGGGACTGTTGTGCTGCCATCGAGGTGTCTGGCCAGCTCAGAGCATCTCCAGAGGGAAATGTTGATGGCACACCCCTGACTGGCTTAGCTCGTGCCCTGCTTCAAACAGCGCTCACCTTAGGGTCCCGGTCCCCCCAGGGTGGCAGAGGGAAGAATAAAGAGCCATGAGGAACCACAGTTAGGGGGTAAACAAGCATCTGAGTTTGAGGATGTGATTTATGACCATTTGTTCTCACTGAGCCCTTTCTTCCGCCCGAGCGAGCTTGGGGGTTTAGCAGGCCAGCTTGGCCAGGGTGCAGAACGAAGGCTCTGTAATTGGGCTCCATGTGAGAACCACCTAGCACCTGGGAATGGACCCCAGCAAAGGCGGCATTTTTCACGCTCTAGGTAAGAAGTATTAGAGGATCAGGGCTCAAGTATGTCAGAGACAGCATGGCGCAGTACAGCGCAGAGTGCAGGTCTGTTGTTTACAGAGTCTCTGTGAGTCGGACTCAACATGATGGCACCTGACAGCAACGCCAGCAACAGCAGCACCCTCAGCTGACCTGGGTCCAGCCTGCAGTCTGGGTGGCCGTGAGTGGCTTTCAGTGTAGCAGACAGTGTGAGCACTGACTCCCAGTCCAGGGACTGTCACCATCTCTGACACCCTGGGCAGTGCCTCTTCTCACTAGGCCTCAGTTTCCCTGGCCATTAACTGACCTCCCTGGTCCTATTGGGCTGGAAGCCTTGTCATTGGTGGTAGCAAGCGATAAGCTAGCATTTCTCAGCTGAGCACTGGGCTGCAGGAGCCGTGTGTTTCCACACGCAGGCGTCCTTTTCTTTCAGACTAAAGGTCTCCCCAGGGTGAGGGACTCCTGGTGCCATAGTGTTGAAAGCACTCACCTGCAACCTCAAGATGAGTGGTTTGAACCCACCTGCTACTCAGAGGGAGGAAGACTAAGAAGTCCAGTGAGCCAGTGAGACCTTCCCCTGCAGGGTGACACTCTGCAGTGTGTAGTCAGCTTTAGAGGGAGATGGGGGACAGCCAGGCCTCAGCTCCAGACCAGATGGGGCCTGACCAGGCCATCGGGCCATCTGGGTCAGGGTGGCCATCATGAACCTCTGGCTCACTTTCTGTCAAACAAGTCTCGTTTGCTGCACATTGTTTTAATTGTTGCTAAGGAACATGATTTCTTCTTTTTTCTTTGGCAAGCTGCTGGAGGAATGAGCCCGTATTGTGTTTAGTTTTCAATGCCCACATGCAAAGAGGAGGGCCTTACTTAAATTTGTTTGTTCTTCTGATTCTAATCCATAATGCGTTTTTACAGTGGGGTGCGAGGCTTAGTTTCTGCCCTTCTAGCTAAATAAGGGAGAAAAACAGTCTATTTAAGGTGCCTGTCAAGTAGACGCCCTGAGACGCACCGAGCGTGTGTGCAAGCGGCACACAGACTAGTCAGAGCATCTCCAGCAACTTGTTTTCGTGGAAACCACTTAAAATTTAATAAAAAGATTAGTGGGGTTTTTAATAATCTGCACTTCAGATTTACAAGCTTACCTCAATCTTGCGCCAGCAGCCTCCATTGAAAGAGGACAAACTGTAATTTAAATCAATTCCCTGGCAACAGAGAGCCCTCACAGTGTGTCACACCATTCCTGAGGTCAGTGCTGCTACTGGACCGCACTGGCACCCACACATGGGCCCACCTGAGCCGTGCCCAGTTGCTCAGAGCTGTAAGGTTCACAGCCGAGGCTCTGGGCAGCCCGAGGCTCTGGGCAGCTGGACCCTCGCTCCCCTGATGCCCAACGTCCTTTCTGACCAAGTACCTGAGACACCTTCAAGCATCGATCCAAGACCCTTACCACTAACCATTCAAACATTAGTAGAAATCGGCTTTTCTATCTCAAACTCAATGTGATTCAGCTCTGACTCCAGGTGACCCTCCCTTGGGTTTCTGAGGCTGTAAATTCTGAGAGGAGGAGACCATGAATCTATCTCTTTTTGGAGTGTATGGTGGATCTCAGTTGCTGATACCTGCAGCCTTTGGGGTAACAGCACAGCTCTCAGAAGACCACCCTACAGACCCGTTTTATCTCTGGATGAGTGGAGTTTTTCCAGTGTAGCAAGTACTTGCATTTTCCATCAGCTCAAATTCCACTGTTGCTACTGTGATGTCGCCCATTGAGGGCCGGATTGGTTTGGGAATCAATACTATTCTCCTCAAAGCAGTAAATGCTGGGCACTGGAGGGAGTGAGAACCTCCTGGTAGGGAGCTTTCTTTTTTTTTTTTATGGAACGCTTCACGAATTTGTGTGTCATCCTTGCACATGGGGCCATGCTAATCTTCTCTGTATTGTTCCAATTTTAGTATATGTGCTGCCAAAGCGAGCACAGTAGGGAGCTTTCTAATGCTGTCTCCTTAGAGCATTGACGATGATAGGAGGCCCATCCTTTCCCTTCCTTGACAGGTGGAAGAGGTATTGGGAGCCTGCAGTGAGTTTGAGGTAGACCTTCCATGAGATGGATTGACATAGGAGCCTTGCTGATAGACTTCCGCATCACAGTTACCACGGAGGGAGCAGGTTCTGGCAAGGTTTCATTTTTTGCACCTAAGCTCATCAGCACTGGGAGCTGCATTGATGGCAGCTCACAACAGCAGGACCGTCAACCAAACAGACACATCGTGTTACTGGTGAAGACACTGAACATCCCATTGGCTGCCAAGGAACCAGCAAGGCTGGCCTGGGGAGAGTGCACCTGGGGTGCTCCTTGAAGGCGAGCTTGGGGTAACGTGGTTTTACACATTCAGGGCGTGTTTTTGGGAGAGGCCAGACCTTGGAGAAAGGCCTCCTGCTGGGAACCGTGGAGGACCAGAGCGAGAGGAAGAGCATTAAGGAGCTGGACTGACTTTGATTGTAACAACAGGCTCCGTTACAGCAGAGGTGAGCATAGAGCAGCTCGGGCAAGGTTCCCAGCGATCATTCGTAGAGTCGCTGTGAGCCATGTTGTTGGGTGCCGTCCAGCTGGACCATAGCTGACCCTCTGGTGGCTTTTAAGAGGCAGTTAGTCACACTTGAGGAGATTGCCCATCCTTCTCCCGTGGAGCACCTGGTGGAATTTGAACTGTGTGCCTTCTGAATTGTAGTGCAGCTTCTTGCCACTAGGCCACCAGAGCTTCCTACTGTTGAGTCATAGTGGACTTGATTGTACTTAACAGCAGCAGCAGCAGCAGCAGCAGCAGGATGTCTTTGGAGGGGAAAGGTGATTCTGTGTAAAAATTTGAGTTAGGGTGATCTTGAACTTCCACCCAGACTGCTTTTTAGTTTGCTGTGTTTGGATCATGGGTTCATTTTCTTTTTTGTCCTGTCACCCTGTGTATTTAGTGATAATCTGTCCCTTCCTTACACCAGGCTTGCGTACATTACTGTTTCATTGGATCTGCTCTCTTACATCTGTTCATTTACTCATTTCTCACAACAACCGCATTATACAGACAGTGCTATTCACCTTTTATGTTGAGGAAACTGAGATGCATGTTATAGACAGGTTCCCCTGCTTTCCAAAGGTAGAGAGTTTCTATGAAAACTTCTGTAAGCTGAAATGTCAAAGAAGCAACTACCATTAATGTCTGTGGGAATTTTTTAGTGTCCCCAGGCTTAAAAATTAACACACCAAATGGCACATAAAATCTAAAATAGCGCTGTTGTAGTGTTCACAGGTGGAGCTCACAGCCTGGGTGGCTTGATGGTGAATGTGGTTCCTGGGCAGGAACCCGATAGATCACTTCTTACTGGGGCTCTTCAAGGGCTGACTGTTCCCCATGGCATTCATGGCTTCTCTGCTGGGTTGGTTGCAATGGCCACACAGAACTCAGCCTCTTCACCTGGGCTTGGAGTCAAGCCTTTCTTGGGTCCTCGACCTGGTATGTTTGGACTCTGCCTTGCTGGGATGAAAGAGCTAGTACATCAGGAGTTGTGCTGCCAATCCAAAGGCAGGGGGTTTGGATTCACCACCTATTCTGAGAAAGATGGATAATCTCCTCCTTATGGGATTTCAGTGTCTGAAAACCTGCTGGAGGGTCAGCTATGAGTTGGTTCTTGCTTGACAGCACATTGCAACAACATTTGAGCAAATGTTACTGGAATCTTTTAGTCCTGTCATTTTAAGTGCCCCCTCCCCCCCAAGCATTTACTCTGCTGAGCCCAAAGGTGTTTAGTTCTGCCTCAGTGGATTGGTGGGACTGGTTCCCAGAAAGATGCCTGGAGGTATCTGCTCTGCCAGTCAGCCTCCAGCCTCTGAGCTCTTCTGCTCTGAGCCGGGAGATCAGCTGCTCTGTCTCTGTACTCAGCCTCCTCAGTTTCTCTGCTGCTGCTTTGCTGTTGCAGCTCTCTCACCTGGTTTGAGGAAGTGCTCTGGGCAGGGATCCTGAGGCCACAGGATGCCCACCTCCTTTTCTAACAGTTACATCTTCTTTCCTGATGGTGACTCAAGCCTCCTTTTTTTTGCGTCTGGGATGGTGTTTCCAAAGCCTAGCAGGATGGCAAAAATGACCAGTCCTCATATTAGCAGTTTGCTTACCTTACTTGCATAGCCCTGCCCCAGGATGGTTGTTGGTATGTGCTGTCGAATCAGAACTGAACCATAGCTGACACTCTAGCAGGTTTTCAAAGGTAGGAAATCACAGAGAGGGAGATTTTCCATCCATCTTTTAAGGAGCAGCTGGTAGATTCAAACGTTGTGCCTTTAGGATTGCAGCACAACTTCTTACCACCAGGCCACCATAGCTCCCTAACCTTACCTCATACGTACCATTTAATTACTTTAGCAAGCTGCTTAACCTTATTGGTGGACCACAAATGCCTCCCATTTGCATTGTCTACTTGAACTTGTGGTGAGTGTTACAAAGACTGTGGCTGGAAAGCCACATCAAGAGAGTCCCTGCACCAGTGACTGATGCATTTCAGACGAGCTCATGCAGCAGCATTTCTCATAAAAGTGCCTGTGACAGTCTGCTCCCTGCTTCTGTGTTTGTGCTCGTGCTGCCTTTGTGCCTGAGTGCAGTCACACCTTCCACAGTGCAGTGAGGGTGCAGCCCCCATGCTACATTCTGAGCCCACTAATCTGTTTCCTTCTGGAACTTTTCCTTCTGTTGAAGTGAGCTCCCCACCTTTATTACTCCTCCTGGACCCTACTTATACCCTCTCAGCTTCCATACCACAGAGTTCTCCTTGGGGCTCTCCACTGACCCTGTGTGTGCATAGACCCTGAAGCTAGTTGCCTTCTGTTTGACTCTCAGCTCTGCTGTCCACTGCTTCCACCACTGTGTCACTGGTCTCTCAGTGCCTATAGACCCTCTGCTTTTATGCAGCAGAATAAATAATTAGCTACACACAGGAACGTTTGTGAGAGTTAAGTGAGTTAATCTGTGTCAAGTGTTTAAAGGCATGGTTGGCTCATATTTAGGAGTCTTGGGTGATGCTGACGTTGAAAGGTCAGAAATTTGAATCTGCCAGCCACTTCTTAGGAGAACGATGGCCAGTCTTTTCCCCACTAGGATTTACAGTCTTGGACACCTGTGGAGGGACCTTGAGTCAGAACCCACTTAACAGCCGTTGAGTTTGGGTGGTGCAAATAGTTAATGTGCTCATTGCTACTGAAAGGTTGAGAGTTCAGGTCCACTAAGAGGCCCCTGGGAGGAAAATTCAGCCATTGACATCCCTCTGGAGCCCAGTTCTCTTCTGACATGTTGAGTGTTAGAGTTCATGTTGAGCTTCAGAGTTGACTGCTGAGCGTCAGAGTTGACTACTGAGTTGTCAGAGTTGACTGCTGAGCGTCAGAGTTGATGTTGAGTGTCAGAGTTGATGTTGAGTGTCAGAGTTGATGTTGAGTGTCTGAGTTCATGTGTAGTGTCAGAGTTGACTGCTGAGTTGTCAGATTTGACTGCTGAGTGTCAGAGTTGATGTTGAGTGTCAGAGTTGACTGATGAGTGTCAGAGTTGATGTTGCGTATCAGAGTTGACTCTTGAGTGTCAGAGTTGATGTTGAGTTGTCAGAGAATGCCAGAGTTGACTGTTAAGTTTTCAGAGGTGACTGATGAATGTCAGAGTTGATGGTTGAGTGTCAGTTGACTGTTGAATGTTAGAGTTCATGTTGAGTGTAGAGTTGACTGTCGAGTGTTAGAGTTGACTAAATAGTAACTGTTTTGATTTTGGTTGATCTTCTGATCTTTGATTTAGCATTTCCCCACTACCTTATCTCTGAAATCAGAACGGCATCTTTCTGCTTGTCTACATCTCCCTAACACCTTAGTCCTGGCCATTGGAGACAATTAGATAAGTGTGGAGCAGATAATGAGACCTTTAAGGCATTGCTTCTGAAACTTGAATATGTATAGGCATCAGCTGGGCTCCTGTTAGCAGTGTAGATTTGTGCATTAGATATGTTGTTTCTGTCAGGTTTTCAGGCCATGCCAGTAGTGCAGGAATCTAAAACAGTTACCATCTTTCCGTGCTTGGGACATTGAGTTGATATGGGAGATGGGTGTTGAGATGAACATTGAGTTGATATAGGAACGAGCATTGATTTTATATGGCAAATGAACATTGACTTGATGTGGGAGATGGGCATAGAACTGATATGGGAAATGAGTATTGAGTTGATGTGGGAGATGGGCGTTGAGTTGATGTGGGAGATGGGCATTGAGTTGATGTGGGAGATGGGCATTGAGTTGATGTGAGAGATGAGTGTTGAGTTGATGTGAGAGATGAGTGTTGAGTTGATATGGGAGAAGACCATTGACTTGATATGGCAGATGGGCATTGAGTTAATTTGAGAGCTGGAGGTTATTTGGGAGCTGGGTATTGAGCTGATATGGAAGATGGACGTTGATGTGGGAGATGTGCATTGAGTTGATGTGGAAGATGGGTATTGAGTTGATGTGGGAGAGGAGTGTTAAGTTGATGTGGGAGATAGGTGTTGAGTTAATTTGGGAGATGAGTGTTGAGTTAATTTGGGAGATGAGTGTTGAGTTGCCCTGGGAGAAGAGCATTGAATTGATTTGAGAGCTGAGGTTGAGTTGATTTGAGAGCTGGGTATTGAGCTGATTTGACAGTTGGATGTTGATATGGGAGATGGGCATTGAGTTGATGTGGGAGAAGGGTGTTGAATTGATGTGGGAGATGAGTGTTGAGTTGATGTGGGACATGAGTGTTAAGTTGATGTGGGAGATAGGTGTTGAGTTAATTTGGGAGATTGGTGTTGACTTGGTATGAGAGGTGGGAGTTGAGTTGGAATGAGAGGCGAGTGTTGAGTTGATGTGATAGGTGGACATTGAGTTTGTATGGGAGATAGGCATAGAGTTGATTTGAAAGACTGACTTTGAGTTGATTTGGGGGATGGACATGGAACCTAGAACAAGAGAACATTAAGGCTAGTGGATAAAAGCAACCAGAGATTGGTTTTTTTATTTTAAGAACCTTGCTTCTAATGCACATGCTGAGCAGTAAGCGGCCTGCTTTACATTTCTGAATTTCCTCTTGTTTAAAGGGGACTCACTATTTGTCATGGATTTTGGAGAGGAAATTTCTGTTCTAGGACAAAGGTTAGGTAGATGATCCCATCTGACTGAAATGCTTGTGTTTTCCCACCAAAAGGCCCAGCTGTTCTTGTGTTCTTGCTTCCTGTCAAAGCCTAGTGGTTGGGAGTATGGGTCAGCCAACAGCTGGGGAGAATACAGATACACTCTCCAGATGAGCAACTCTAGGAAGCCAGATGTTTTCAGTCCAACTGGTAGAGTGCATTGCAAATTAGTGGCAAGATGGAATTATTGAATATTTTAAAAGGTCAATACCAGAATCAGCAAATCCTGAATTAAAATCGAAACAGGAGTTTTTCAGCATACTCAAGAGACCCTCAATGAGATGGATTGATTCAGTGACTGGGGCGGTGGGGGTAGGTGTGTCAGAAACAATAAGACTGGCACAGGATAGGGCAGGGTTTATGGCTCTTGTACATAGGGGCGCTGTCCATGGTACATAACAACAACAACAACAATCTGAATGCTGAGCAAATAATTAGAGAACCTGGATTATATAGAGAACAGTGAGGCATCAGGATTGATATAAGAGTTGTTACCAACCTGTGATATGCGTATGATAGAACCTTGCTTAAAGTAAAGAAAACTTGAAGTATTTGCTGAAGATCAAAAACTGCAACCTTTAATACGGATTTTTACTTCAAAAAAAACCCCAAAAAATCTCACAACAGGACAAACATAGAACATCCTAATAAATGGAGACAAAGTTGAAATTGTCAAGGATTTAATTTTTCTTAGATTCACAATCAATGGCTGTTGAAACAGCATTCAAGAAAGTAAGTGATTTATGTTATTGTTAGGTGCCATTGAAGTGAATATGACATAGAAACCCTGTGAACATCAGATCTGAACCCTGCCCTATCCTTGCCGTCTTTATCATCTCTGCCACTTGGGGCCATTGTTACAGTCACTGTGCCAGTCCATCTTGTTGAGGGTCTTGCACTGATTTGCCATGTTTCTGAGCATGATGTCTTTATCCAAGATTGGCCGCTTCCAACAACTTGCCCAAAGTATGTGAGATGAAGTTTCGCTACCCTTCCCTCTAAGGAGCATCTTGTCCGCACTCTCTCCAAGTGATACTTGTTCGTTCTCTTGGCAGCCCATGAGATATTTAGTGCCATTCTACAGCACCACAGGTCAAAGGCATGATTTCTTCTTGTGCTGTAAACTATTAAGAAACAGAGATGGCATTTTGAGGAGAAAGGTACGTCTGACCCAAGCCATGGGATTTTTAATTATCTGGTAGATGTGGGAAAGCTAGCCAGTGAGTGAAGACTGAAGAAGAATGATGTTAGTCAACAGTATTGAATATACCATGAGTGTCAGGATGACTATCTTTCTTGGAAAAGATGCATCTGGAATGTTCCTTCACAGTGAAGATGGTGCAGCACTGTCACACGTACTGTGAGAGTGTTGCCAGGAGGGGCTGGTACTTGGAGGAGGACACCAGAGTTGGCAAAATAGAGGGTCAGGAGCAAAGAAGAAAGCCCTCAAGGTTAAGGACACGATTTGACCTAGTGGCTGCAGCGATGGGCTCAGACAGCAGTGATTTGGAGGACGGAGCCCGATATGGCCATGCAAGATTGTTGGGAGTCAGGACTGCCTTGGGTGTCTGACAGTTCCAGGAAGCTCTTGGTTCTGTTTCACGCAGTATTGTTGGGAGTCAGGACTGACTTGGGGTGTCTGGCAGGAAGCTCCCTAAGTTGAGGTTCTTCAGGCTTTGTGGATAGGTGAGTTCTCAGCAAACCTTATACGTGGAGTGATACTGATTTCTCGGAGGTTTTCTTTTGAATGTGTACAGAGCAAGTTGGGTTTCCATTCAGCAATGTTTGCACCTTTTAAAAGACTTTATTGTGATCTAGGTGAATATATACAGTGCCCATTAGCCCCCGATCCAGGTTTAGACTCCCTGTGTGTCAGAACTTGGCCTGCAGTCCCCTCGATAAAGCGTCTTTCCAAGCATGTCCTCCCTGGGTTCCCTGTACCTTCTCATTGTTGTCACTGTGCAGACGCTGCTCTTTGTTCTGAGAAGCACGTTTCTCACTGGTTGTTGTTATTCCCTTTACAGGCCTGTCCCTTGTTTGACTGAAAGGTGGTCCATGGGGGAAGGATTCTAGGTTTGAAGGGTCTCTAAGGGTCAGATGCTCAGGCTTCCGCCAGTATATATCAGACCAGTAAATATGACTATTTTTAATGGTTTCAAGTTTTGCTCAATGTTTTTCTTCTGCTCTGCTCAGGACCGTCTATTGTCATCCCCCCTGGAGTTGGTAGCCACACCCACTGAGTCCTTCTGACTTGGGGTGCAGAAGGCAGATGTTCACATAATCCACTGGTTCTTTGGACTAATGTTTTTCTTGAGCCTTTCACATCCTTCCTTCTGCCTGGCTCCAGAAGGGGAGAGGCTGATGGTTGTATCTCTGGTGGCTTCCAGAAGGTCTTCAGGGACTCATTTCTTTTTAAATAATTATGTTACTTGCATACACAGTTCATATACTTTGCATTTCACTCACATACATTGTGTTTCACACATTCATTCACTCTGTGTTTCAGATGATCATTCCCATACATTATATTGTATAAAATTAACCATCATTGATCTGTGCCCACTATTACCTGTCTTTTCAGGTTCCCATTGGATTTTTCCTAATTCCTTCACCCCCTCCTCTGCACCCCAAATTGTATGACTTGTATTTTCCTCCCCTTCCTCTATTGTCTCTACCTTCCTTTTCTCTCTCCCTTCCCCCTTTGGAGCTTTTTACGCATTCTGCTAGTCATCCTTCTATTTTTACAATAATGGTCTTATACAGTATTTGTCCTTATGAGACTGAGTTCACTCGGCATAAAGCTTTCCCGTGCTTCTCCCATGTTATGTAGTATTTTTTGAAATCATTGTTTTTGAGTGCTGTAACAACTTCCATTGTGCCACAATTTCTCAGTCCATTCATTTGTGGAAGGACATATTGGCCATTTCCATTTTCTTGCTATTGTAAATAACACTGCTATGAACCTTGGTGTACAAATCTCCATTTCTGTCTCAGGTCCACTTTCCTCGGGATCTTTTCCTTGCAGTGCCAAGTCATATGGAATTTCTGTGTTCAGCTTTTTGAGAAAACACCAAACCACCCACAGCGCATGAAAGTTCCAATTTCTCCACATCCTTTCCAACATTTATTGCTTTCTGGAAACTAAGTGATCAATACCATTTATAATAGCCAACCACAAATTGATATATGTGGGAGTAAACCTAGCTAGAGAAATAAAAGACCTTTGTAAAGAAAACCACAGAACACTACTACAAAAAACAATTGTCATGTGCCGTTGAGTTAGCTGCGACCTTACGCACAGTAATTCTGAAAACTCCCCTACTCCGAGCCAGTCTCACTGTCTCCAACACGCCTACCCCTTTTAACCCAGTTACTATGTCAGTGCATCTCATTCAGGGTCTCTCCTGTACTGTCCTTCCACCCTTCCAAGTATGTTGTCCTTCTTCAAAGACTGGCCCCTCCTAGCAGCATGCCCAGAGCACGTAAGATGGAGCTTCACAATCCTTACCTCCAAGGAACAACTTGGTTTTACCCTCTCCAGGACAGACTTGTTTGTCCTCTTGGCAGTTAGTTCATGGTATGTTCAGTGCTCTTCTCCAGCACCACAACTCAAAGGCATCATTTCTTCTGTCACCCTTAGTCATTGTTCAGCTCTCTGATTAGTAGAGACCTAAATACATGGGGAAATGTTCCCTGATCATGAAGAAGGAGACTCAATCTAGTGAAAATGACAATCCTACCAAAAGCAATCTACATATTTAATGCAATCCCAATACAGATACTAAATTCCTTTTTCAAAGAGATAGAAAAGGCAAATGGCAAGTTTATTTGGAAAGAAACCCTGAATAAGCAAAGCACTTGTGAAAAATAAAAATGAAGTGAGAGGCATAGCATTCCCTGGTCTCAAAACCTACTACACAGATATAATAACCAAAACAGCATAGTACTGGTACAATGATAGAAACATAGACCTGTGGAACAAGATCGAGAACCCAGAAATGAATCCATCTGCCTATGGTTGACTGGTATTGGACAAGGAAACAACACCTATTCAATGGGGAAATGGCAACTTCTTCAACAAATGGTGCTGGCACAACTGCAGAGAGTGGAAGCAGGTTCCATGTCTCACAGCAAGCACAAAAATCAGCTCACAATGGATCAGCCCGAGGAGAAAGCCTCAAACCGTAAAGACTATTAGAGAGAGAATCAGACCAAATTTAGAAGGCCCAGCCTGTGGTATAAAGAGGCTGACCAATACAAGTCAGAACCACACCACCGGGAGAGGAGAACATCAATGAACGGAACCTCATAAAAATTGACTTCCTGTGCACATCACACATTTTTCCAATAGGGTGAAAAGAAAACCTATAGATTGGTGGGGAAAATTGGCAATACCACTTCAGACAAAGGTCTCACTCATAATGAAAGTTGACAGAAAACTACAGGGCCTCCACAAGAAAATGACCGATAACACAATTACAAAATGAGCAAAAGCCATGGAAAGACTTTTCAAAGGGGAAGATACTCGGATGGCCAACAGACACATGAGGAAATGCTCAAAATCACTGACAAGGAGAGAGGTGCAGATCGTAGTCACAATGAGCTACGTCTCAGCCAGGCGGCCATGGCGCATTTGTCACGAGCAGATTGGCAGACTCTGCTTTGTGGTGGCTCTCGGTGCACTTGGACGGCTGACCTTTCGTGCCGAGCTCATTGACTCGTCACTCCACACGAGGGAACTCTCAGTGAGATGGGTTGGCACAGTGACGGTAGCTGTGGGCTCCAGCATGTGAGAGCTCATTCGCTGGCTCAGCATAGGGCGGGGGCACGTCTGTTGTTCCCAGTCACTGTGAGTTGTACTCACCTGGAGAGCACCCACCACCTCATGGGTTATCAGAGGTTATGGTCAACTCAACAGTCGCTGGTACGTGTGGTGGGCGGCTCAGAACCTGGTGCTGGCTGGAGAGCTGACCTGGGCTCGGCTGCTAGGTTCAGCACTTACCTACCATCTGTGTCACTGTGGACAAGCGGCTTCCGTCTCCAAGCCTTAGCTTCCCTGTGTGCAGAGTGTGGATTAGAGTTGTATTGAACTGATTGGCTTGCTCGGGAGTGTTTGAAAGGCTCCTTCTTTGTGCACACAGTTTGCTCTCAGCCACTAACTGAAAACTGGTCCCAACACTCCCAGCTGTGCTATGCAGGAGAAGGCTGGCTCCTGCTTCTTAGAGATTTGAGCTGATTGGCTGCATGCGCATGGTTCTGTCACTGCTGTGTCACCGCCGTGTCACCATTAGAACTGGCTTGCTGGGTGTGTACATGGGGTTTCTAAGGACGATCTGCACATGGGTAACATGTGAGCACAGTCGTGGTGGTCAAGACGTAGGAGTCACGTAGCCCTGAAGAGGACCTCACACTCAACTTTTTATGTTGTTGGAAATACTCATGTGTCTGGTTCAAGATTTCAGTGCAGCCCTCCATCGTCAGGGAAGTGCACTGTTACTTGGCTGCATTCCTTAGATGGGGTATGCTCCTGACAAGCCGGAGGACGCTGCAGTTCGTGGCTTTTGGTAGAAGCCCTCACTTTTCTCCTTGAGGCCTGGACCTCGGCGCGGCCACCAGTGGCTCCTGTACAGGACGACGAGCTTGCTGGCTGCATGCAGTGACAGGGCAGGCGCGGGGAGGAAGTCGTGTTTATCTTGTCACAAGCAGCAGGCATCCAGTGGGTCTTGATGGGCAGGAGGAAGGTACTGCCAATCGACTGCTTTCCTGACAGCCCGGGGGTGGTTCTCAGCAGTTGGAGGGTGTCATGGATTGAATTGTGTCCTCCCCCTAAGAATACGAGTATTTAATGTACACGTTTTGTAACTATCTTCTTCCTCCCCCTCTGATAAACTTGTAAGTGGATTAGTGGTGGATGTCACCTCATAGTCCCCTGAGAGCCCAAGGAGGGGCGGCTCCCTGGATGTGGCCTGCATCCTCTGTCATCTTATGGAGACAGAAAAGAGTGAGAAACTCAGGGAGGCTGCAGTATGACTAAGAAAGTGTGACCAGGAGTGGGGTGCATCCTTTTGAATTCAGGTCCCTGTGCTGGGAGCCTCTTGACACAGAGGAAGCCAGGACATCTGATTTCCAAGGAATGCTGGGTACACAGGGTAGTGGACGTGGGGACTTGCCTCTAGAATCCACGGAGAGAGGACCCTTCCTCTAGCGCTGACCCTGAGCTTCTCTGCTGACATCCTGACCTCCGAGAGAGCAAGGCCATGTGCTGTCGCAGCTCTGTGACGGCTGCAAGGGGATCCTGGTAGGAGCACATGGATTAGCATTTTGGACCTGGTTTGGGGGCAGTCGAGTGCCCAGGAGAAGGGTCGTGTCTGGGCTGCCTTCTGCGTGTGCGGACCGGGAGCAGGGGCATTTCCTTGCCGGGCAGAGGTCAGCCCTGGTGGGAGGCAGGGTGTGCTCTGACTGCTGGAGCCGAAGGCAAGGAGCCAAGTGGAGAGCGGCACACGGGCGATAAGAAACACACATCTGTGCAGCGGGCCAGTCTGTCCTGCCTTACGGAGCGGTCATCCATGGCCAGGGGCCGGGAGCAGCTGCAGTAATGGGGAGAGCAAGCCCGGCAATTACTCCTCTTCCTGAGATTGAAAAGTTCCCCTTTCATCTGGTATTTTTCCGGGCGCATTGAAGTTCCAATTCGGGTGCTTCTGAAATGCCTAGCTGCTTTGTGCTGCTAAAATTATGTGTCTAAAAATGTCATCAGTGATGACATCGCATGCTTGCGCGCTTGGGCTTATGCTAGTTAGTGTGTTTCTGTGACAGCTCTACAACCCTCAGCCTCCAGCCCTTCCCGGCCCTACAGATCTGGGCCTCCAGCCCTTCCCGGCCCTACAGATCTGGGCCTCCAGCCCTTCCTGGCCCTACAGATCTGGGCCTCCAGCCCTCCCTGACCTTATAGTCCTCCTCAGCCTATAACCGTCCTCAGCCCTACAGCCCTTCTCGACTCTACAACCCTCCTCAGCCTACAGACCTCCCTGGCCCTACAGCCCTCCCTGCTCCTCTAGCCCTTTTCAGCCCTACAGCCCTCCTTCCCATGTAGCTCTCCTGGGCGCTGCAGCCCTTCTGAGCCCTGTAATCCTTCCACACATGGATGGCCTCTGGTCACAGCAGGAAGGCCACCATTCAGGTCCATACTTAGCCTTGAAGCAAAGAACCGTCACTTGAGAACTTAGTCTTGTCAACAGAGAATTCCAGGATTTGTTGCCATAGTTTCAGACAAAAATCTGACCCTGCTTCAGTAATGTACAGTTAAAAAGACTCCACTAATCGGTGTTCTAAAATTAGTGTTCTCCAGTACATGAACTGGTAGAAACAGGGCATTTAGTGAGTGATCAAACACAGGCATGAAAGCCAGGGGACCTCAGTCTGGCTTAGGTCAGGGGTGAGAGGACACCCCCCCCCCTTTCCTGGTTGCTTGCAAACTATAAGAATGTCTTTTTCTAGTGGTAGCTTGGATGTTCTTTCCAGATCAGTCAGCAGTGAGTACATTAAGCTTGCTGACAGAGCAAAATAGAGCATTTAGCTTCCTTTCTAATTGTCTCCTACAGACTTCAGACTGACAGGCGGGACGTGAGGACAGAGTTGGGCCGGACATTGGCAGAGTCCCGTGCAGCTGCAGCCATTTTGACAGGATAGAGAGCCATCTGAGGCATTGCTTCTTCCTGGGATCCGAGCGTTTTTGAGCAACTGATTTCTAGACTCTTGTTTTGAATGTGTAATATGTAACTTCAGGGTCAGCTCCTCCATGCTGCAAGCTAGGCTGATGTGGTGAGGCCAGTGGACACCACATCTCTCCACTACTGCATCCCCTAATGGCTGGGTTCCAGCTGAGCCCACCATCCCTAGTGGTGGTTTGTGTAGAGCTGGTTTCTGAATGACAGGAGAAGCTTGGCTTCCTCAGCAGGATCTAGATGGCATCATTGTTCCCTCTCCTTCGCCAATGTACATAAGATCCTGTTAAAGGGCTTGGGACATATGGGACCTACAGCTCAACAGCCACGAAGGTTAGTGTACTCCTTTTAACATTTTGCATACGTTCCTTTCCTGGGTTGACGTCACAAGTGGTATAGACCCCTTTGTGTGCTCTTAAGGAAATCTTTGTTCTCTGGCCTCTAATTGGCTCAGAGTTACTTCTCACCTCTGGGTCCTTTGCGAAATCATTGGCTCGTTGGTGATGGCTGGAAATGCCATCAAGTATGCGTTAGCCTAGGGTGCTGGAGCACTCTGTGGAGTACGCTGGATTTCAGGTTTCGTGGTCTTGGGACATCCGTTCTGGTCTCTAATTCACAACTTGTCTAATTTTTCACCACCTGATGTATGACAGAATTTGACTGGTTGCCAGGTTTATCCCTAACTGGAAACTTTGTTCCAACTTTTCTGAACTTCTGTTGTTGCTTCTCCATGTCATGTTTCTTCTTTTTTCATTAAAGTTTTTTAGTGAGAGTTTACAAAGCAGACGAGGTTCCCACTCTGCAGTTTCTGTTCCACATGGTTTGGATTAGTCCATCTTCACCGTGAGTCTCCATTCTCTCAAGGGCCTGGATGTTCTGTCTCCAGCTGGCTAACTTCCCTGCCTGTGCCCTCTCCCTTTGCTTGTAGAACAAGTGTTGACCTTTTGGATTCATGGATCCTTTTTAAACAGAGCACTGTATTCGCAGATAGGTGATCTGACATTTTGGAAAAGGTGGTGTCAGGATTGTTTCAGGTCAGGCTTTAGAGAGTATCTGGGGGCAGTTGCCTTGGGGCATCCTCCAGTCTCAGCAGGTCCACAGCCTGGAGGTTTAGGATTTTTAGCTCCTTGCATTTTTCTGTTACTCTGTCCAGGCCAATCTGTTGTCTCTGATTAGCTGGATACTTTGTTACTCTTCTAGCACCAACCATGCTGTTACATCTAAATACATAGTCTCAGTTTTTTAGCTTTGCAGCAGCCAGGTTTTTTTCCACCTTTTTGGTTTTTAGTTAGTGATTTAGTAGAATTTGAAATCTAGGTGATCTTGAAAGGGCTGTAAACTTTTCCATTGGACTTTTCCACCATGTTGCGTGCTTCCGCCGTGGCATCTTAACTATTGCAGTGGAAAATATGTCCTGGGCAATTTTAGAAACTGCCCCAAAGGTCACTGGCTTGTGCAAACTTCTTGACTATTTATAACGTCTTCTACCTGGACAAATAGAAATGCTCCCTGCTCTTAAGGAATTTGCAGTCTTATGAGGAGAGATGAGTGAGAATGACTTTGTGAATTATTATGGAAAATACTGAAGCCCAGATTGTATTTTTGCTTCCTTAACGTGGTGGCTCATAGGGTTTTCAAAGGCTGGTTATTTCCGAAGGGAATGGCCAATCTTTTTCTTAGTCTGGCTTGATCTGGAACCTCTGCTGAAACTTGTCCACTTTGGTGAACCTGCTGATATTGAAATGTAGTTCCCAGCATCACAACAGCCAGAAAGTTCCATGTAGCAGGCTGAGAGCCAAGTGCTGTGCTCATCAGTGCAAACCGTGAACAAGCAAGCGTGTACATGCACACCCCAACTAAAGGCTGTGTCCTAAGAGCAAACCGTTAATTAACCCCAGGAGCGAACACTATCATTGCAAAACATTATCACCCTCCGTAGCAGACAAACAAGTGAGACAAAGACATTTCACACACTTTAGACATGAGAGGAGGGGCCAGTCTTTGGATCTGGACATCATGCTTGGTATCTGTGAAGGAGAGAAAGAACCTCCAGGAGATGGACTGACACAGTGACTGACAGTGGACTCAAGTGTGTCAGAGATGATGAGGATGGCACAGCATAGGACAGTTCACATGTGTTTTTATTGGGGTTACTGTGAGCCGTGCTTGACGCGATGATGCCTAACACCCCCAAGGACAGCAGTGTCCTGGCAGCTAATCGTGGTCAGTTGTACTGAGAACGAGATGCCCCTGCCTCTCTGGCAGTTGGATCGCACTCGAGGCTTCTGGGGAGAAATGGGATGATCTCCTCCTGCGGGATTTCCAGCCTCAGAAATCTGGTGGACAGTTAGCTGTGAGTGGATTCCAGCCCTACGGCAGTGGGTGAGGGGGTGAGGGAGTGGGTGGGTTGGCGGTGAGGGGATGAGTGAGGGAGTGAATGTTTACTGAAAGGTTTATACTCAGGTGTTAACCAGGAGGTGAGCGGTCAAACCTGCCGGCAGTTGGCACTGTGGAAGAAAAAGCTTAGTGATGGGCTTCTGTCAGGATGAGAGCCCTTTGGAGCCATTCTCTGTGACACAGGCTTGCAGACCACAGCAACAGTGCTCACCGCAGGCCACCTCTGTAATCACGTCACCGTATCCGGAGAATTTGAATTCCTTGAGGAATATGCAGCTGAGTTGCTTGCTGGGAAAGTGACAGTGGTGAATCCAGGACTTCTCTGTGACCCGACTTCCGTGTCCTGGGACCTGTCACCAGCATGGATAATCGAGTCGATTGCTGTTACTGTTGTGCTGATGAAGCTTGGCCGGCCCTCCTGCGGGGTTTTGGAGGCTGTAACTCACACAGATTGCCCGTCTTTCACCTGCATGAGACTGAGCAGATCTCATTGAACAGCGTGCATGTGAAGGCGCCTGGTGGTCAGGAGTCTTGATTTTGTGGGACACCTCCTTGGAAGAAGGTTATCGAGAAGGGAGTTTTGTTAGTTGAGAGACTTAACTCTTGAGTAATTATTTTGTGCTTTGGTTTATTAATTCTCCTCTCTATTCTTTGTTCCATTTTAGTAATTTTTTTACTAACGCTCCATTTGGTTCTTAAAAAAAATTGTTCACTCATTCTTTTCACTGTGTTTAAGCTTCTAAGCTATTTCTTAATAAATATTGAGAATAGTTATTTTGTATTGCATGTTTACAAACCTCAGTAGATGAAATCTCTGCAGGTCTTATTCTAATTCCTGTACTTTTGGATTCTAAAAATAGTCTTTTATTATGTGTTTTTGGATTTTTACTATTTGAAGTTTCATCTGTGGGAATTCTTTGAGGTCTTGAATAAAGTTACTTTCCTCTAGAGAAAATCGTTTCTTTCTTCCAGTTGTCTGTGTTTCGGCTACTTTAAATCAAAATCGGTGTTTAAAGTGTGTTTTTTGCTTCAAGTGTCAGAGTCTTGCAGCATGCTGTGAGCCTTGGTTACCAGCCAGCATGAGCCCTGTGGTTACGAGCCCCGGGGCTTTACCAGCCTGGCTTTCCTCCTGTATCCAATGCCCATGTCACAGCCCCTTCCTCCCTCACTTCTCAGGTGGGTTTATCGTTTAATCACTGTGGGAAACCTTGGTTTAGCCCATGGTTTCTTACATGACGTTCAGCACTGATAGTCGTGAGGTTTTACCCACTGTGCTTGGCGCAGGTGTCAGCGAGGAGGCTCTAGGAGACTTGGACAGTCGCATGCACTCCTGGCTCCTCTGAGGCTGCATTCTGGTGGAGGACACTGCCCATTCTCCACTGGAGCCTCTGGTGGACCGGAGCCATTGCTTCAGCCACTGTCACATCATACTGTGGCCTGTGCCCCCGCAGTGCATCCTGGGTTTTGGGGTCTCCAGACGTCCTCCTGGAGATGCTGCCATACCATCTTGTGGTCCTCGTTCCACTCCGTTGTTGACTTCTCTGGTTACCTGTACTCTTAGTAATGCAGCAGGCAGTCTAAGGTTAAAGTTGTCTTTTAGTGTTTTATCTGCCTGTTTGTGTTTTAATGGAGAGGAGAGGCTTGTCCGGTGTTACGGTCCTTTTCTCTGGCAGAGAACAAGCCACTGGCTTGTTTGCTGTTATGTGCTGTCAAGTCGATGCCGACTCAGGCATCCAGGGAGGCAGGGTAGAACTGCACCCCCCACCCCCCACCCGCACGTTCTGGGCCCAGGTCATGGGTGACCCATGTTCTCCCCTCCCTCACGCTGTGGCTAGTGACTGCGAACTAGCAACCTCTTGGTTAGCGGCTCAGTGCCTACCTCCTGGGCCACCGGGGCTGCTGGGCTCATGTCCCTGGCTCGCACAGCAGCAGTAAGCGCATTATGGTGTGTCCTGTGGCTTTGCGGCGTTGTTTGGATGCCTTAGTTGGTGTTGATGGTCTTGGGGAAGAAATGTGTTTTGTACATGATGGGGTTTCCTGTGCGCAGTCTGGGAGCCAGGCATTCCGATGGTCTTGGAAGAGGTGCTCTCCAATGTCTCTGTCATCCCTGCCCTCGTGTGGCGGCTGGTCGAGGCTCCTCTGAACTTGCTCCTCAGTTTCCATTCAGTGTCATAAGCACCACAGCTCATGTGCACTGTTCACAAGGGTTGGTGGTAATTTTTTCCATCAGAGAGGGGACGCTTGAGAGAAACAGACACTAACAAATTAGTTGATCAGTTTTAAATTCAGATTTGTTCACCTTAATGGTGAAAACGTTTCCTGGAAAGTGCTAAGGAAGTGGTGTGTGTGTGTGTGTGTGTGTGTGTGTGATGTAATAGCTAAGAATTTGAACTTTTTAGCTTTTTAGTGTTTTGGTTGTCTTGTGACTGCAGTGGGACTAACAGGGACTGTTTGCCAGGCCCGTGGGGACTGAGGTCTGTAGAATGGATGCCCAAGCAGAGTGCCAAGCCTGTCTCAGCATGCAGGTGCTGCCCAGGATCTCATGGTGATGACGATGTCAGGTGCTCTGTTCCCACTTTCTGAAGTCTGCCCTGAGTACAGGAAGGTCCTTGGCTTGGCAAGACTGGCATTGGTTAAGTCACCTCAGATGACGTTAGGATGACTGGTTTCTTAAGGAGCGTTAGGTCCTTCGTTTACCTTTTCTCATTTGATTTTCAGCTTGACTCTGAAATTGGCAGGTGATAGTGGTTTGGTGACTGAGGAAAGAGGGCTCTGTGGTTAATGGACCTTGTCCTTGTCTGTTTAAGCAGCAGAAGAGTCTAGCGAATTGCAGACACAGGCTTGAAGCTGAGAGTACCTGCCTTCTCTTCCTCTGATGTTACCGTCTGACAGGCTCACTATCTGGGGACCTTCTGGGCACCCTGACAAGCATGTGCTCCGCTCTTAGTCCCCAGGAATGTCACAACAGTGGGTTTGTTGTTGTTGTTGTTGCAGCTTCATGAACAGACTTAAAAGAGTTGAACACTTGGGTGAAGAGTGAACAAATGAATGTAGATGTGAAACAACCGAGCAGGGACACCATGGCTCCTTCCACTTTGGAACCACTGTGCCCTGCTTCCTGGGGTGAATCTCGACGGAGCCCTGGGAACAGAGTGGCGCATGGAACCGTGGGCACCGTGGCACGTAAGACAGGGTGAGGACGGCCTTGCAGTGGTCAGCACATGGCCCAGGTTCGCTGGAGGTACTGAAGCTCTTGATTCCTCAAAGACATCTTTTCCTAAGCTGTGCTTTTGATAGTAGACAAAGTTAATAGGATTTTAATCTATTAGTTTAATGCAAAGACAAGCGCCAAGATTAAATTGCAGGTGAATTAAGACTGGTGGAGTTTAATTGGCTCATCATCTTTCCCTTTTGCTTTTATTTGTGCTACAGTCCATTGGGGATTGAGTTGGTAACATATTTGCTTTTCCTTGTCTGTAGCATTTTGTAGCCATGTTGTCTAAGTGTTTTAAAGTAAAAATAAAATGAGTTTTCTTAGAGGCAAGGTACTGGAAGTGTGTCGGAGTGGGGTGCTGTTTCCCTCGGAGTACACCCGCGGCCTTCGCCTTTCACCTCTCGGTGGCATTTTCACCTGGTCCGTCAGGTTTTGCAGCTGTTCCGTGTCCCTCCTGCTGCACCTCGCGCAGGCCCGCATGCGCCTCCAAGAATGGACAGGCAGCTGTGAATGAACTCTGTGTCCTGCAGGCTGGAGCAGTGCCCGCTCGCGCCTGCTTCCAGCCACATCAGGTCTCAAGGTGACCCGGAGGGCCTCTCTGGAGGGTGGAGGCTCTGGTGTGGCCCGCACCAGCCTCAGCCTTCAGAGCCCAGGTGTGGGGCCTGATGCTCAAAGACCTTCGTCACCGGGAACTTCTCAGGACCACACGTTCTCTGCAGCCGGAGGAACAAGCTTCACGAAGGTGTTTGCATTTAACACTCCGTGTGTCAGGGTGCCAGCTCTCACCTGGCCGCTAACCCCACTGAGAACACCTGGGTTGGTTGCACCCCTCTCTCAGCAGTGGTGTCTTGGGGGAAGGTGCAGTCTGTTCGCTGTGAGCAGGGATGAGGAGGCCCTTTCCAGGGAGCGTTTTTGTGGTCACGGAGTGTGCACAGCCCCGGGGGTCCTCGGGGGTCAGGTGAGCAGCAAAGCGGGGCTCTTCTGAAGGATGCTCTATGAGAAATGGCTGAATGGTGAGTTGAAGGGTCGAACCCGTCGGAAACACTCCCCCACGCTCCTTCCCGCCGTGATGTGTTTTCATGTGTGTGATCCCTTATGACGACAGATGCTCTAATGGGACCCCAGCCGTCTCTTCGCCTTTCGTCACAGGGCAACTTAAGAGTTGTGTTCATGGGTAACTCAGCCTAAGCAAGGCTGGGTAACGCAGGGCACTAACTGGAAGTGGTTTTTAATTTGGGGGGAACCCCAACAGCAGGACTTCTGAGCTTCTGCAGCCCTGAGCACAGCAGTGAGCGGGGCTGTGAGGTGCGTCGGTCCGTCCTCAGCGATGGCTGTCAGACGTGTGAAGGTTCCCCTCGTGGTGCTCTGGAGTGGTAGCAGTGATTTTATGGGGCTTCCATGGACATCGCTGAGTGACTCCTCCTTCGCAAGTGATCACTAAGTGCTGTTACCCTTGTGCCTGGAACAGAATAGATGTTCCTATCCCCTAAAAAAACCCCTACGTTCCAGTGAGCAAGTTGCCCTGTGCTGTTGAGTCAGGCCCGATTCACAGCTGACCTTTTCAGAGGCTGTAAATCACACAAGAGGAGGAGATTGCCCATCTTTCTTTTTAATGCTTCTTTGGTGAGGCAGTGCCCTTATTCTCAATTTAGCTTTTATTACAAAGAGAATTGGTAGACTGCAGTAAGCAGTTATTCTGTATGCTCTGGAGATGCACTTTTGAAATGGGCTTCTCTTTAATCTGAACTTAAGGACAGCACAGATAATGATATTTATTTTTATCTGTTTTGTTTGGGGTGCTTGTCACGAGTTTAGTGAAGAAATGACCTGGGCAGTGATTTGCCTCTTAGCTGGTTCTTCCCTTGGTAGACCGGACGGGGTGGGGGGTGGGGGCGTGGGGGGCTCTTGCTCACTGGCCCTGGCTTTCCTGCTGCAGGGCAGGCCCTCGGCAGAGGCGTGTTAGGTGAGTGCCTGGTAATAAAACAGTCTTGGTGCTGTGGTACTGATGTGACAAGGGTCATGGGAACGTAGATGAACGGGAGGCTGCCAGGGAGGGAAATTTATTGGAGAAAAGATGTTAAGCTGGGCTGTGAAGGGTGAGTGGGTGTTAGAGGTGAATAGAATGTGAGTGGTTAGGGCTGATTGTGGGACTGGCCCTTCTTGTGCAGCAAGATCTAAGGCCGATGGCACAAGCGGGAGAAGCCCAGGGCCAAGTACCTGGTATTTGATTAGATGACACACACAGATTTCACTCTTTTTACTGCGGGCCTGGTGCTAAGTTGTTGGCATTGCCAACCTGAAGACACGCTGTTCAAATCTACTGGACGGCTGCCCCATGGGAGAGAAACAGGCGGTCTCCTTCCATACAATTTACAGCCTCTGAAAATGCACTTGAAGATCAGTGATGTTTCAACTAGATGACCAACAGTTACTAATAAAGAACAAACAACATCTGCCGATGATGTCCTGCTGTGCTGAACGCAGTACCTCACTCAGCACTCTGTCCAGTCCAGGAGGCCCTGTGTGGACATTCTCATAATCCAGATGAGAAAAATGAGGCTTGAAGAGTTTAAGTGATTGGTCTGTCACCAGTTAGTGACACATCACCCTCTTCAGCAGAAGGACCTCCATCCTCATGCTCCACTGGGGCTCTGGATTTTCAGACACGACTCCAAGAGTCCGTGGGAGTAACATTGTTGGTGCTTGCTGTGCCCTGGGTGCTGTTGTAGGAACGTGGCGGCGTTTTCCAGCGGCCATTTCTTGCCTGTCTGTGGGCCAAGGCTGTTGTCCTCCTGGGAGTCGGCTCCCTGGACCACATGGAGTCTGTGAATGGGAGGATGGTGGATTCCTGCTGGGACCTGGGAGCTCCTCCATCGCGGGATGAAGTAGGCTCTTCCGTGGCAGCACATGGTCCAGCGTAGTGTTGGGCGTGGAAGAGAAATGAGTCTCCCAGTGTGTGCTCCAGGACTGAAATCCACATGGAAGGCACTTCCGTCATGGCCTGCTCTTTGGCACCGTGTTCCCTGTTTCATAGGGTTTCTGGTAAGCCTTTAGGGTGGAATGAGGAGTTCCTTGTTCTTGTTAGTAGACAGCACCAGAACACCGTAATTAAAGTTAGGGTATTTGGGGGTTCAGGTGGATTGGAAGGATTGCAGACTAAAGCCCTACTGTCAGGTATAATCCTTTCGTGGCTGACCCTCCCGCGGGTTTTTTGGGATGTAACCCACTCACACTGACCCTCAGTGGGTTTTGGGGTGTAACCCGCTTTCAGCTGACCCTCAGTGGGGTTATGGGGTGTAACCCACTCACAGTGACCCTCAGGGGGTTTTGGGGGTGTGAGCCATTCACAGCTGACCCTCAGTGGGTTTTGGGGTGTACTTGCACATGAGGAGGTGGCCCATCCTTTCCTCACGGAACAGCTACTGGGTTCCAAATGCTAGAACGACTCTGACTTTGGTTAGTGGTGCAACTCTGCAGCATAAGAGCTCCCCACCTGAGTCCCCTTTCATTGATTTTTTTTTTCCTTTTAAAACTTTATTTTATTATTTGAGTGAAAATTTACAGAGCATTCCATCCAACCATTGATGTACATTTTGTTGTTGTGTCCGCCGAGTCAAAACAGACCCAAAGCTGTTGCTCCAGCTGGTTTTCAGAGGCAGTTAATCACATGGCAGGAGACTGCCCATCCTTCTCCCAAGGGCAGCTGATGGATTCGAACCACATGCCTTCAGGATTGCAGCACAGCATCTTGCCACTAAGCCTCCAGAGCTCCCTGTTCATTTTAGGACATTGATTACAGTCTCCACATTGCTCATCACTCTTCTGCTGTCCTCTGGGGTTCTTGTCTCCGCCCATCCCCACCCACTGTGCCCCTCCCTCCTGAGTTTTGTCCTTGGTCCTGTGTGGCCGAGTGCCTCCTGACACTGGTTTGCCCTACAGGTGCTCACCCACAGTAGTGAGCTTAATGCCAGGCTCCCTCCACCCTCCTAAAATGGGCCTACACTCCTTGGGTGTGTCTGCAGCTGGATGACTAGACCGAGCTTGTCCACGTCGTTGTAACAGAGGTGAAGCTGGAGTCCAGGTTCAGGGGAGCCCAGATGCTTAGAAGTGTGGTGAGCATCCTTCCTGCAGAGGGTACGTCCTCCATGGCATCAGAGCTTGACTGTCTGCTGTGTGGTACATTTCTTAACTCCCATTAGCATTACTGAATAATACTCCATTTAATGAACATTTTATACTCTCCTTTCTCTGTTACAGAGACTCTAAATGCTGCATGGGCATACACTAATGTAATCCTTGGTCAGCCTTTTGAATTAAGCTTGTGAGGAGAGTAGCCTTGTTTGAGGTCTCTGTTCTTCCACGCCATCTTTGCTTGAGCGCGCGCTCTTCCTCCGTTGAGGTTGTGATGTGCGGAGCTGATGCTCAGGTGAGGGGGTTCTGGACTCAGGCTCATTGCAGTTCAGGTTTCTTGGTCTGTCAGTGCTTTGGATGAATTAGTTCAAATTTGTTTTCTTTTCTGTGTGCTGGACTGGAAGAGATGAGTGTTGTACATTTGATGTTTCCTCAGGAGATATGGCCCCAGTGGCTACTAACTAATTGTAGAACACTGCCTTTATAAACTGTGCTATGCTATTTGTAGAATGCTGCCTTTATGAACAGGATTATGCCAATTGCCAAGTTGTTTTGAATCTAGAATAATCCTCTTTGCATTTTATCGTGCCATAGTCTTACTCAAAATATTTGGTTTAAAAGTATGGGAATGCATGGATTAAAAACCTATAGCTAATTCATGGGAACTCTTAGAGGGTAAAGAGCAAAAATTATGCGTTTCAAACTTTATATATTCTCCTTAGCTTTAAGTTTATATTTGTACAATTTTTTTTAATACGTGAATTTAAACATCTAAGTGAAGCACTCTACTAGGTAGAGAATTGAGCTGCCAACCCAAAGTCAGGTAGTTTGAATCTGCCAGCTGCTTCCTTCATGAGAGGAAAGGTGGGCAGTCTCCCTCTGAGGTGTGATTTACAGCCTCTGAAAACCTGGTGGGTCAGCTGTGAGGCAACTCTGGTTGTGAATTGATTTAAGTTGAAGAGCATTTGTTTATTAACCATTCTGGGTGGGATTTTTTTGCATATAAAAGTGAAAAAAGATTGTTTTCAGAATTTCTTAGTCTTTCATTAGAGGGAAGTTTGTAGACACCCACATTGAAGCATGCTGTTCCTTAGAGTCAAGGATTCTGAAGCTTTGTCTAACATACTTCGGACATGTTGCAAGGAGGGACTGGTCCTTGGAGAGGGGCATCATGCTTGGGATGGTGGAGGGACAGTGCAGGGGAGGAAGACCCACCATGAGATGGATGAGTTAAGTGATTGGGGCAATGGGAGTGGGTGTGGCAGAGACAGTGAGATTGGCACAGGATCGAGCAGGGTTTGGGACTCTTGTACTTAGGGTCACTGTGAGTCGCAAGTGACTCAACAGCACATCATAACAACAATAACAACAATGTTAATAGATTGCTTATTAGACGTTAGGTGCTGCATTAAGTGCTTTAAATGCATGATTTTATTTAATCCTCACCATACTCCATGGGATGATCTCTATATAGACTCAGGACCAGAGAGCTAGTGAGATAACATTTAATGGGAATGGTCCCGCCCACTGCTGACCCTCCCAGGAATCAGGGGTGGGGAGGTGGGGAGGGAACTGTTGTTGTCTGTGGAGCCGCTGGTGGACCTGAGCCGTGGGCTCAGAAGCTCACTAATTGTGAAATTCATAGGATATTTATGGAGAAGTAGCTGGTACACAAAGTAAAACCCCCACCTAAACATTTAAATCATGCGTCCTAATCACACAGTCCTTCATGAATGTGGATGGTTGGTTGATGGCTGGCCAGAAGCTTGGATGGCTGGATCAGTGGGTGTACCAATGGACCAAAAAATAACAGACTACTTTCCCTTCTGTTTCACCAGGAAATGGTGACGTATTACGTAGTGTTGGGATTCTCCGCCGTGTTTCAGAATATTTTCTGTTTGTCCATTTCTTACATCCGTGCTCATCTGACTTTCCTCTAGTCTCGTGAGACTCCTGAGAGACAACTGTCAGGGGTGTGGGTAAACCAGCAGCAGGGTCTGGAGTGAAAGAGCTGGCCTGGCCCTCTTCTCCTGGAGGGATTACAGCCCGAGAGTAGGGGATTAACAGCCTGAGGATAGGGGATTACAGCCCCAAGGTAGGATTACAGCCCCAGGGTAGAGATTACAACCCCAGGGGAGGATTACAGTGTGAGGGAGTCTGAGTGAACCTTCAGCTGCGTCCTCAGCTGTGCACAGCAGCGACCATATTGAATCTCTGTGGGAGGAGAGAGGACTGGGTGTGGACTTTCTTCTCTTTGGAAGAAGGAGAAACGACCCCTCACGTGACGGTTCTGGACATCAGTTCTGGAGGCGCCGAATGCAGTGTGTGGGCATCAGAGGCTGCACTGTCCCACCGTCTGCACTGTTCCCCCACCGGCCACACAGTCCCTCTGCATTGTCCACGTCATACATGTGGTGTCCTGAGAGCATAGCCAACTAGACACACAGTGCCCTGAGCAGGTAGTGAAGCCTCCAGAATGCCTTTGTTACACTGACTCTTTAATTTGAGCTTTGCTGATCATAATTACTTGGACTCCTGGAGATTGGAGCCATGTGAGAGCAGGGAACTGTTTCCGAGTTGACACATTCAGGATTGAAGGACACAGGCTGGTATGAGGCTCATCCCGTCTACGCTACGCTGACCAACCTTTCATGTGTCATGTGCAGTGTTACCCTCTGCAGGCTTCTCGTCCAGGGTGCCCCAGATGGACCGCAGTCTCCACTCTCCCTGTTGGCAGCTGAACGTGTCAGTGGTTTCTGCCAGCCGGTCACCCTGGCCAGGGCCCTGGGGCCTGTATTGCGTGGTGCTGCTGGAGACACACACGGGCTTCATCACTCAGCTCCCAGCAGCTCCTCGTGGGGTTGTGCTTGTGATGTGTGCTGACTTTACGGAAAGATTAGACCCACCGTGAGGGGCCCCGAGGTGCAGTTTAAGGAAACATCAACAGGTCTTTTCCCCATGGAGTGGCTCGTGGGTTAGAACCACTGCCTTTCTGCTCATAACCAAATGCTTAGCTGTTGTATCACCAGGGCTCCTTGACTGGCTAATTAGCCTTATGTAATAATTACAAAAAAAACCAAAACCAACCTGTGGCCAAGGAGTAGAGTCCACTCCAGTGACCCCTCAGTTTCCAAGGCTGAGGTCTGTGGACTTGGATGGCCACCTCCTCCTGCCCTGAGTAGCTTTAACCTTTGAGTTAAAACTGATGATGCTTCAGTTAAAAGGCACGTGCTTAGATTCATGCCAGGATGGCTCCTTGCCCGCTGTACGGAGTCGAGACCTGGGCCACTTCTGGGTCAGTGAGCCTGTCAGACAGGGAGTTTCCAGGCTGTGAACGGTTACAGGAGCAGACTGCCTCCTATTTCTCCTGTGGAGCAGCTGATGGGTTGGAAATGCCAACCTTTAGGTTATCAGCCCAACCCTTAACCCACTGCACCACCAGGACGTCTTATCAGTCTGGGTTCTGTGTGTCTAAGGTAAAAGGAGATGGCTTGCGTGCCTAGCATCCAGTATTTGGTGATGCTGTGAGTGGTCCTCTCTGTCCCCTGTGTTAGTAAAGGCCACAGGTGCCAGTGAAGAAGAGTGGCATTTTCCATTGCTCACCTTCCCTCGGCTGACAGCCCCTGACCAGTTCTGTGACTGATAACGGCGACATGACTCAGTGGCCTGTGGTTGCTCCACCAGTTTGGTTTCACTGGCTTTTATTTTGATAACCTTTTGAACTTGCCTAATACCAAGAAGCCATGCCCTTGAGTTGTGTGGTGCTGGGGAGGAATATTGAACATACTTGGACTGCTAAGGGGACAGACAGGTCTTGGAGAGGGTGAGACCTTGGAGAGGTTGCTCCTTGGAGGCTAAGATTGTGAGTTCTGTCTCACATACCTGAGTCCTGTTGCCACGAGGGTCAGTCCTCGGAGAAGGACATCATGCTTTGAAAGATAGAGGGGTCAGTGCAGGAGAGGAGCACCCTGCATGGAATGGATTGATCCAGTGACTGCAGCATTGAGGGCACATGTGCTAGAGATGCTGAGGTCGGCTCAGGAGAGGGCCACGTTCAGAGCCATCATTCGTAGGGTCTCACTGAGTTGTAGTCGACTCATCGGCACTACAATAAGTAGTTGCTTAGAATTTACGTGCTAAGAACCATCAGTTTTCAGAGTACATTTTTATGTTCAAACCTTACTGCCTTTGTTAGGTCCAGTGGGATAATACTGACCAAGGGCTGGGAGGAAAAAAGAGAAAAGTGAAAAGGAATGCAGCTCTTCGTTTATTTTAACTTGAATCGGAAATGGGGTTTTGGGCAGCCTTAGTTACATTTGCCTGGGGACTTTGTGGGCTTTGCACTGACTTGCAAGATGTATTTGTAGCCTGAATAACTTGAGGGGCTTGGAGGTTGATTTTTTTTTAAAGTAGAATAAAAGAACACAAGCAGTGGGTCTGCCAATAGCTGTTTTAAAATATAATCAGATAATTGTTTGCTTTGCCATGAAGGTCATGTCCGGGACAGTCATGACCACAACTCTCAGGATGACGAATTTTTTTGAAGTAATTTAGAGAAGTTGAAGTGAACCGAGCTGTCAGGTTCAACTTTGTCTTTAACTTGTTTACTTTCTAACATGTGAAAGGTTAGAATTTAGGTACAGCTCATGGAAATATCTTGACATTCTGATATTTGTAACTCCTGTTTTGGGTGAGAAAAAATGTACAACCACAAGGTTAAGTTGCAACAAGTATGTTTGCAGTTTGAATTATAATATCCTCCAGCTTTATTGAAAGATTTTCTTGTAACTATAATTTTTGAAAAACTGATACTATGTGTAAAATATAGCAGCTGGACTAGTTGTTTAAGTTGGGATTACTTAGGAAGGACTATCTGGCATGTTTATATTCCACTGAGCAAATTGTTTACAGTAGTAATCATTTAAATATGCATTACCGATACTTCAGGTTTTAGATATACTGACCATGTATGTTGAGACTTTCCAGAATCTTCTAATTGCACTGCGTGGTGATTCTGCTTGAATAAGTAGGAAGACTGCACTAGATTAAAATGTTCACCTTTGAAGGTACAGTCATTTATTCATTTAAAAAAACCCTATCAAGTGAAAAAAAAAATCAAGTGCTATACTACATTTGTGCTGAAGACAAGAGTGCTGAGGAGACGCATAGAGTCTTTCCCCTCAGACTTCTCCCCACTGGACCAGTAGGTGACATGATAATAGGTGGAGCAAAGATTGAAACTGCCAACAACTTCATCTTACTCAAATGCACAGTCAGTTCAGTCCACTTTGTATCAGCAGTCAGGAGATCAGAACATGTTTTGTGCTAGGAAAGCCTGCTGTCAGGGACCCCTCTGAGAAACAGTGATGTTTGCTTGAGGACTAAAGTGCTCCTGATTGAGGCCATGGCCGTTTCTATCACTCGCTGTGATTTTCAGAGCTGGATAATGAATAAGGATGACAGAAGAACCATTGATGCCTTTGAGCTGTGGTGTTGGAGAAGAGCACTGACCACCCTATGAACTGCCAGGAGAACAGATTGTTTTGGGAGAGGTGCGTCCAGAGTTCTCATTGGAGGAAAAGATGATAAAGCTTTGTCTTGCGTCCTTGGAACATGTTTTTAGGAGAGGTTATTCCTTGGAGGAGGACATCATGCTTGGGAAGGTTGGGGGACCGTGAGGAGAGAAGACCTCTAACTAGGTAGCTTGGTACAGTGACTGCGGCAGTGGGTTCAAGTGTGTCAGAGACGGTGAGATTGGCCCAGAATAGGACAGGGCTCAGATCTGTTGTTCACAGGGTCGCTCTGAGCCATTCTCAGCTAGATGGCATCTAACCACGACAGCAAGCCCTATAGTGAGTGCGTGTATTCTAGGAGGGAGAGAGGCCCAGCAAAACCCCATCCATGTAACAAGGCCACACTGTTGCTGACAACCACAGGCTGTATGGAGAGTGAGAAATGCTGCGAGGATGTCATAGAGTCCGATGGGAGGAAGCTGGTGTCGACAACCTTGTGTTCAGTTGTGAGGGAGTTCTTACAAAAGAGGCAGTGTGTAGCTTGATACTCCAAAGTCTGGAATGAGCCAGTCATGGGAAGTTGGAGGAAGGAGGGTTGGAGAAGCAGGAACAAGGCTGAACATTAGTGATCAAGCTAGAGATGAAGTGGAAGAAATAAGCTGTTGACCTAGAGAAGAGTTACTTGATCGTGCAAGTGTTAATGCACTTGCCTTTTAACAGAAAGATCGGAGGTTCCAGTCCCCATAAAGGGTCTTGGAGGAAAGGCCTCGTGCCCTGCTTCCAGAAAGCCCTATAGAGCTCCGTTGGACCCTGACACAAGACACACGGGTCACTGGTAGTTGGAGGCTACGCACTCACAACTCGTTCACACTGTACAGAGTAGTCCATCGAGCCCTTGTAAAAAGTAATTTGTTCTTACCAAATGATAATGAGAATTACGGTGTCCGCTCGGTTTTCACAGGCCCTGGAGGTGGAGATGGTGACGGTGTGGTTTCCTGTCACAAGCAGGAGTGCTTGTACCCTCTCTGGGGTGCTTCCTCCATGGCCACCTTCATGCCCTGTGCACCCTCCTTAGCACAGAGAGGGTTTGCTTGTTTGCTGGGTTTTCTGTGTGAATTCGCAGATCAGTGTCCCTGCAGTGGGGGCCTCATGGTTATTTATGAAACAATGGATTTCACTTAGAGGTGCACATGTCATTTGGCTCAAGTCTCACGAGTTTCTGTCACAGTGGGAGAATGCTCAGTGTGTGCCGATTCCCGGGAGCTGAGGGGTCCATAGCTTGGTACAGTGACTGCGGTTCTGGAGACCATCCCAGCCTTTCCAGTTAATACCAGCCAGTGTTGTCCGGAGGGGCCAGTCCCCGAGGAAGGACATAGTGGCTGTAGCAGAGGTCTCATGCATGTGGGTGCTCATGGGGGTGACGTGGGAGCACATGGCATTTCCTTCATGTGTGTGTGTGTTGGGGGGGGTGACATGGGACCAGATAGTGTTTCCTATATACGTGTGTGTAGCGTATAGGAATGTCTGTATGATGAGGGACCAGGTAGGGTTTCCTTCATGTGTGTGCTTATGGGGATGAAGTGAGGCAGAAGGGGTTTCCTTCTGCGTTAGTCACTGCAAGTCCCAGCTGACAAGCAGCAGCGGTGCCTCTGTTGGGCATTTCCTGGGTCTGTAGGTTGTGCACAGGGTCTCTGGTGAGGAGTTGCACTGCCAACACGCAGGTACACAGCTGCTGCAAGGGAGAAAGGTGGCCTCACTGAGGACTCACGACTCACTGAGGGTCAGCTGTGCATCACTTTCAGGTCGGAAGCACACAGCTAATGTAAAGGTGGACGTTTGGACCCACCCTGTAGTGCTGAAGAAAGAAGAGCATCTGCTCCCGCTCAGATCCCAGCCAGCAAGGCTGTGACGCGTCCTCCTCTAATACTGATGACTCCTGGGGTTGGAATTGGCATTTTGAGGCTGGACGCCAGGCTCCTCTGTGATAAAGTCCTGGCATCTGTCACCTTCCTGAGTCCTCATGACCACTCTCTGTGCACAGTTCTGCTGTCACCCTGCAGTTGGAGCAGGGACACGCAGTTCCGTAGGAAACCTTTGCATTGTCACCAGCCTCAGTGCTGATTATTTTCCATACTGACCATGATTAGCTAGATTGGTAGGTCGAGTCCCAGGAGCGGATGGTCACCACTGATAGCACCTCTAGGTAAAAGGGACTTATGTCAAGGTCTCTTTGTCTCCTAATTCGACCGCCTGGCCCATCCAGTGCCTCCGTGTTCTTTCTCTCTGAAACATCTTGTGTCATTAGGCAGCAGTACGGTGAAGATTAATTAGTTAATATCTGTGAAGCACTTTGGAGATGAAAAGCTCTTGGACACTAGGTTAAATGAAGAGTTGTCTTCAGATGCCAAGAAATAAATCCTTCCCTTTTCCTGCTTGAGGCCAGGTGTTCTCCTGTGCGGTTGACTTTATCGAGTTGTCCATACGGTGACTGTGGAACCCGAGGGGAAGGCTGAGTGATTGCTTACCTCTTCTGAACTAGACTGGATTCTTGAAGCTGGAGAGCTGACTCTTCTACATAGAAATGTGATTAATATTGATAAACCACATTTTATGTTTTAACTTAGAGGGGATTAAATTGAGCACAGCTCTAGAAATTTGGAAATGAGTGTTTGAAAAGTGATTCTCCAGTCAGGTAAATGTGTGGACACTAGAAGCCTCGTTGCTGTTTCAAAGCATTAGGCTGCAGGCGTCTCCTGCCCATTTTCACTTGTTCACCATGTGGCCTGCAGTTTGTGCTAGGAAGATACGTGCCTCGTCCTTAATCAATCCGAGTGGCTACAGTGTTGGCACCATCTTGTTTACTTCTCTTCCTGGTGGTCAGGCCCCTGGACAGTGAGCCGGAGCACACGTCCCCAGATGAACTTGACAAAAGTGTGTGGGAGTTGGAGACCCAGACATTTCAGAAACCAGGAGTAATGAGTTTTCGGCTTGTAAGCCAAATTGAAAACTGAGTCTTACGAGTTTTAAAGATCATAGTCTGTCTTTTTCTTGTTGAATAGAACTTCTAAGTGCTACCTTAAAATCTTGATTCTTACAATTAATTACTTTGCAAAGAGAGAGTTGGGGTTTTTAAAAAGTTTCTTTTATAACTTTTTACTTCAGTGAAGGTATACACATCATGTTCTTGCACATTTCGCTCTATGACATTATTTACCATTGATTAATATTGTTACAGTATCTCATTAACTACCTAGGGAGCTCTGGTGGCCCCGCGGTTATTTTAATAGGCTCTGACTACACACGAGGATTCTGGTGGGCCTGTGGTTAGGGAGCTGCATTGCCAACCTAAAAGCAGACGGTTGGAATCCACCAGCTAATTTATAGTAGAAAGATGAGCAATCGCCTCCTATGTGATTTACAGCCTCTGAAAACCCGCTGGAGGGTCAGCGATGGGTTAGCTCTGATCCGAGAGCAGTAAGAGAGGTTTTATATATATATAAGAAAGGTTTTGTTGCAAATAAGAGGAGTTGTTTTCCCAGAATATATTGACCTTTATTTCCTTTATAAGCAAGCTGTTTAATGCAGTTCCTATAACCTCACTTCTAGATAAATAGGAGCTTAAAAGCTAAGAGGTGGCTCATTTGAGCCAGAAGTAAGGTCAGGTCAGCTCAGAGATCCAAGTCAGGTCAGAGTTGGGAGTCGAGAGAAATAGTCTGGAAATGTGACCCTGGGTGTGAGAGAGAGAGAGAGAGAGATTCATTCTCTCTCTCTCTCTCTCTCTCTCTCTCTCTCTCTCTCTCACACACACACACACACACACACACACACACACACACACACACACACACGTTGTTTCCCATTCTTAGCCTCCTGAATGCAGTGATTCTCCAGCCATGCATTTCCCCACCTGTCTGTCCTCTGTGACTCTAGGTGGTAACCCTTCTACTCTGGGCCTTGGGCTGCTCCGTGGCCTCCTGGCCCCAGGAGAGGCTCACACCGGCATCCTTTCTGGTCTCCGTCTGGGAGAGCAGTGTGCACAGAGAGCTCCCTCTCTCCTCGTTCACTCCTGGTCCAGCTGACCCCACTCCCGCAGCCCAGCCCCTGGATATATCTTGGCGATACTCTTGTCTTGCCGCCTCTGTTAGTCTAGTATCAGAGGAGAGAAAGCAGCGAGAAGTTGCAACATAGAACCTAACAGACTGGAGCCTAGAGAGCTGGGGTGTGGGGCGTAGGTGGTGGTGCTGCTGATTGAAGCCACAGTCCTCTGGTGCTTTTACTCTACCAGCAGCTCCTTGTGAGAAAGGTGACAATCTCTTCTCATTAGTTAAATGTCCTGCACCCAGTGTTGTGTGCTTAGTGCTGTTCTCAGATGTTCACTTAAAGATGTTCAAACACAAAGATTGGTTTTCTAAAGGTTTTGATGTTAAAAAGCAATAATAATTAAAAAAATTGGAAAAGACTTAGATTGGCACTGATGTGCGTCGGGGCATGGGAACAGCCTGCCATCAGCCACGGAGCATCTGCCTGCCGAGTGGACTTCCAGGACTGAGTTAGTCATGGAGAGGTACTCCCAGGCGGCGACACTGTTAGCTAGTTCTGAGCGGATAGAGAGCCATTTTCCAGGCATGCGAGATAGGAAGACTTGCTCCGGGAACAGATTGGTGGTATGACTGGGCAGGAAGCCCATGACTGGGGTAGAGTCGAGGGTCAAGCTGCAGGGGACATGAAGGTAGGTGAGCAGGGACCAAGGTCACAGGCGCCTTGTGGACATGGGATGCAGCTTAGAGTTCCGCCCTAGTCTTGGGAGGGGGCTTGTGCACAGAAGGTTTTTTTTTTATTGGGAAAAACATATTGGGGGTACAAGGAGGTGAGGGTTGGGGGCAGAAGGGTGAGGATGGGCCAGGATGCAGTTGCAGAGCTGCACAGTTTGGTCGGT